>NW_015627585.1:492017-518088 GCF_001515625.1 Sinocyclocheilus rhinocerous
TGATTTGATTTTGACGCAATATTTACACTGAAGCTCGCAGGCGGCTATGGTAAGGGGCATGACGTTTCCCGACCAGGCGCAGAGTGCTGCCAATCACAACACACACTGGCCCAGCTAACCAATCACAGCACATTTCGTATTTCAGAAGGCGTGCCTTCATTTGATACAGGAACTATTCGAGCCGTTCATGCCAGACTGGGGAGAGAGGTGTTGTAATAATGTAAAATATGTGAAAAATAATGTGTTTTTCGAACAACCTATGAGAGCCTGTTCTAGTACACCCCCAAAACAAAATCAAGACTTTGTAAAAGAGCATAATAGGACCCCTTTAAGCAATATCACACAAGCAAGAGAGTATGTGAATATCAGCAGATTGTGATTCGGCCATATGCACGAGGAGCATGTAAAGTACACACACTAATATTCAAGGCACAATTGATATTACTTTTATATAACTGTTCAATCCACAAGAATATAATATTGAGTAACTTACATTTTAGACACAATATTGCCAGTTACTTATATATAATTATATAATTCCAAAACAAAGCCAAAGCTGAATTAACTGGTAGTGTTTCATTCTTAAAATGATTTAGTGTGTTCGAATGAATCAGTTGAGTAAATGATTCATTGACTCACTAATAAAGATTTGCTTCTTTCCTGAATTAATCAGTGCAATTGGATAAATGGATTGGATGTAAGCATCAACAACTCACTCATAAAAGACTCATGAACTTGTTTAGCTCCTGAGTGAATCAGTGTGTTTGAACAAATTGACTGAATGAAAGAATCAGCAGTTCACTCATAAAGACAATCACTCATTTAGTTCCTGAATGTTTGAACAAATCGACTGAATAAAAATCAACGACTCATTCATAAAGACTACTGGCTTAATGAGGCAATATTAAGAAAGAGTCACTAAAAGAAAAGCATTTTACATTGCATATTTATACTGTACTGTACATCTGTACTGTATCTGCATTTTAGCAACAAATGCTATTACATTTGACAATAACATAAAAATTTGGATTTCGATCATTTATGTTAATTTGTTAGTATACTGTAGGTGTGTATAACTGCTGTCTAACACGGTTCTGCTGCATTAATCTGAGCCTATGGAGAGCATCAAGTATTGGCTCATGTATTCAAAAGGCTTAAGAAGACACAAGGGAACTCCATAACCACAAATTAAGGCATGTGGGAGTATCTTTAGTGGTCTGTATACTTCAACAGTTTCACCTAACATATCATATTACCCAGCTGCTGCTATTTTTCTAAAGAGAATGTTCTCATTAGCAGAACAGCTTTATGGCATGAGATTCGTCTTCCTGAGATAAATACAGTAAATGCATTTCAATGGATGCTCAAGGACAAAGCAGCTTTGAACATTTGGAGGAAGAGAGGAAAACAAAGCCACACAAGCTCAGAGCTGTGTGAGCCCATGAAAGGAATACAGTGACATACCTGTACCTGAGATACAGGTTTGTTTGTGAATCACATTGTTTGGACAGGATCTTCACAGTACTACATGATGACTTTGAGCTGACATTGCCCATGTGAGTGATGCTGCAAGTCGACTGATTAGAACACAGTGCACATATCATGTAGGGGGAAATGCAAATATATGCTGATAAACTACTGCAATCACAGCAATCCTTGGCCCTTATATTCAGAATATCTATCAAATCAGCACCAAGAGACTAGCAGAAATTACACAGATAGATGACAATGATAATATATAAATACATAACTTAATGATAATTCATTTACTGTTTTAGCTCTGTCTCATGCATTTATTTCTGATTTCCAATTTTGTGCTACTGCTAAGCTACAATTAATTTAATCTTTACTAGAAAATCATTATTATTTTATTCATTTCCATGTACCATACCGGTGACACTGGCAGCATATTGATCTGGCATGACATGTCTGGAGATGCCAATGTGTTTCGTTATATATAGATTATATTAAAAATATATATTCAAACAGGGCTCAGCCAGACGTGGTCAATGCTGCCAAATGTCACAGCTTCTTATGTGTCTTGTAACTTATGGTGACATGCAATTGTGAATATGCAAATTTTTAAATTGCACGAATGAAAGATTCAAGACCGATGTGAGAGGAAGGGATTTTAAGTGTGTAGCAATTTAAAACTTGGTACTGTATTTACAGTGATTCATAAATTATACATGTTTGGAATAACATTAGAATGAACAAATGGCAACAGGACTGTCCATTTTTGGCTGAACTGTTCCGTTAATATTTAGGAAGCAATGAAGGAGGCACAGTGAAAGCGAAGTGTGCTATGGGAGGTAAACATGGCATACTGTGATGACAGAAGTAGGAGATACTGCAACTTTCCAGAAATAACCAAACCACATGATGGAATTTAGGGGAGGGGAGAGAAACTGCGTGCTGTGATAGACGGCATGAGTGCAAACAACAGCGAGAAAGTGATCTCGTGGAGAAGGAGAGCTGATGGGACGCAAAAATAATAAAGACAGCAGCTTTGTAAATAACACAAAGGAATGACAACAACAGAGAGCCATGCACTTGGCACTTTGCTGCGTCTTAAGACAGCTTACCAGAGCAGCTTGCCTCGGTCTGCCTGATCTTTGTATAAACATGAGTGTAATTACGGCACAGGGTCTCATTCTGAAGAAGGAAGGTATGTCTCAGGAAGAGAGAGGATGATGATAACAACCACAGCAGGACAGAATAGATGGCAGACAATGAGAAAGGGCAAAGGTACAAAGACAAAGACGCTGTGTAGAGAGAACAGGGAGGATTTATAGTACCTAGGTAAGACACATGACAGCAGGACCAGAGATCTGTGCCAAACGTTGCTGGTCTGGAATAGGGTAATGAGAATTAAATGGGAAAGTGCATGCATAATCAGACAAAATGCAAAAAGAAAAGTGCAGATGGATTGATGGAGGGATAAATAAAGAAAAAAGGGGTGCTGAAGGAGGATAGCATGCCATATGCAAACCTCCCCTTCCTCTTCACACACAATACACTCCCAGACACACTTCATCAGCTTCAAATCTCTGGTGTTTCTTGTTATTTATTGTGAGGTCTTCAAACTGAGGTTTAGAGAAGCATCCTTGATTTATTCCTCAGAGGTAAGCCTGTATTCCCTTTTATTGCTGGAGTGTTATTCTCTGATCTGTGGTTGTACTTATAGTAGTAATACAACAAAAAGTATCAAAGGCATGCAGTCTAGTGGAATGAAATTGTAGGGATTAGTATTATTTATTTCTTTTACCTTTTAAACAGAACAAAAAAGAATAGGCAAAGAAAATAAATGTGAAAAAAATCTTATTTAACACATTCAGGTTTCATTATTTACAAAAAATAAATGCCACTTGATAATAATTATAGAAATTATTTACAATATATGATGCAGATAGCATTACCAATGGAAAATTTTCACAGTTGTGCTGAAAAATAAATAATGTGAAAAAAGAAAATAAATGTGAAAAATATAACAGTCAGGTTATATTATTTAGCAAAATAAATGCCACTTAATAATGATTACAGAAATGATTAACTAATTATTCATTATTAACGCAAGTAGCATTTAATTACCAATCGAATATTATCTCAGCTGCACCGTCCTTGATCCTGTTCATGAACAGTGTGAATTGTAGTGTATTAAATCAATGCAGGTACAACAAGAGGAGGCAAAAGAGGAGAAGGGGGTTATTATTGATTGGGGCATTGTAACTGTACAGCCAGCAATATATCAGGAGCCGAAGACCATTCACCAATTCAACACCAGAATACCATGAAATGGAAATAAGAATCCAGACAAATTTTACTACTGCATAGGCACCTTATGCAGCTTGTATCCTCTGTAGTAAAGACAATCCCTTAATGCACTGCAACGTGTTCTCTAAAATATAAAATAGTTTACAAAAAAAAATAATCAATTCTAATGATTTTATTTTATTAGTGTGTGCTACAGGAATGTTTACGCTTATTAGAGTATTGCACTGTTAACTCAGCACTAGGTTTTGGAACAGAGCTCCAGACAGACTTACATTAATCTGCCAGTGACAAATGCAATGCAGGTGTGCTCATGTGTTCACTGCAATACAACAGTCTCAATGGACTTTCCAAGAGATCAGAAAACTGCAGAAAATAACATACAGATCTCCTCAGTTCAACCCATGACAATGGCACTGTTTAGGTTTGCCGGTTCTTAAAAAATACATCTGCACTTTCATAAAATCTAAAACAATTTCTCTCCCTCTTTTAGACACATGCAGAGAAATGGGATGAGATGAAATTGGATTTTAAAAAAGCTACTTGACTTCAGACAGAAGTTTACACACAAGAATAAATGAAAACTCGTCAAGGCTGGAAGCGCCTGTAATAAAGCAATAAACAAGGACACTTTTCCTTTATGTGTTGAGCTTTTGATTAATAAATCTGCCAAGTATGAAACGGTCAGGAACATATTGTATTGAAAGAGTGGAAGAAAAGGAAAGCTGAATTGACTTTACAGAAGTCAAAATAAAGAAGTCTTTAATAAAACACATAAATAATTGTCAGGGTTCTGTCACTTCGGTCTAGTGTTATTCATGGTTTTGTGACAGAGCCCTGACACTCCCGTCATGTCATTGTTTTCATGTGAGCGTGCGGCTTCGAGAGTGCTCGAGCCGTGCGCTCTCGTCTGCGTGTACTGTTTCATGTTGGAGCGTGGTGTTCAGATCCCGGCACTCATGTCTTGAGTTTCGGGTTCGTGTCGGGGTCCGGACACTCGCGCTCCATGTTGTGTGAGCGTGCGGTCTCGAGTTCGCTCGGCCGTGCGCTCTTCTGTCCACGTGTGTTGTGTTTTGTGTAGCACGCGGTTTGTGTTCAGCCGCGTGCTTTTCTTGTTGTCCTGTGTTGTTGTTGCACGCAGCTCGTGTTATCTGCGTGCTTTCATGTCCTGTTTTGTCTTGTGCTGTGTAGCACGCAGCTTGGTTTTTGGCTGCTTCGTGCTGTCTTGTTCTTGTGTGAACACGCGGCTTAGGAGTGTTCTCATTAGCTGCGTGTTCGTGTTTTGTTTTGTGTGAGCACATGGCTTTTGTCTTTGTTTCGTGTGTGCCATGTGCTCATGTCAATTGTCTTGACCCCACCCATCTTGTTACCTGATTATTGGTTAATTTGCCCCACATGTGTTCCCTCGTTACCCTCCTCATTTGCCCTCCATTTATTCTCCTTGTGTTTGCAGTCCCGGACCAGTTCGTCATCGTATCTCCCTGGATGTGTCCTGTCCTGTCCTGTCGTGTCCAGATCCTGCCTTGCCTAGCCAGCCTGTTTTTCCCCCACGGGGTAGTTTTTGTTGTTTTGTTTTGTTCTGCCTTTATTAAAGCCCTTATCTTCCTGCAATATTGAGTCCTCGCTCCATCCTTCATCCCCAACCCTGACAATAATATATTTCTATAATGAAAATATTTTTGTAACTTATACATTTCTATCTTAATGCAGTTCAGTGATACAGTGAATATATTTAGATACATTTTGAAATGTTATGTATTTCTATAATATATAGTATGTATAGTATATGGGGGCAGTCGTGGCCTAATGGTTAGAGAGTCAGACTTGTAACCTAAAGGTACCGGCAGGGATTGTAGGTGGGGGGAGTGAATGACCAGCGCTCTCTTCCACCCTCAATACCACAACTGAGGGGAGAACCTTGAGCAAGGCACCGAACCCCCAACTGCTCCCCGGGCACCATAGCAAAAATGGCTGCCCACTGCACTTGGATGGGTTAAATGCAGAGCACAAATTCCGAGTATGGGTCACATCATCATCATCATGAATGAATGAATATTATATTATATCATATTATATATGTGTGTATATATACAGAGTTCTGGCATGAAACTCAAGATGGCGCAGTCCGATAGGTCTAACTCAATCTGACCTAATGACATCATTATCACATGGCACAGCTGATTGGTTCTCTCCTGTATCGGTAGCCAATGAGCTTGCTGCTCAACATTCAAATATATGACTAGTGCTTGCCATAGCAGTTGCAGCTTGCTTCAGAACAGCGAAATCAACATCTAAGATGAGTGAATGCTCTTCTAATCCATATCGCTGTGTGTATTGCGTGGTTTGCCTTCTTGTGTATGCATTTCAACGGGGGTTCGCCATATACATTGGCGATTATCCCAGTGTTCACGTTCGTTATTTCGATGTTTTCATTGTGATGAGAGTGGGGTTAATTTCAGCTGCACGCAGCATCAGCACGCGCTTATCGCATTCATATCAATGACAGTGTTGCGGGAGACCCTGAAAATCACTATCTACGGCTGTAACAGTTAGTTCCGAGTGAAATGCATTATGGGTAGTGTAGTTCGGAGAAATGTGCTCGTGAGACATGAGCTCTCGCTGTGATGTGTAATTCAGAAAATGGAGAAAGAACATTTATATTCTGCTTTTATTTCAGTTCATCAGGTCAGTCCACCCAGGGGTTTTTGTGCACTGTAACTCTTGACAACTTTTATCTGCACAAGAGAGTAAAATGGCATGCATCGCTAACTTTGTCGGTCTCATCATTGCACGAACATGAATTAGCAAGCTGTTATGCTGCCGCTGGGACTGAGGAAGTGGAGAAGTAACAGTAGTTATCAAATGACTAAATTATGATATTTGCTCAGGTGGGTGCTGTGGTCTTATCTATCGGATTGCAACGTATATCCATTTTGTTAATTAAACATTACACATAGTGCGCGTCTAATTAGAGTTAAACCAGTCGGTTGGTCGGCGTGGTAGCCAAGGCTCACATAGTCATAGGCCACTAGTGTTAAGCCGGGCCGGCGTGGTAGCCAAGGCTCACATAGTCATAGGCCACTAGTGTTAAGCCGGGCCGGCGTGGTAGCCAAGGCTCACATAGTCATAGGCCACTAGCGTTAAGCCGGTCAGCCCAGTCACACATAGATAGGGATACATGCGGTTCACGTGGCTCTTCGGAGCAGCAGCAGTACAGATGTCTTGGTGATAGATCTGCTTGTTGAGGGGTGTTTTGTTCTTGTTTTGGCTTGTATTGTCCCTTCTATGTCTCCTGCTTTGTGGGGGGTTATTTCATGTATGTTATATTTGCAGCAGCAATATTTCTTACATGCTCACAGCAGCATGTTGTGGTTGTATTGGCAGTAGCAAGTCTCGGTACTTGCTCTGCCGCAGCAGCAGCAGCAGCGTAGCAGATCTATTCCGCCAAGACCAAATACATTAACATTGTCATGTACATTACCATGTCAATCCCTCCGAGAGTTGTCATGACAGAAATATATATAGAGAGAGAATACGTATGATTTTTGTATAATAATAAAATATATATTTGTTATTTTGATATATATATATATATTATTATTTTTTTTTATTTATTTATTTTTTTTTTATTTTGAAATTTAGAAATATGTACATGTAAAATATTTATACATATTTTGAAATATCTGGAAAAATATTTATATATTTTTTGAAAGAATAAAAGCAGAATTCACAGAATAAATGCAGTTCAGTAATGCTGTGGTACTAACATACACAGAGCTGTTTAGTTTATGAGAAGTCAAGCCGCTATAAATGATCTGATAAGATGTTAATTTGGTCTTGGTTAAATTACCATTATTCTAATCTTCTCTAGATGCTCTATTGCTCTGAATCAGACTCACTGTGTGAACATCAAAAGCCTCTAAATGGTTTAAGGTGGCATTTGCATCAAACAATCAATCAAAGTGAACACTGACACATGCCCTTTATCTACATGTGAGATCAGAGCCATGTAAAAGTGCCTATTATAAGAACCTAAAAGTACTATGTTTCTGTTTTGCTTTTGCAAGTAAATTCATCTTGTTTTAATGATGTTATGAACTATTTCTACTGTAAAATAAAACCATAATATTGCAAAATTATTTTTGTATTAGTATTTATAGCTATGCCTATGCATTAAAACAAACCCCTCCAGATGTTATTGCGGAAGTACATGACTATGGCCTGTTTAAGGAGATGGCTAGAGTACTGGTTGAGGAAGGGCTGTATTTCCTTTTATCTATAAGGCCCAGCGCAGTGGATGATCAGGCAGTTTTCTAATGTGCAGCCTATTTAAAGCAGGCTATTTGGAATGACAGCAAGCATTTCAACACACCTGAATGATAGCAGGTTATGTCAATGACCTAAACAGAGATAAGGAAAGATTTTGGGAGGTCTTGGCAGGAAGAAAGAGGTCAGTTTTGATTAAATGTTTCTGATTAAATTAAACTCAGGTTTGTGCTTTTGATTCTCACTGGCTTGATGCTGCAACTGCATCTCACAACTGCAGGAACCACTTGTTCGTCATTCAATTGTGACTCTATAACTGTACAGGGCTAAACACACCAATCACAGACAGTGTTGACCTGGCAGACAGGAGAGAACGCACAAACTTACAAAGATAAGTAAATAGACACTGGTTTGAGCAAATACTGGAAGCAATAATAAAACACAATAAAATAATGGCAGTAAAGCAGACACAAATGTGTTATGAATGTATGAGTCAGAGCAAACAACTAAATGATTTGTTGTTTAAATTCAAGATCTTGGAAATTGAGTCGTTGCCCTTTATGTAATGACATACCTAAGAATAAACTACATATGGTAGGCAAATCTTCTCCTAATAGGTCTTTGGCGGGACTAAAACATGCGGTGTAACATCAAGAGACATCTCTAGGGTGAAGACAGGAAGGGTTTGCAGGGTGAGGTTTCCATGGCAACAGCAAAAG
Source organism: Sinocyclocheilus rhinocerous (assembly GCF_001515625.1). Taxonomy (NCBI): domain Eukaryota; kingdom Metazoa; phylum Chordata; class Actinopteri; order Cypriniformes; family Cyprinidae; genus Sinocyclocheilus; species Sinocyclocheilus rhinocerous. The sequence goes on from NW_015627585.1 coordinate 500,774, forward strand.
GGTCGAGAGGCTTTGTATGTGTGTATGAGGTGTGTGTGTGTGTGTGTACAGGCAGGTTCAAAAGAATGTGACATTGTATCAGTCATTCAGTCATGAAAAGAAGAGACTAAAACATTCATATAAGAGCAAGCAAGAGAAATATGGATGAGAAAATGAGCATAAAAATGCTGTTGAAAAACTTGGCTCTGTTGTGCCAACTTATTGTGAATTAAAAATCAGAAAGGTGCACAGCACTAAAGACCTGAGGATCATTAGCTTTTCCCCAAGAGTAACTTAAGCCTCCATTTAATCCTGAGTAAGTGATTTGTACAATTTATCTGCCCTAAAGATCTGCGGGCATGTCCTTCAGGTATTCTCTCTAGGCACGTCGGAGCACTTGCCAAGTCTTTGGTGATTTGCTGTAATGTGTATGGCCCTGGGATTTGGATAAATGGGTGTCAGATTCTTCTGTGAGGTTTTGCATCTTGCTCCACCATTATCATTTTCCCTAAATAATAAGGGCATTTGTTAAGAGAACCTAAATTCATTTATGGCTCCTAGACAAAGTGACACATACTGGATTTTGTTCTGATATACAACAGCTGTTTGTCATGCAGTATACCACCTAGCTTGATCTATGCCTGCAACAAAATATGTATGACAATGAGACGTGTTCAAAGAATATATCTTGGAATTGATTGTGTATTTTCTTACCTCGTTGGAGATTCTTTTTTTTTTCTTTTTCTTGTAAGCATAAAGCTACGGAGCCCCTGAAGTAACATTTAATATCTTATACAATTTTGCAGTTATACAGTTTTGTTTTTTCAAGTAAATTCATCTTGTTTTAATGATGTTATGAACTATTTCTACTGTAAAATAAAACCATAATATTGCAAAATTATTTTTGTATTAGTATTTAATAGCTATGCCTATGCATCAAGACAAACCCCTCCAGATGTTATTGCGGAAGTACATGACTATGGCCTGTTTAAGGAGATGGCTAGAGTACTGGTTGAGGAAGGGCTGTATTTCCTTTTATCTATAAGGCCCAGCGCAGTGGATGATCAGGCAGTTTTCTAATGTGCAGCCTATTTAAAGCAGGCTATTTGGAATGACAGCAAGCATTTCAACACACCTGAATGATAGCAGGTTATGTCAATGACCTAAACAGAGATAAGGAAAGATTTTGGGAGGTCTTGGCAGGGAGAAAGAGGTCAGTTTTGAACAGATGAAGCTGGAGGTGATAGGTAGAATGACAGTTGTCGTTGTTTCATGCTGCTTAACCATAGATGAGTTTCGATTCCATTGGCAGGGTAGTGTAATTGATGATGAAAAAACATGAATGTCTTTCATTCAGTTGGCTGTTGTGTTTACTTGTGTGTGTCTGATTATTTCATAGATCAATAAAAGCAATATTTTACAGTCAACTATATGTCACTATACATCCAGCTGAAAAGTAATCCCACAAAAATATTCTTGTTCTTTGTTTTTATTTGGTTTCAGGTGCCCTGGAATTTGAACAAATTAGGAAAAGAAGAGATCAGAGACTGTGCTATCACAACAGTCACCTAAATCAAGAGGGAGCTCAGCAATGACATCTTGGAGCATTTCTAAAGACATTCCCATTGGTTGCTAGGTAATGGCAGACATCATTATCTCTTCAAACAGGAAAGGAATTCATCAAAGCCCATTCTTGAGAACTCAATCACTATACAAGTTAATGATGCAATACAGGAAGGAGCATGCAGTATGTTGAAGAATCTTGACATTTTTGTTTTGTGATCTGGTAAAGACCTACAAGCCAATTAGACAAATGCTGCAAGATCTGTATAGCAATGTGATAAATGTGAATCACAAGCTTCATTGTGCTGACAGATCAATTGGGAGACTGCAGTCTGTATATTAAGCCGTTACAAAACAATTTAACAACCATGGTCCATTTATATACCATTGTGCATTCATTGCCTGGTCCCTTCGTTTATAGTGGCTCTGTAATTGTCCATTCACTAGACACCAATCTCTGTCTTTAATCTTTTTGGTTGGAGACATCACAGTCTCAAAGTGTTTAAAGCTTTTGGGTTTTTAGGTTCAAATAACTCAAAAGGAAGTACATGTTAAAGCATTGTTTTTCTTCATTGGTTCTATTCTAGCCCTCAAACTCTATTTCTCAACTCTTTTTCTCTCTTTTTTTATAACAGTGGGTCATAATCCAAACAGATGGGGGATTCACTCATTTACGTGTGCTATTTAGCTGTTTGAAACCTTTGTAAAAGTGCACTTGGTATTTGCACATTAACATAGGAGCAATTTACCCAAATTGAAGTGTAGAATATAAAGGCAAATAAACATCATAAATCCCAAATCATATCTTTGCCAACCTGCTGCATGTGACCCACTGTTTTTTAGGTTCCTAACAAACACTTTCACATTCTCCTTCATCTGCTACAGAGAAATGAAAAATAAAAACAGGCATTTATCAAAATAAACACAGAAAAAAAGCAATAGCAATAATTAAAATATTAATAATAATAATAACATTACTAAAATGAACATCAAAATGCCATCTTTCCAAACCAAGGTAGGTACCATGAGAACTTTGTGAAAGAGAATAGAAAAAAAGTTCTACAAAAAGAACCAAATATTGTTTAAAATATGAGTAATCTTATGTTTACCACTATACAAATCACGCTATACAGCTACAAATCTAAAATCCTCCCTTTTTTCTTTCTCGCAACATTTCAGTTCTTACAAATGAACACAAGGATGGGAGTTTTAGTCTATGGAGGGGCTGTTTGAACTGCAGTGATTGTGGGTAAACGTTTTTAACACTCATTATGTTCAAAAGGTCAACCTGGAGTGGAGTAGAACGTCTTCAGGAAAGCAGGTTTCTTTGCTTGTAAATCTTAAAGGATGATATTCTTGGCTAGATCATCATCATTTTGCTTTCTTGATACATATCACTAAATAAAATCAAGTTCTTTGGTTCCATTCATATGTTACTGTATACACATAGCTCCCTTGACTTTTTTTGAAAGGGTATCTTTGACCTCTACTGACTCCAGGTTTGACCTACTGTTAGCCAATCACAAAACACACATTTATGCATGAACTGATACATACATATACCGTACACTCATGCATGCTCATGTGCTTTGCTAATGAAGTGTTACAAAAGAAAAAGCGTATGAATGTTAAATATGAAAGAGGTATTTGGTATTATTATTATGCTACTATTTGGCAAGATCTCTAACTCTATTATTATAAAGAGGACACAAATGTTCCTTCTCTTGTATCAACATATAAAATCTCCTTGAAAATATATCCCATTTTCATTTGGTTATTATTTAAATGTTAAAAGGTTTTCAAAGAAAAATCTGGCAGGTCAATGTCAAAAGAGGGAAGATAGAAAATGTTTGACTATTAAATGACTCCATTATTGTTGCAGATATTTGTGTGAATAGGTTTGTTATTAAATTTTATTGCAGCTCCCCCTTTTAACATGATCTGCAAAAATGTCAACACAATGGCTTCAGTTCATCTAAAGAGCAATTGGATATAAAGACAAATGAAAACCTTACATTTTTTTTTACATCTTTGGATATCATAAAGCTTGGTTTTCATATCAAACACATTTTTGGATAACCTGCTGCCACGCCTGTTTGTTTGGGAAAGAGAGAATGCAGCAGTTTCTCAGTAAACCCAAAATCAACCATCATCTCGCAGCTCCTTCAAGTTCCCATGGCAACCGATTTGGCATCTGGAGAAAAGACCAGTTGGTTTGGCTGGAAAGAATCTCTTTGGATAAACATCGTCTCAATGCCATCACGAAAGCAAAATATCCTAAGCTTTTGGTTTCACAGGTTTTTGTGGTATCCACATGGAAAGGCCCAAAAAATATCCCAATACAATTCACAAGGGTCTATACATTCCATGCGGAATTTTCATATCACATTCTCCGAACAAAATGAATCCCCTTCTGTACCTGCTTTTTCATCTTTTTCTTTGGAGTTTAGCAGGATCAGAAAGGAATCCTTGGATCGGCTTGGCAGGATCCTAATTGTGGATGGATGGACTTGGAAAGAATCGCATCAAAGGTGTTTTTTAAGTATTCCACAGCTTAAATGGTTCTGTAAAACATCTCTGGACGATGAGTTAGGGAGGGGTTCCCAGACAGCTTTTGTCTGCTAAGGCAATATTTGGAGCCAGAGGATGGGCAGCCACGGTCACACTCTCCATGGCAGTCGACCAGATGGGCACCTGAATGCAGGTTCTGGAGGCAGCTGGCACAGGCACTGGCAGGGGGAGGACTAGCGGGTATCCACTATTTTTTGGATGAGGTAGGCAAGCTTTATTAGCTGGGGGCTAATGTCAGCCCAACATAACATTCTGAGGTAGCTATCTTTGGAGGCATACAGCTTTTGGTGGGTATTATAAAGAATAGGAAAGAGGGAAAGGTGGTAAGAATCCATCAACTTTATGGTTCCTCTGGGGTATAGCCTGCCTCGAGGCATGTACGGTGAAACATATAACAATCAATTTATTTGAACTCACACAACCGCAAGCGAAGGCAAAAGCAAGGCCACGTTATTTATCTTGGTATATCCGAGCTAAGGCTAACAAACGAAACAAACCTCTGTTCCCTGAAATCATTTCCACTGAGAATACGGCTAGTTGTAGCTTGTTTTGTAAATCATGTAGTTCACTAAATCGTATATAAGAGTTTGACTGAAGAGAAATATTGAGATTATTTCAATGGTTGGTCTTTATATCATTTGGCATCAGTTCGGACACAACGTAAGGCTACATTTTATTACCAGAGGACGCGTTGCAAAATGAAGTTTTGGTTTTAGCAGAAAGCCCTTCGGTAATAAAATATAAAGCGGTTTTGGTATCATTTTTGTTGTGTTTTGCTTCCATTGTGTATTTATGCTCAGAAAGAGTGCAGTAACTATTTGTAACTTAGCATGCTAGCATAAAAAATGTCTACAGTATCTCCTACGGCTATCATTTGGTGTTCTTGTGCGGACACATCCACATAAAGATCTTAAAGGAGTCAAGCTTTGGTTCTAAAGGGAGGGAGCATAAGCAACAAATGGGACAGACTAACTTAAACCAACTCAGTTAGCCTCAATTAGCAAAACGTTTGTAGTTAAAACAGGCCCATTTACACATTTAAACAATAGCAGCAGTTTAAGTGACAGACAGGGCATGATAAATATGGACTAAAGGGAACTTTGGTGGGCAGGCTAGGCAGAGGAACCACAAGGAGGTAGATCACAGAGGCAGTGCTAGCTAAGTGCTAGCCAGTGCCTGTGCCTGGCAGACTGGATGAGTGCTGCTCAATAAGAACCTGGCATTGGGCCTGGTGATCTATGTTATGACCCTGAAAAAGAGAAAACAACCGTAAGTATGATAAGCTACCTTTATATGAAACCCTGACAAACAGAGCACAAGTTCAGTTCCAACTGTTGATAAACTCTGTTAGCAGACAAAAAAAAAAGGCTCTGAGAAAAGTGACTATTGAGTAAAACAACAATCCTGCAGAGCAAATTCATAAGCTGTAACTACAGTGACACAACTGGGGTAGGATATTCAACTGATATACAGATGAAATGACAAAATCAATAGTAGTATATCCATTCACTGCATGAGATGAGATTTTGCGGCATCTATGGTCAAGAGAAAAATGAAGGGGGGCTATATTTGCTAAAGATGGCTTCTTCTCAGTTATAATGTGCTGAGAAGCTTGACTGTAAGTCTTACTTGTGGAACCAGTTCAATGCCTTGAGCTTTTGGGATGCCATTGCTCTGAGCATGGTGCCCTCCATCTTCACCCTGTGGTACAGACCAGCTGTCCTGAGTCCCCTTCCTACAGAGGAAACTGAGACCAAATTTAATGTATTTATTATACTTATACTATTATACTTATGCTATTATATATGTAGATATATACATAAACAATATACATTATATATAATGTATTTACTATTATTATTATTATAATATTGTATATTTATAATGTGTTATATTTCATGTTTGTGAAGTGAATCAATATAAAAATATTTGTACAATTTGCACATATAGTTTCATGATGTTATCTAACCAAAAGGTCCATTACCTGCGCCGATATCCAAACATGAGGAAGAGCACACAGAAAATGATGCAGGCCATGCCAATGTGGATGCCAACCACAATGCTGCTCACCGAGCTCTCTACACCCCTGCAGTTACATTCAGTCTCCTCTCCTGCAACAAGGAACATGATTATTATACAGTGCACTTATTTAATAAATAATCAACGTAATTATGCATGCCAAAACAAATTCTAATTTACCTGATCTGGTTTTAGCACTAGTCCCGTCCTCAGCCAGTGACACAAGTTTCTTTGAACAGTCGCTCTCTCCATTGCCATTGTAGGCCACCAGTTTGACTTCATACACAGCACCAGGGTCTTAGGAAAAAAAAAAAAAAGAAACCTGCAAGTATCACACACACTGCTAATAAATCAAAGCTACTCATGCATTTGTCTCACACATACAGAATCTAATACATATACATTGAGCTTGGTTTGTTGACTTTGCAGTCACAGTAGAACTACTGATCAGCTGAGTCATGGTGATTAAGGTCCGGTGTAAAACCTCCTGGCTATTATGGTCCTTTTCCTTGGGCAATTTTCTTTTTATGTGATGCAGGATCTCTTTTCGTCAATATCTCAATTTTCACACTCTCTTCAGAGTTTTCTGAATTCAAACATTTGTCACATAACAATACTAGGAAATACTTAGAGGAGCGTTTGTTCTCTAATGCTCATGATACACTTCAGGTCTACTCTTCAGGTGGGTGAGTGAAGGAACATTTCAACTGTCACTGTACAAACATAATGGCTTTTTCAGAGCTGCTGTAACATGTCATGTAGACAGAATAGTAAAGTGAGAGAGTATTCAGCATAAAACATTAAAATAAGCAGGGCTAGATGGAATCTAATGGCTTTATTTGTGCTGGCATGTTTTTTTGCTAAATCCAATAACCCCACTATTAGAGTAATTTTATATGCAGGGAAAAAAACCTGAAGAGAAACATTTTCAGATTGGTTTGTATTGCACTTTTCACACTAAATATCTTTGCAAAGCAGATTTAAGATTAACTTTGACACATTTAAAACATATTTTGTTATAAATACAATTTTCTGTGCCCATTATGAAAAACCAATTGGCTTCTGCAAATATGTGTTGCATCTATAGTCTATTGTTTCATCAATAGTTTCATATAGTTCACACAAACAAAAAAACAATTTTCCCTCACCGAGATGAGAAATGGTGTGAGCGTTAACATGACATGGCAACTGAATCGGTCCCTGGATCTCGCCGTGGGGGACCCTGCGGTACAACAGTCGGAAACCCTCCGTTTTTCCAGGCTTATTGGGCAGCTCCCACAGGACCTGAACTGCAGTGGTGTTTATTGCTTTGGTGAAAAATGTAGGTGGACTGGGCACTAGATAGGGTACAAAGACAGAAAACCCATTATAATGAGCTCAGAGGAACAAGGAACACTGTCAGAGTTCATTCTGTTCAAGCAAAAAACATATGGTGGATGGGCAAAAGAGAAACTATAGAAAGAATGAAACAAGTGCTCAAACATCTGTGACAAAGCAGGTTCGATCAGAAGGATGATATTAAACAGAGGGAGCCAAAAATATTGATGTGGGCCCAAGAAGAGACAGTTAGGGAGAGGGGGAGAGTTTGAAATTGTAGTGACCTAAGCAAAACATAAAAGCAAATAGCATGCGATGTGTAATCTGTATGCAGGTACATACCGCCCCCTAGTGTTGTGGAAACAACAGTACTGGAGCGTTCACTAGCACCCAGTGGAGAGTAAGCCTTCAGGTAGATGGAGTAGGTGGTCGCAGGTTCAAGGTTAGTGAGGTCATGCTGAAATGTTGTCTTACTCACGGCCTCCTGTAGTTCTTTGCTTTCAGGCTCTGAAAACAAAAGTGCACCAATTATGAAGTATCACTCCAAAAATATTTGTAGAGCGCAAAATATGTTCCAGTTTAGTGGAACATCTGAACTCCAGAGACACTCACCGCCATATTTGCGGATATGCAGAACGTATCCGATGATCCCGTCTGTGATTTCGGCTGGTGGCTGGGTCCAGGAGAGCTGCAGGGTGGTTTTAGACAGAGCCGTGGCTTTCAGGCCCTGAGGGGCATCGGGCAGCTCTTTGGCCAGGGACACAGCCAGACGAGCACTGGCCTGGTTAGTGCCAGCAGAGTTTTCAGCGATGCACTGGTATATGGCCTCATCCTCTGATGTGATGCGAGTTACGGCCAGGGTGCTAAAAACATTAATTATATTATTATTATAAATCTATACTCTGAATTTAATGTAACCTTGTTAACATTCACAGAAATTACACATCTCACAATTTGGATGACATAATAGGAAACAGGTGAACACTGACATCTAGTGGACAGTTGGTAAAGTTGGTAAAGCCTCCAGACAAATTATGCCAGGTAAACAAATCCGCTAAAATATTGTACACATATACATTAAAAAAATAATTGTATGTATATATATATATATATATATATATATATATATATATAAACAAATAATAAATTAAAAATACAAAAATCTATAAAAATCTAAATAGGTATATAAACAAATAATTTTGTATTTCTATTTGTTAATTTGTCTGTTTACAATACATGCCTAAGTATTGCTTAAAGTTTTATGGTCTGTGTATTTCAGCTGTAAGTTTGTATATTCCTGTTGATACTTGTGAGTCTCATATAATTTAAGTGTGTACCTATTATTGTTAGTGAGCTTCACATTATCGCCAGGCGTGAGTATCTTTCCATTCTTCAGCCAAATGATATGAGGCTCAGGAACACCCTGAGCCACACATGTGAACACAGCACTGCCTCCTGCTGGTTTAGACACAGACTGCGGCCACTGAATGAACTCTGGAGGAGCTGGGGAAAGAGAAGGAACAGGGTTATTATAGTTAACTAAAATTAAAACTAAATCATAAGCAAACTATTTTTCTTTGACTGACATAACAGTTTTGTTAATCAATGAAAAAAAATTATATATATAATAAATATATGTACTAAAATAACTATAACTGAAATAAAAATGAATAAAAACTATATATACATATTAAAAAAAACTAAAATGACAAAAGCACCCAACAAAAATACTAAAACTTAAAACAAAAATAAAAATGGAAAATATAAAAATTGAAAATAATTTTAACTATTAGAGACTAAACTATTAGTCCCTCGATGATACTAAAATAACACTGGGTGAGACACAAATAACAAGAATACATTATTTAGTTATTTAACCAATTTAATAATGTAATTATTAAATTGTCTATATCAAAACCAGTTGAATAATATTAATAATTAAATGTGTCTCCTGTTTCGATCTCCCAAAATAAAAATTTCGGTAACACTTTAGATTATGGAACACATATTCACTATGAACTATAGTTGCTTTTTAGAATGCATATTGCTAGCATATTAGCTGTTCATTAGTTCTCATAAAGCACATATTAATGCCTTACTCTGCATGACCATATTTTAGATTCCCATACCTAAACATAACTACTACAACAACAACTACTTTACTTACTATCAATAAGCAGTAATTAGGAGTTTACTGAGGGAAATCTCTTAGTTAATAGTCAATATGTGTTCCCTAATCTAAAGTGTTACCAAATTTTCATTTCAGTAACAAATGTGAAAATTTTATGGAGTACAGACAGTATGACACAGAGGAAAAGCTCATTTTTCTGTCAAATGAGAACCAGACATATATTTGTTTAACAGCAAGACATGTTAAAGGGGTCATATGATGCGATTTCAAGTTTTCCTTTCTCTTTGGAGTGTTACAAGCTGATTGTGCATAGATAAGATCCCTGAAGTTGCAAAGACTAAAGTCTCAAAACCAAAGAGATATTCTTTATCAAAGTTAAGACTCTGCCACGCCCCCCTAAAACGGCTCATTCTAACACGCCCCCACATATCTACCCCACTATGGTTTTTTGAACATTAAAGCACGTCAACATATTCTGTTACACCAAATACACAAAATAATGATCTTTAAAAAAGCATCATATGACCCCTTTAATATTAATATTTAATGAAATAATATGATTTACATTTTTTCAGTTCATGGCTCTTTGAAACACTAACATCAGATCTTGAACTTAAACTCTTTTTATAACTGCTCTGTATTTTCCTAAATGACCCCTGCAGCGCAGATGCAGGTTCACCGTTCCACTTGACACCCCTTCAGTGTCCACACAATGGCCATGCATATATGTAGAACTCTCCAGACCCCAGGATATGCGTCTCATTGATCTACTGACACCAACCACAACCAAACACCCCCACAAGAGCCCCTTTTCCCAGGGAAGAGGGTCTGAAGTGGTCTGCGGAGGTGTGGAAGGTCATAGGTCAAAGGGAACCCTCTTTCAATAGACAGCTATTAATCAATGCTGGCACAGATCTTTAAAACAGCGCAGCTTCCCCTTCAAATGAGGTCAACATTTTTCAAATGGTTGGACAAAAATATAGATTTGTCAAGCTGTTTGATTAGGTTTCACAGCTGATTGTTTTGTTTCTCATCAGTGTCCTGAATAATATCTCTAAACAGAATTAAAATCAGAATCAATTTGTAATCAAAATGAGTTTAGTCAAATAAAAAAAATAAAAAAACTTTGTGCGTATAACTTGAGGTTAGAATACCATTACAAGACATCAAGTACCACTAAACACAAAATTCATCATATCTGTGCTCGTAGGTCTGGAATGAAATATACAGCCTTTAAAAACACTCCAGTGGGTTCTGCTCAGGCTTTAGGGTCAAAGTGAAAAGTGGGAGGGGCTGGACGGGTGTGTATATAATGAAACTATAGCAGGGCACAATAGGACAGAGGTCACTTCAGACCTCCAGACTCAATCTGTCTAAACAGAATTAAAATCAGAATCAATTTGTAATCAAAATGAGTTTAGTCAAATAAAAAAAATAAAAAAACTTTGTGCGTATAACTTGAGGTTAGAATACCATTACAAGACATCAAGTACCACTAAACACAAAATTCATCATATCTGTGCTCGTAGGTCTGGAATGAAATATACAGCCTTTAAAAACACTCCAGTGGGTTCTGCTCAGGCTTTAGGGTCAAAGTGAAAAGTGGGAGGGGCTGGACGGGTGTGTATATAATGAAACTATAGCAGGGCACAATAGGACAGAGGTCACTTCAGACCTCCAGACTCAATCTGAATGAACGGCGGTCACACAGTGTGTGTGTGTGTGTGTGTGTGTGTGTGTGTGTGTGTGTGTGCGTGTGTGTGTGCGCGTGTGAGGAGGGGTGTCATTCATCAGCCACGTCATTGTGGTTCTCCTCTCTCCCAAAAAGCACTTCACACTTGAACCTGAGTAAAACCGTTGATGAATAGACATCCTCGAATAGAAATGTTTTGAACTGAGGAGGGACTAAATAAATGCCCTGAGAGAGAGCTGGTATATGCTGTATCTGTCTGGCTGACATACACATCCATGTACATTAAGATTTTTTTATGTTTTTGAAAGATGTTTCTATGATTTGGTGCTCAAATATTAATAATATTATTAATAAATTATTAGCAATGTTGAAAGCAGTTTTTTATGCTTTATGTTTTTGTGCAAACCATGACATTTTTGATCAATCATTAATGCATCTTTGCTGAATAAATGTATTAATTTCTTTAAAAAAAAAAAAAGAAAAAAACTTTCGCAAACTTTCGAATGGTAAAAAAAATATTAAGTGGCACAACTCTTTTCAACATTCAACACTGAGGACTCGAGTAATGACATCAATTATAAATTACATTCTGAAATATATTCAAATAGAAAACAGTTATTTTACATTTAATAATATTTCACAATATTACTGTTTTTAATTGATTTTTCTAATAAAGTAGGTGAGCATAAGAGACGTCTTTCATTAAAAAAACATTTAAAAGAAATCTTAATTTTGACCGGTTGTGTATTACTATACTATAGCAAATTTAATCAGTTGATATTTAATATTAGCCCTGATTTCCAAAAATGATGTGATTAACTTTGTACCATGTTATTATAAACATGATCAACTATGGTATAAACATGCAATTTATACTTTTAAAAACTTTTCACATTAGAATGTGTTTTGATCATTAAAGACTGTTTAAGAAGACTAATCAAAACTGGTTCTATTTCTGTCAGACAAAAGCTTTTATATGGTATTGTGAAAAAACAATAAATGTTTTAGTCCGACTTAAATTGAACTTCTTAAGTACATGTAAACGCCCAGTGAAAGTCAGCTATAAATACAAGCACACTTAAAACACTCATGCACATGTCGATCTGTGACTGATTCAGATGGATTCATGATTTCATAACATGTCATTTCCCTTGCCTGCAAACAGGAAGCAATCAGAGTACAATTAAATAACAGTCTCAGCTTTTGGGGGTCTGTTTTCCACTCTAACAACTAACCAGCTGTGTCTTTACAACCAGGATCAACTGACAGCATCAGTGTCCAATCCATCTCATGTATTGATCAGTTATTCTTTTAGCAGGGTCTCAGATCCTGACCTTGTGTCTGATCAGGTGGCTACTCCTCATTCATTTAATTCTGTTGTGTGACTTATGCAATCAATTATTATTATTGAAAAACATGGCTGCCTCCTGATGAACTGGTTCTTGAAAGCATTCGCTGGATTTCAAGTCACATGTAATGACATATCAATGAGCCTAATGTTTAATATGAATTACTATTTCTGCACCTGCTATGATATAGGTATACATTTTCAGATTGAGAAAATGTAACTTAAGGAAACCCCTCAGCTGAACCAGATGTCAATATCCTTTCATTTTTCATATTAAAAATAGCCCAGGGTGAAAATAAAGGAAGGGGTTCCCTCAACACAAACTGTTATACCATCACAATCCCCCCCTTGAACTTCGTCATCCACTGCCTGACCACCAGCTGGGACGAGAACAACTGCCCTTATAATGCTATGAATAGTGTGGGGGAGGGGTCATGAAGGCCCATCACCCTTCCTCATTTGAGGACCATCCATTCTGCTGGCCCCTCCCTCGCTGCTTCATCACCTGTCTGTCAGAGGAGGCTCCACCCCTTCTGCTGCCTACTCTTGTAAAAGAGCTTCCTAGGCCAATGTCAAAGGTGAGAAATGAGAGGGCAGAGGTGAGAGGGGATACCTCGCTCCTCCCGAAACATACACATGCACACTAGGAAAACTGCTCTTTGCCTGTCTGTCTTCCTTTTTGTTCTCTATTGTCCACATCCTGGCTCAGCATCTGTCCGAACCTTCATGACTGTGTGAAAGTGCAGACCTCACATCCACAATGAGCAGTCTGGAGGACATAAACAGACCCCTCAGCTTTGAACTTGACTAGGATGTGCTGATTTTACCTTTGTGACTGGCAGACAGACTGTTAAGTTATTAAATGTTCACACAACAGGACTATAATATCCAAATTTCCCTTTCTGCTTCATCTACTGAATTTCAGTGCTTGTCTATCAAGTTAAAATGATTTAAAACAGCTTCTTTTGTTTTAATATATTTAAAATATGTAATTTATTCCTGTGATGGCAAAGCTGAATTTTCAGCAGCCATTACTCCAGTCTTCAGTGTCACATGATCCTTGAGAAATAATATGCTAATATTTGGTGCTCAATTAACATTTTGTATTATTATCAATGTTAAAAACAGTTGTGCTGCTTAATATTTTTTGTGTAAAAATAAAAATATTTTGTAACATTATACATGTCTTTTACTGTCACTTTTGATTACTTATAAAAGTTTTAATATCTTTAAAAAAAATATCAGAAAATCTCACTGACCCCAAACTTTAGAACCGTACCCTATATTAATACGTTAACATTTTAAGTAATATAAATTAACATAATTCATAATACATGAACTAAATAATGAACGATATGATGCTTACATGGTAAACTGACATTTACCAAGATTAATAAATGCTGTAAAAACGGTGTATTATTTCATGTGTTATCTAATGTTAACATATAAAACCTTATATATTGAGTATTACTAATCAAATATATTCTTGCACAATTCCTTGATAACGAATTTCATTTCTGTGACACTCTGTGTTACTCTAAAATTTCATTTTGCTTCACTGATCTGAATTACTTAATGAGGCTTTTCTCAGGGTTTGTTGGGAAGGTTTTTGCTTTTATTTTGGAGAAATAACCTAAGCTAATCTCTTTGTTCCCATCTTACACAAAAAGTGGATCAATAAATGAATCAATACATTCAAGATTAACTCCCCTAAATGGCTTCACTGCCAATTCTGTTGTAAAAAGACTGATAGGGATGACTATTGATTGATCAGACATAAGCTGCACATTTGGGACAGAGACAGAGAAAGCACACCTGGGTGCAATTTCAATGACAATTTAACAAATGAATGGATGCATAAAGCTAAGGGACAAGAGGATAATCTTCCTCATCACGGCAGATATTCAGCATGTGTTGAAATAAATATCTACCTCCTGGCCATCACTTGTACTGTTTAAGATGTTAAAAGATATTATTAGGATTATGCTTATGTTATGTTCAAGTGAATAAAAAGCGTAGTCGTTTACCGATACTACTACCAACTGTGATATTAAATATGACTTTTGTACTACACCTCTCATGGATGATTTACCCATTTGTTCTCATGTTGTTCTTTCCTAAAGACCCCCAGTGTGCAGCTACTTTGAAGAAAGCCAATGAAAGGAGCATATATACCTCAGGGATATATGATCAGGTTGAATGTACAGACAGTAGCAGGGTGATGGATGAGTTGTGTCATTGGGGTGTTGAAGGGGGGATATCTCCTAACAGCTGACTTCATTACCCAAGCTATTCCTCTCAAGCCCAGCTGGACAGCACCAGCAGACCTTAATTACCATAATGGTAGTCAGAGTCTCACACCATCAGACCCAGTAACAGAGTGAGAAAAAAACCAAGAAGGGCAAAGGTGAGAGAAGGGAGGGCCTGAATATTGACTTCTCCTGCTGTGCTGACCAGTCAGCTTCCATGGGTCATGTTCAAAACCAGTTCTGCCTGATGTCTGGTCATCATAACGGCCCAAAAATACTTAATTCATTCAATACATACACAGCAACAATCACACACACACAAAATAGGCTTGGTCTTTTGTGCTCAGTGAAGTGTGCAAATAATAAAATTACTGTAATAGTGAAGCTTTGTGAACTTCTGTCACAACAAATCAGGATTAAGCAGTGTGGGGTCAGCTATTATTTGCCACATGGGTTAGGACCATTTACAAAATACTGAAGCTAAAATATCTACCTTTCTGATTCAATACACTACCGTTCAACAGTTTGGGGTCAGTAAGAGTTTTGAAAAAAAAGAGAATACTTTTATTCAGCAATGATGCGTTAAATTTATAATGTTACAAAATATTTATGTTTCAAATAAATGCTGTTCTTTTGAACTTTCTATTAACCAAAGAATCGTAAAAAACATATTAAGCACCTCAACTATTTTCAAAACTGATAATGATAAGAAATGTTTCTTGATCAGGAAATAATAGAATGATTTCTGTTACACCACCACCAAAGCAATAAATTACATTTTAAAATATATTAAATAGCAAACAGTTATTTTAAATAATTTGAACAATATTTCATAATATTACTGATTTGACTGTATTTTTTATTTTTTTTAAATGCCTTGGTGAACATAAGAGATTTTTTTTTTCAAAAACATTTTTAAAAATTGTACCAGCCCCAAACTTTTGAACAGTACTATATATCACAAAACACTGTAAAGGATCTTTCAGCTGAGACAAAAGGCCAAAATGAGGAGAAATTAGATGAAATCGTTTTAAAATTTGAGTGGAAAATCAGTAAGAACATGTCACAAAATATCTTCAGTACAAATCAAAGAAGTTTACCTTGAACTACCAGCCTGCCCAATGCAGTACGCCTCATCCTGGTGCCAGGCCGGTTGGCAGCACACACATACACTCCAGAATGCTGAAGGGAGACATCTGAGATCATCAGGTTCCCTGTCCCAAGCACTTGTATGCCCTCCACTCCAATAGATCTGCCGTCTGATGGAAAAACATTATGAGAAGGAATTAAGTTATGAGAAATCCAGAACATTAAGTTATCTTTGGTCAGTTTGAGTGTTAAGGATTAATACCAAGTCTACTCCAAGACACAATCGGACGAGGGTTTCCAGTGGCGATACACTCCAGAATGGCGGTCTGATGGACGGTAATGGTGAGGTTCTGTGGGCCGGACAGGATGACTGGCTCCTTATAGATGCGAGGAACACCTCCTGAGAGAAGAAGGGCAAATAAAGAGATGATGAAACTGGAGCTAAATTACAAATCACTAATATAAGGATGACATTTGAGGAAATCAATGTTCTGGTTGTTCAATACATAATATAGCACATTGCTTATTTGCTGGATGCATAGAGTTTAAGGTTAAGGTTATGTACATGCAGTCTGGGGTGTTTGCCAGATCAAGGGTGGCTACTGACCTGTTACGTTCAGATAAGCCTCGTGGCTGTAGCGGGTGTTGGCGATATTGGTGGCAACACAGCGATAGACACCAGCGTCTGATTTCTTAACTCCTGTAATCTGCAGAATACCCATTGGGAGAAGTGTGTACCTGGGAAGAAAGAGTAACATGAATGAGCAATTCTGGAGGAGTTTGAGAGGAAGAATATAAAGAAAGACAGTAAGAACTGTCAGCGAGGACTGTGGTACCTGTCATCAGATGTTCCAAGCACAACATGGTCTTTCTCCCAAGTAATGTTGGCCTCAGGAATACCATTGACCTGACACTGGAAACGTGCAACACCTCCCTCATCTACTGACATGGGCTCTGGGTGAGTGTGGAATTTAGGAAGAGCTGTGGAACAAAGACAATTGATATAATTAATAGTTATTTATACACTAAATACTAAATTTATTTATTTCACATTTTGTTATGTTGCTGCCTTATGTTAAACTGCTTTAAATTACTTTTTTCCCCACATCAATCTACACTCCATACACCATAATGAAAAAGCAAAAACAGAATTGTCACAACTTCGTAAATTTATTAAAAATAAAACAACTGAAATAAGTACATTGTATAAGTATCTAAATAAGTAACTAAATATTTAGCTGAAGCACCTTTACAGCCTCAAGAGTTTTTTGTTTGATGCGACAAGCTTTTCTCATCATCATTTGGCAATTATCTGCCATTCTTCACCTCACCTCTTCACCTCTCAAGCTCTGTCAG
>NW_015627585.1:519808-525978 GCF_001515625.1 Sinocyclocheilus rhinocerous
TGAAGAGAGGATTGAGTCTTGCCACACCGCCATAAAGCCCAGATCGGTGGAGTGTTGCAGTGATGTTTGTCTCCACATATGATCATGGAGCTCAAGTAGAGTGACCATCAGGTTCTTGGTCACCACACTAACCAAAGCCCTTCTACATCAGTTGCTCAGTTGCCAGGAAGAGTCCTGGTTGTTTCAAACTTCTTCCATTAAGGGTAATAGAGACTACATGCTTCTGTGACCCTTCAATGAAGCAGATTTTTTTTCTGAACTCTTCCCCCGATGTGTGGCTTGACACAAACCTGTTTCTGAGCTTTACATGCAGTTCTTTTGAACTCAGTGCTTGATTTTTGATCTGATATGCATTATCAGCTGTTAGACCTTTTATTAAGGCGTGTGTGCAGTTCCAAATCATACCCATTCAATTGAATTTGCCACGGGTTAACTTCACTTTAAGTGTAGTAACATCTACAAGCAATATGAATGCTCCTGAGCTAAATTTCAACTGTCGCCGATATGAATACTTATGCAATGGAATCATTTTATTTTTTTATTTTTAATAAATTTGAAAAGCTGTTAAAAACCAGTTTTTTGCTTTACCATTATGGTGTATGGAGTGTAGATTGATGTGGAAAAAAAGTCATTTAAAGCAGTTCAACATAACAAAACGTGAACAAAATGAAGGGGTATGAATAATTTCGCAAGGCACTCTATAATAATAATAATTTCTGAAGGATCATGTGACACTGAAGACTGGCGTAATGGCTGCTGTTATTCAGCTTTGCCATCACAAGTATAAAGTACATTTTAAAATATATTAAAACAGAAAACAGTTATTTTGAATTGTAAAAAAAAATCTCAATATTATTGTTTTTACTGTATCAAACAGATGCAGTCTATGAGATCATACGAGACTTCCTTGAAAAATATTGAATACATTTTTTTATTAATATATATTAAGCATAAATGTATCAAAACTTAGTGAGGTTTAGTTTAATTTCAAGATTATTTCAAGAAATATTCTTTGTATGATTTTGCATGTCAAATAAATGTAACCTGTTTTGAGGATGTTAAGATATTTGGATATAACATTATATTGTTTTCCAGATATTTTCTAGATACATAAATAAAAGATAAGTATATGTTTTTGCAGTGAGGACTCTATGTGTATTCTTACATTCTCTTCTTATGTGAATAAACTGTGATAATTTTATATTGGCATCTAAAATGGTGATTTTCATTGGGGCTGTAGGATGAGTTGCCAAGAGTATTGTGGTCTAAATAGCCTGGTCATTTATATAATCAATAGGTAGGAGTGTTAGAAGAAGGGGGCTCCCAATGAGAGTTCATTGCCATGGTAACATAGAACCTTCTGGGGAAGCATGTAGTGACAACTATAATTCTGCAGGATTATCACCCACCCTACTGCTTTTATTGGACCAAAGGGAGAACCCGACGAATATTGGAAAGGACAAAGTAACAGATAGTAAACAGGCATTGGTACCTCCACTATATCAGTGTATTTACCACATAAACAATTAAGTGATCATAGGCAAAGCATACGATTTCATATCCTAGTGAAAAACTATCCACTGTCACCCATGTCTCTCATGTTTGAAATG
The DNA here is from genome assembly GCF_001515625.1 of Sinocyclocheilus rhinocerous. Lineage (NCBI taxonomy): Eukaryota > Metazoa > Chordata > Actinopteri > Cypriniformes > Cyprinidae > Sinocyclocheilus > Sinocyclocheilus rhinocerous. The sequence continues at coordinate 521,419 of NW_015627585.1, forward strand.
CTTTCTCCTCAGTCACTCACATGCAAGCTGCACACGGGCCTTGCGGCTGACCAGCATGCCGTAGTGGTTCTGTGCAGCACAGTAATACTCTCCAGCATCGGTAGCATCTCCATCCCGTCTCTTCTGGAAGCTACGGATCAGGAGCGTGCCGTTGGATAGGACCTTCGCACGACTGCCTACTCCCAGAAGCAGCGGAGCTCCGTTCTTATGCCACGTCACCGTAATGGGACCCTCGCCTTCCACCCTGCAGTCCAGCATCAACGGCCTGTCCCGTACCGCGATAACATCGCTGGGCTCCGTAAGGAAAGCCAGCTCAGATCCATTACACAAACCTGAAAGTGAGAGAGAAATGGAAGATGGGTCAGAACACAACTGAAACAAACCCTACATTTAAAGACTGTATGTAAAATTAATAGTCTACAATGAAAAAAAAACTATATTATAATAAACGTTATGCATATGAAACATTGATGATATATAAAAAGAATAGTGATGAAGTTCTATTGGGTTTAACAGACACTTAATATTCCATAATATTATTAATTTGTCTGCACTGATGCTATTGAAGCAGAACAAAACTTGAACTGGATAATGACAATAGTCTTCTGTAGAACTGCTTTACAGCTGAATTAAATTTGTTTCATAATTGATGAACTCTGTAACATCAACACTGTTACAGAACTTTGCAACTTTCACACTGTTACTGAACTAAATGTATTCAACATTGAACTATACTGAGTTGAATAACGACACTTCTGTTATTTTCTAGTTTATTACAGTGAAGTTGATTTGAAACATTCTGTTTTGTATAAAGCGCTATATGCAAATGTGACTTGACTTCTAAAGACATTAAAGTTAGAATGATTTTTAGCTACTTTCCTTGAAATATATATATTTTTTAAATTGCTAAAAGTCCTGTTTGGTCTCATCCCCAACTTTCACTGAGTTTTATGATATACATGTATATTTTTGTGTTTGTTGCAAATGTCTGTGTTTTCTTTTAATTCAAGACTCAAACAAAAGGAAAAACGCCTTTGAAAAATAAAAGCTCTGAGGTCAAACTTTCCATATCCACAAAACTGCATTTGTGTCTCACTGTGAGCTTTAAGCATTTCTGCCTATTTACTCAGTATCACCAAACCAAACCTGGTCGTCACAATAGAGACAAACGCAATGCAGCCAGTGAACCATAGAGGGCTGTGTCAAAGACAGAGTAGAAGGGATGGAGAATTAGGGTGAGTTATGGGGTCAAGTTAGAGGAATCTCTTTTGAGTAAACGCACCCTGATGACAATAGCCCTGTGACGACACCCTTTTCCCAAAAACAACTCCCGGCAACCACCAGGAGCCTTCTGCACCCCTCTCAGTCTGGACCATCTGCCCCCCACTTATACAAACCCCCACCATTCCAAACCCCCAGCGGTCACATTTTCCTTTCAGTCTGATTCCAGGGTGACTTTCCCATGCCACTGGTTCACCCCGGTCCTCTCTCATTGTCAACTTGCTACATGGCCATTCCATACATCTTCTGTGCTTTTTATATGGAGAACTCCAGACCTAAAGCCACCCTTAATGTGACCTCTGGAGATGGCCGGTGTCTCCGGCAGCTGTTATGTTAAGGAGCACAAGTCTGCTCTTGAACTTGCACTGGATGAGATATGAAGTACCTTGAGCATCTGTTAGGTAGACATAACCTACCCCACTTTCAATATGCACTTCTGTTCCTCTGCTTGCTAAAATATACTAATTTTTTACTTCTGGGGTCCTCAAACACCACCTGCACTTCATCGTGACAGCTGTAATATGAAAGTCATAAGTGAATAAGAGTCTTAAAGGGATAGTTCACCAAAAAATTTGCGTCATGTCATCATTTACTTTGTGGAACACAAAATAAGATATTTGTACAAATGTTTCAGTGTGTTTTTATCCATAAAATGAAAGTCAAAGGGTTCAATGTTGTTTTGAACCACATTGACATCCATTGTGTATTAAAAAAAAACAGTTGCAACATTCTTTAAAATATCTTAATTTGTGTGTAGAAGAAATTGCTGTTGCTGGTAGCTGCTGACTTCCATAGTGTGGAAAAATAATATAGAAGTCAATGGCTACCAGTAGCTGTTTGGTTACCAACATTCTTCAAAATATCTTCTTTTGTGTTCAGCAGAAGTAAGACACTCTTACAGGTTTGGACTTGAGGGTGAGTAAATGATGACAGAATTTTCATTTTTGGGTGAGCTATCCATTTAAAGAGAATTCTGCTCTCTGCATCCAGCTGCTCATTATTTGACATTTTAAGTTTCATATAGGCCATTTAGAGCTGTAACAGTGGATGATGTATTATATTTTTCAGGGATGCAAAATATATCTGTACTATAGGCTATTGGTTATCGGCAATATTTAATAAATTAGCAATACTTTTACACATAAAGTTATTGTTATGCCAATATTGGGCATTTTTACATTTAGATAACCTTTACCATTACCTAATGCTGAATTAAATTAAAAACACTAATAATTGAATGACACATTTATCTTTAGCAAATCTCAAACTGAATATATATATATTTCATACTGTACATTCTAATTATTATGCGTTAAATAATTTACCTGTAACTTTTAAAATGATTGATTTTAGATATTATTTTAAATTCATTTTCACAAAATACTTGTATGATCCATAAATATCTGTTTCACTCTAATTCGAAGTGCATATAGGAAACCACTGCTGCAAAATCTTACATTGTCTATGACAACATGGCCAGATAAGCTCAGTCGTCTCACTCTCATATACCTTGGACTCATATACCTTGAACAATATCAATACCAGAGTCCATAAATATATAGTGCTATAAACTAGACTTCCACTGAAGGGAATATCTGGGATGCACCTTTTGCTCCCAGTTAGGTCACACACTGAGCAGATGTAGATGGGACGAGTCTGTCTCTTCCTTTTTCATTTTTATGAGGGCTAGCTTACATCTGACCCTTCCCCGGCTTACTTACTTATGAAGTGTTAATGAAATGCAGAGGTCCCAGGGGAAAGGGGGGTTATGTCACACAAGCTGGATTCAGAAATACAGAGAATAACACATAGGCCTAAGCAATAAAGGCATGTATGTACAAACATAATGTTAGTTTTTGCTTGATATATCCAATTAAATAATGTAATGTGGTAGCACGGATATAAATAGACTGGATATTTAACACTAACCATCTTAGAGAACAATTAAATATACTGTTTTCTAAGGTAGAGGTTTTCTGTTTCTGCCCACCTCACAATGGAAAACGGTGTTCCATGATCTTCCCATTAGAGAAGTTTGTCATTATACCTCAAACTCCAGGATCTAAGATCTCCATGGTTGCTACAACGGTGATGATGGTGCATAGAGTATAAAGTCTATGCTAATAACCCATTCCAACCTGCATGAGACCCTAATAGAAGTGTGATTAAGAGCTCACGTCTGGGGATAATTCTGATCATTCAGATGAGAGGTGGATTGAAATGGGGTTTTGGGGGATTGTAAATGGTCTTCTGAGCAGCAGGAGACCCTCACCCATCCCCACCCCTTGAGCTATGACCTCGGTCCCTAAAGAGTCATGAGAGAGTTGGTGAAGGGTGGATGAACAATGTGGGGCTTAAGGCAGACAGCCTGTGTCCAGTCACACACACAGTCCCAGCCCCCAGTTTGGTCCATTGGCCCCAGTCTAATGTTGGACCTGAACTTCACAAACTATTGTTGGAAGCCAGGCATCATTCAAATGACCTTCATCTCCAACCAGAGTCTCTAAAGGGTCAATGTGGCAAAGATTTGTAACAACCCCCACCATTACTTTACCTTACTTAAATATATATAGAGTCTGCAAGGCTGCAATTGATCAAAAATAGAGATAAAAACAGTCACATTGTAAAATATTATTGCAATTTATAATTGTTTTCTATTTTAGCATATATTAAAATGTAATTTAGTCCTGTGATGGCAAACCTGAAGCTGCAGCCAAAACATTATATATATTTTTTCTGTATTCTTCGATGAATAAATAGAAAGTTCAAAAGAACAAAATTTATTTTAAGAAGAAATCTTTTGTAACATTATAAATATCTGAATTGTCACTTTTGATCAGTTTAATGCATCCTTGCTGAACAAAAGTCTTTTGTATTTTTGAAAAGACTTATGAATGGTAGTGTACATACGTATATATAGATCTGCAATGATCTAATGGCTAATCTGAGGAGAAGAAAAACAGCTTTGAGGAAAAAATGTTTTTTAGAATGGAAACTTCAGAGCTATAAGACTCAGGCCAAATATTCTCATTTTAATGCTCATTATAATTTCTATATGGGTCTCTCTATTGTCCAGAGAAGATTTTAGCATTACTGAAACTGACCTTCCACTTTGAAAAAGTAATATAAGCCTTTGAAAGAAATTCTAAATGCATATGAACATTCACAAATTCCTCTCGCTTTCTTTTTCTCCCATTATATCCATAGCAGCAGCAGGAGATTTAACGTAAACAATAGCTGGATGCAAACTTGGGGGAGGAATTGTAAAGAAGCTGGGTG
>NW_015627585.1:526125-536488 GCF_001515625.1 Sinocyclocheilus rhinocerous
GGGGGGGGGGGGGGGGGGGGGGGTCACGCTGCTCCGGGTGGGCTTCTTTTGACTCCATAATGGGAGTTGAATTCTTCCTGACTACAACAGCCACAAGCCGCCTACACAAACACTCCTTTGTGTTGGTCATTTGAGGCAAAGTTGTCTTTTGTTTAAACACTGATTGTCATTAGGTGGCATATGCCAAGTTCAAAGTCCTGCAAACACACTTGCATTTCCTCTTTAAGAGAGGAAACAATCCCCCGCAGTTTCACTCCACCCTCCTCATTAACCAATTACCACTCACCAATTAGCTCTTTTGTGCTTTACTTTTGATCTATCTGTATCTGACTCAAACTTTTTAAAGGATGTTTTAAGATGCTATTTTCAGTCATATAATGGTGCTTAGTAAAATATATGTTTCTATTAATTAGATCGTGTCTGTAGGTCAACAGCTTTTTATGAAAAAGTCTTTGCCAGACATAAAACCTTTGGGTAAAATCAATAAGCAATACGCTCCAATTGCAAGGGGAGGACACCCCATCACTATGGCCTCAGGTCTTTAATTATTGGGATAAGAACCAGAAGGGGGTCCAGGGCTTCCATTAAGCCAATCTCATTAATGGAGCAACCAAGGGTTAAAATGTCCCTCTGCTGCAACATGTAAGTTTTAATGCCACTGTAAGTTCCTCTTTGGCTTTATGAACCCTGATGACTTTCTTTGATGGAATCGCTGAAACTATAAATTTGAAGGCCTCTATAAACAAAGTAATTTTGTGGCCGATTAGCCAGTACCTTGTATTACAGTTTATTACAACACCTTCATTACAGTGAGGAAAATGGGTATTGCTTCAATTAGAGCAATGAATGTTCAGACTGAAGTGGCTACAACCTGATAGCATCAAGTAAACATGATCCCTCACAACTTTTTGTGGTGATATACTGAATAACATCTACTGGAGCTTAAAGTTATTTTGAGGATGGATTTGAAATTGGAAATGTATCACGGTTTCGACAAGAATATTAAGAAGCCCAAAAGTTTTTAACATTGATAATAAGAATTGAGCATCATATTTGCATATTTGAATGATTTCTGAAGAATTATGTGACACTGAAGACTGGAGTAATGGCTGAGTAAAATTCACATTAAATATAAAACTCTCTCTCCATATAGAGATGGCCAAAGGATTTATATCCTTTTGGTCAAATTTCCCAAGTTTCTCAACAGGAAGGAGATCCATGCAGTGACTGAGACATCAGCCACCCACTGCAGCCTGTGCCCTATATGGATTAGCTAGATGGGTGTCTTGTCAGTATCATCTATATCTGCCTTCTGGAGTGAGAACTTTCCACAGATGAGGAGTCTGTGGAGGGATTACTCCAGCATAAACATATTCAGGCATGCACACTCATAAACCTCCAACAGCTTTAAGACGATTTTAAATTTACCACCGCTTCCTAATAAGGCTGGAGCAGTGTTATGGAGATCAGGGTGTTGGGGTCAAGTCAAAGGGGGTGGGGAGAGGTGGCCACTTTTGTCTCCCTGGCTCTCTTTTTGCTCCACCCGCTTTTGACTGCTCCGCTGTCCAGGAGGGGGACCCCAAAGGTTAATACCCTCTGTCTATAAGGTCATCTGTTTCTACCCCCTTCCTCCCTGAGACTCACCATCTCCTTCTGTTCAACTTTCCGACTATGTTTATTTATTATTCCACTGGAGATTTATTCTAAAGAGCACACATGATCCAAACTCATGGTCATAACATCTGGTTTGAAAACAAACTGTTTTGATCCCAAGTCCAGTCATTTAATCTTTTTATAAAAATATACAAGCAGAATAGAAATATTTGATGCTTATAAGAATTATTAAGAAGAAAAAAATAGAGAGAAGAAAAAAATAATTTTATGCAGGGTAGTTTGATTCCATGATATATGCTCTACCCTGATAACTTACATAGTTTTTTTTTTTATGTTCTCCATAACTTAAGAAAGTGGAGAATAAATTAATAAGTTATAATGTAAATATATAAATAATTTTATTTCAAAACTACATAAAAGTTTGTTAACATTATAGCAACATTTTTGTCACCATCCATTTAACTTGTCATAATTTCATCCATTTAACTTGTCATAATTTCTGTCATATATAGGCTATATATATATATATATATATATATATAGCTAAAGTTAAAAAAGTTAAAAGTTAAGAAATAATATATTATCATATAATATAATATAATTAGCAATTAACAAAGACTGGACGAAAGTAAATAGAAACAGTTGGAACGACTTTAATTAACTTTTAACGTCCAAGAAAGATACAACATCTTTGTGCACCAATAGCTTGCCCTGCATCAGAGTATTTGATGTAGCTAAAGGAAAAGCCGTAAAATATAAATAAATAATAATATTGTAATATTTGAATTAGTTTTGAAACCATACTTTCTTAATTCAACGCACTGCTGAGGACATGATAAATCGAAATAACAATCAGGCAGTTTGCAGTATAGTCCTAGTCCCATTACAAACAGTTATTCTTTTGATACAGAACATCTCAAAACATGATCTTTAAATCTTTCTAGTCAAATTATGCTTCTGTAGAAACGTACTTTTTATAAGAAAACCCGTGGAGAGCAAAGTGCACATAGGTGAATAGTAGGTCTAAATAAAATGACTAAAATGATACCATATCATTACGACGTAAAAATAAAAAGTTTATACTCACATGAACCAATAAACGTCAGGAAGGTCAGTAAAATCCGTGGCTTCATTTTCCTGTGTAAGTCCTTTCAAAAATGGAAACAGGTAGGCTACTACTTCTTTGGGGTTCAAAAGTTTCAAAAGTGAAATAAAAAATGCTACTTTTCTAGTGCAAATGTCTTTCTATTGGAATACTATTCCCAAACGGAGTAAACCTACAATAACATAGTTACTTCTACACATTCACGGCGCTCCAGCTGGGCGCCGCTGCTCACGTCCACGGTCACTTTGAGAATATCCCGTGAGCGGCTTCAGCACAGCGGTGAGAATAATCATTCATTATTCATATTGTTGTCGCCGCTGACACGCGCGGTCACCACGCAGACGTTGACGCGCGCGCTGTCGCCGTCAGTGACAGGTGGCTCTGAGATGAACCAATCGTTAAACGAACGAACTGCTGACATTATGACTGATTATGACCGTTATGACTGACATTACATTTGAGCAAAAAAAAAAAAAAAGCCTTACATGAGTTACACTCAGAAACATCATAACTCACAATGATCATAATGAGGAGTTGCATCTCTCTCTCTCTCTCTATCTCTCTCGCTGTTGTCACTAACCAAATTTTAAGACACATAAAAAGTATTAATACTATTATTTGTTAAAAAGTAGCTACTAATTCTATTATTTGTTTAGGTACCGAATCCAATTGGGCAATACCTGAACTAGGCCTATAATAAACAGAACCACAGAAACTTTGTGGGCAGCGTTTGTTATGGCAGTGTGAACTAACCTTAACAAAACCAACTATTTGAATAAACCAGTCTCGCCTTGTGTGCTCAGATCCAAAGAACCATTAACCTCAGGAAAACACCCAACAAACTGATTCAATTAGCAGCGATTAGCATATGAAGCAGTACATGAATGGATCTGCATGCTAAATAAAGTGAGTTGCCTGCCCAGGGTCCCATCCCCTCCCATTATCAGCTACTAATTGAAGAAACATTTGAACAGGCAAAGAAACATCAATTATAAGTCTGTTCAGGCACACGATGAAAGAATTTATTAAGTCTTTTATTAAGTCACATAACAAACTCTCGTTTTATATAAAGCCAATTAAATTATTCACTAAAATGGAAATCAGCAAACCTGTATTATGCATGTAAAAGAGCCCATTAAAATTATTTATAGCACATTAACAATGTTACAAGAATGAGGTCATGCTGTTAATTAAGCAATCAAAAAATATTTTTCTTAATTCTTTGAATATACAGTATGGGTTCAAATGTGTGAGACCACTAGTTTTATATTTTTATAATGTAATTAGCATTTTGCAAACCCAAAAAAGGAAAAATTTTCATTACAAATAATATTATCAGCATAAAATTTTGAGTGATGGCAGAATTCTTACATTATCTTATTCCTTTTTCATAACTTTTTTTGTTTTAATTTATGAAATTATAAAACTTTCAGTTTATTTCCAAGTTTGAATGCAATTTTGAAACCCATATATTTTCAATGTGGTCTCAAACTTTTTGGGCCCAACTCTATATTGTTTTCTAACACAATATAATAGGTAGAAATATCAGATGTGAAAAGGCACTTTTAATAAAATGGCATTATCAAAACAGCAAAGTGTCTTGCATCGTATTATGTGCGTAACACCGTAATGCTCAGCACATCTAATTATGTAATCTAATTATGTTCAAGACATTTGGACCAAGGACTCTAAAAACATTATTTATCAACATGAAGGCATAAAAGCACCAAAATATGCATAAGGATTCTGAAAAAGAGCAGCAAAAAAGTTTTTGTAAACCTCATTATATCGGTTTTGTTTTGCAGGATTGGCCGTCCTCAGGTCAGAGGAAGAGATCAGCGAGTGGAGCAGAGAAAAGGAATCAAGACAGGCATCACCTACTGTTCCGCTCGCTCCTTATCCTATTAGGTGCTCTATGGCTGCCCAGTTAACCATGGATACAGGCACAGGGATAATCCACCCTAACACTCAGGAACTCATTCACTGCTCTCTCCATGCCTCTTATATGTTGTTAACTCTATTATGCACAGGGAAAGAAGAAAGAATCAGAGAGGAGAAGAATCACAAGTCATATACAGGTTTTGATAGACTGATCAGTCCAGTACTGAACATGTTTTTTCTTCTATATATATATTTTTTTTTTATTTTCTTATATATATATGTACTGTGTATATTTATGATGTATATATAAATACACAAACATACATGTATATATTTAAAAATATTTACATGTATATATATATATAATTTATATATAAATATTAATATTTTATATATAAACAAACCATATTTTTCTTAAATATATACATGCATGTGTGTGTATTTATATATACATAAATATACACAGTACACACACATATGTAAACAAAAACTTAGATTTTGGATGCAATTAATTGTGATTAATCGTTTGACAGCACTAATATATATATATATATATACAAACACACACACACACACACACAATCATGGTCAGAATTGTTGGTACCCTTGGTAAATATGAACAAAGAAGGCTGTGAAAATGGGGGAAAATCACATTATGAAATAAATACTTTTCTCTAATACACAATGGCCACATAGAAATTCTTATGAGTAAAATACATTAGTAAATAATATAGTATATGTATAATGTATATAATATATTCCCATTCCCATTTTTTAGCACACCAGGGTGATTAAAAATGAGAGAACCAAACAGTTGACGGTAGCTGTTGACGTCCATAGCATAGTAAAAAATACTATGGAAGTCAATGGCTACCGTCATTGTCTACCATCCTCTTTTGTGTTCAACAGAAGAAAGACACTCATACAGGTTTGGAATAATTTGAGGGTGAGTAAATGATTACATAATTTTCATTTTTGGGCGAACTATCTCTTTAAGGAAGCTGTGGCTCTGTCACTGGGAGACCTGATGACTTTGGGAAGGATCAGCAACTACACTATGGGATAATAGAAAGATGCTTAAAGACAGAGATGTGAGGTGTGAGATAATCATAAGAGGTTTGTGGAGATGCAAATGGCATGAAGGAAAAGAAAAGAGAGGGAAATAGACATTGGGAGTTTTAATCAGCAAGAGAAAGATAAGTGAGGCAATAATTCTTCGGTTGTTGCTAGAATTATGCTTTTGAGCTCTTTTTCAAAGAATTATTTTATAGGAAAGTATACGGGTGACAGGAAATGAGGAAGGAATTGAATCTAGAAATGAGGTTAGCTAGATTTGAAGTCCTATTACCCAGCTGAGCGCCACTTTTAACATTATTTTTATACTAAAATAAATATATATAAATTTATATAATTCAATAATTCAAAAAGTTATGAGTATAGTAAAATGGCAAATCTTACCTTCATCTTACAACACATCTTAGTTGTTACCATTTGTTGGGATGTTTTGAAAGACTTCAAGAAAATTCCATAGGCTATCAAACAGCACAATCATAAAAAAACATGCACACAGTTCTACACATATTCAATGGTAAAGAGTATGCCTTAATAAACCAATGCCAAAAACATAACAGTATTTGGGAAAATATGAAATGCATTTCATTCACATACCAAATGCACAATTCTTATCCTCACGTACATTGGATATAGTGTGTACTCTTTTAAGCTGTTGTAAAAATTAATATGGGCTTTAAGAATTACGAATTCTGGAATATATACATTGGATCTGAAAATCTACAAACAAACATACAAACAAACTGGGCTTTAATTAGATGATCCAAGGACGCTGTATGAGGTAAAGAGGCACAAAATGCAAATTTCTACACAGACATAATAAATATGGCTTTTTTATGTGAGGCCGGGCCTGGTGTAAACTGGTAAATCAGTCCTAAACTTAATAGTAACAATGTTTGAAAAAGTAAGCTTAGAGGTATTAGTCCACTTTTTAATTGCAATACTTCTGGAATTTACAGATGGTGTTTCTGTACATGTGTTATTAATTCTGTCAAAAATTTTAATGCATTCCAATATGCACACTGTGAAAATATTTTTGATTTTACACTGAAGACAAATACTGAAAAACAACATGACCTCTACCAGAGAGTGATAAAGCAAAATGAATATGAAAATATCATAAAACTGCATTATGAAACATTATGAAAGATGAAACTGCAACAAAATGAAGATATGGAAATTAACAGTCAGTTACAAGAAGTCACAAAAATGACCCCAGTCACACTATAACAAAAGACTAGAACATGCAAACAAATGGATATGAAATCTGAACGTCTGAGTTCTACATAATTAGCTTTTATCTAAATGTTAAAGGGTAAAATCTTTAAAATGTTTACTATCTTAATTTTACCATCAAGACAACATTTTGATGAATTAAACAAGTTGGCCCTAAACTAGCCATATTTTCTTACATTTTCGTACATTTCCATATTATACCAGTTATTTTATGCTATGAAATGTGAAAACATACATACAATAGAATACATTTATTCTATTTATAATAAAACATAACCAAAAATGCATATTAAGGCACATAGACCTGCTATTTAGGACCTCTGTGTGCAAAAACTATTTATTAAAATACAATTTTTATGTTAGTTCCCTTAAAGAACCTTTAAGCCAATTTATAGTTAACATTACATATAGTTGACTCTAAGGACTATATTTCAGTTCCATTGGCAAAAAATATTCTCTTAAAAGGGTACTTGTTTGAATAAATGTGTCATAACAACTTTTATGATTCATTCATGGCCAACCTAAGTTAGTGTCCAGGCCAAACGTTTCTAGATCAAACTCCAAAATAGAGTCCTGCAGACTTGATATGTCCTGGTCCAGCCAGGATGATGGGTCTGAAAAGGTGGAGAAACAATAATTAGTGAGAAATTTAAGTGAATGATAGGAGAATCTAAAATGAAATATGATAAGACATATAGGCTATATACACTACAATTTAGTCTATACAATATATCACTCTCAGCTACTACACAGCAAAATATCCAGTGTTGTTTAGAGTTGTTTTTATGGTGTTAATTTATCAGAGTTAAAAAGTGTTGATTCTGGTGTTGATTTGAATGGCATTAACACTTGCAGTGTAAATCAGTGGTCGGAGTCAGTGTAATTACAGCGAGTTGACATAATTGACACTGGTGATGAGTTGATCCAATTTCCGGTCCTTGCACATTATTTCCTTTTTGATTAATGGCGGACAACCACGAGGAGAGGACAGTGTTCAAACAGGTATAATATTTTATAACCACTTAAATTGACAAATTTTCATGTGTAGTTTACGTTTCTCACCATTCAGAATAATATTAGTACATTTCTCAACATTGCCAGAGTGCTAACAGTATTTCTTTTCAGATAACGCGACAGACCACCGACAGGATATCGAGGCCATTTAGCTGCACCACTTGTTAGTAAGCAACTTGAGGTAAGAATGGCATTGTTTGTTAGTTAGCCGTTTTAAACGTAAGTTTTCTTATATTTGAGAATCTGGGGTAGATAACAGGGTCGTTTCTGTGATTTGTGTAACTTGACTGTTTAATGAGTTAAATTAACGCAAATAACGCAGCATACAACAACACATGACATATCACACCGTGTCATTGTTTATTAAAAAAAATAAAGCCAAGATGGAAAAGTCATGTGTGACAAAGTTAGGACACCCTATGATTCAACTGCCTGTAGATCCACTTTTAGCAGCAATAACTTGAAGTAATCATTTTCTGTATGACTTTATCAGTCTCTCACATCGTTCTGGAGGAGTTTTGGCTCACTCTTCTTTACAACGTTGCTCAGGTTTATTGAGGTTTGTGGGCATTGTTTATGCACAGCTCTCGCCACAGCATTTCAGTCAGGATGAGGTCTGGACTTTGACTGGACTGCTGTAACCCCACCCCTTGATTCTTTTCTTTTCAGCCGTTCTGTTGTAGAGCTGGTGTGCTTGGGATCATTGTCCTGTTGCATGACCCAATTTTAGCTGTCGGACGGATGGCCTCAAATTTGACTCTAGAATACGTTGGTATACAGAGGAGTTCATGGTCGATTCAATGACTGTGAGGTGCCCAGTTCCTGTGGCTCTTTATCATTTAACATGTAAACTGAGGCCTGTAGAGTCTGCGGTGAAGTTCTTGGGTTGTCTGCCATTTCTCTGAGTGTTACACGGTCTGTTCTTGGGGTGAATTTCCTGGGACGTCCACTTCTGGGAGGATTGGTGTCTGTTTTGAATGTCTTCCACTTGTGAATAAACTTCCTCACTGTAGAATGATGGACTTCAAATTGTTTGGAACTGGCCATATTACTCTTCTCAGATTGATGGCAGCAACAATTGCTTGGTCATTGCTGATGTCTTTCCTCTTTGGCATTGTGTTAACACACACCTGAAGGAAACTGCCAAAACTTCTGCTTTTATAGAGTTGCTCACACTTGCTGATGATCAGTTAATCAAAGGTATTTGATTCGCAATGCCTGACCGTTACTTACCCTCTTAATTCCTATGTTAACAGTAAAGGTGTCCTTTTTTTGTCACTTTTTGTGGCTTTTCCATCTTGGCTTTATTTTTGTTAAATAAACAATGACACGGTGCAATATGTCATGTGTTGTTATTCATCTGAGGTTTTATTTTCCTAAATTTAAGACCTGCCAAGGACCAGATATGTTTTTTTATTATGCTCTGATACAGAAAACCATGGAATTCAATAAGGTGCCCTAAATTTTTCACATGACTGTATATGAATTTCATGTAGTCTGTTTCAATTTCAAGTAGTCTGCTATACTGTTATAAAGGTCTAACTGATTTACATTACAAGCTATTGGAATGTCACTTTTTGGCCATATAAACGTCAGCAACTGCCCCGAATTTTTGAGCCTCTGAATAAAACTTATTTCTTCCTCAACTATAAGCTCCATATTCTTACTATTATATGATATGAGCCTGATGCATCGAATATATATATATATGTATACACAGTGCCTTGCGAAAGTATTCATACCCCTTCATTTTTTTTACATTTTGTTATGTTGCTGCCTTATGATAAACTTCTTTAAATTACTTTTTTTCCACATCAATCTACACTCCATACACCACACTGACAAAGCAAAAACAGAACTGTCAAAACTTCGTAAATTTTTTAAAAATCACTAACCAAAGCCCTTCTACATCAGTTGCTCAGTTTGGCCAGGAGGCCAGATCTAGGAAAAGTCCTGGTTGTTTCAAACTTCTTCCATTAAGGGTAATAGAGACTACATGCTTCTGTGACCCTTCAATGAAGCAGAATTTTTTTCTGAACTCTTCCACAGATGTGTGGCTTGATGCAAACCTGTTTCTGAGCTTTCCAGACAGTTCTTTTGACCTCAGGGCTTGGTGTTTGCATTGATATGCATTATCAGCTGTTAGACCTTTTATTAAGACGTGTGTGCCTTTCCAAATCATACCCATTCAAATGAATTTGCCACAGGTTAACTTCACTTGAAGTGTAGTAACATCTACAAGCAATATGAATGCTCCTGAGCTAAATTTCAACTGTCCCAGATAAGAGTATTAATACTTATGCAATGGAATCAGTTTAGTTTTTTATTTTTAATAAATTTGCAAAGATGTTAAAAAACTGTTTTTTGCTTTGTCATTATGGTGTATGGAGTGTAGATTGATGTGGGAAAAAAGTAATTTAAAGCAGTTTAACATAAGGCAGC
>NW_015627585.1:537017-551386 GCF_001515625.1 Sinocyclocheilus rhinocerous
TAAAAAACTGTTTTTTGCTTTGTCATTATGGTGTATGGAGTGTAGATTGATGTGGGAAAAAAGTAATTTAAAGCAGTTTAACATAAGGCAGCTATTATTTTTAGTTTTTTTTATTTTATTTTTTGTCTAAAGCTTTAATAAACTGTTCCAATTAAAAACATGGACTTTTCAGACTACTGTTTCATATGTCAGGCTTTACAGGGTTAAACTGGCTGCTGATACATATCTTACCAGATAAGTTGATGTTGAACACATTTTGTGTCTCTCCAGCACTGTAGCTTTGATTCTGTAGTAGCGGCTCCTTGCTTTCTGCAGCTTCACAGTTAAGATCTGACACTCTACTGCCACCTAGAGGCTCTTTCTGAAGCACTCCAAGCTGCACAGAGGATAAACATCATCAAAGTCAGTCATAAATGCAGAGGCTCTGCACAGCATCAGACCATATGGCCAAGACATGTGCAATCTAAACTGATGACTCATGAAACAAACAATGTACCTGCTGGGAAAGGGCCTTTGCCTGACTAGGGGTAAGATGTAAGCCAACATATGATTCCTGTAACAAAAAAGGTGTTTATTATCATGATTATAATCATTAAGTCTGGCTTACATACTCGAATGCAAACAGGGCTCACCTTGTTCAGTTCAAAACCTTTATCCTGTAAACCTGGATTTTCTACAGTTACTTCACTTTCCTTATAATGAGGGACCTTCAGTCCCATTCCTTGACTCTCGTGGATAGCAACCTTAGATAGTGGTTTTGGTTCTTCTGTAGTCTGCATACAGTGTCTACGTTTCATTTGAGCATGTTGCAAGCCATGTGGGCCTGTTATATGTTTCCAGTTTTTCTCTTGACCTGGAGAGGTGAAAGTTATAGTTTGATGTAGCTGTTGATTTTGGTACTGGCCCTCTTGGCATGACATCTGCCACTGGTCCGGACACTGGTACTGCTCCTCAGGTATCTGATGAGGCTGGAACTGTGTGTACAGTTGATGCTGTTGTTGCTGCTGTTGGGTAAGCGCTTGCAGCGAGATGTGTGGTTGGTGAGTCTGGCAATGATACAGTAATTGCTGATGATATTTAGAGTGTGGTTGTGAATGATGCTGCAGGGGCCGACTGTGTTTGTGAATATGGTGTTGTTGTGTCTGACTGTGTGTTTGTTGATGTTGTGACTGGTGTTCATCTTGACTCCATTGTTCCATCTCTGGGATTGACTGATGCTGTGCCTCTGGCTGGAAATACTGCCGCATTGACTGATGGGACAGTGGAGGAGCGGATCTGAGGTGCTGAGTGCAGGGATACGCTGGTGGCTTTGTCTCCTTCAGAACTTTGTTGAGGAGAGCACCCTGTGTGAAATATTCAGTGCACATTAAAACCTGAATAATATTGAACAAGTAATAAAATCAGAAATTATGACCAGGAAGATGGAAGTTTCTTTGGTCTTTCTGAAAGTTCTCAGTTGATTCGGGGTATCTGCATGTTTGATGGAATGAAATGCATGACCTTATGAAGCCAATCAAAAATCTTATTGACAGACTGCAGGGTTTAAAGCAGATTTTAAAAATATAAAAAATCATATTTAGTCATTTAAATAAGGCTAAATTAAAATAAAATATTAGATAAATAAAATCCGAGAAAATTAGAAATGTTGCCTTGGTAACTAACTGAATAAGTACTAAGTTACTAAGACTGAAATAAAAATAAATTAATGATAAATAGAAATATTTTAAAAAACATAACTAAAACTGAAATGAAAAATAAAAGCTAATTCAAATATATATAATAATTATTTATACATTTTATATTTTTTCTGCCTTGGTTTGTGTCATGACTCATTATATATAGTAAATTATTTTATACTAAAACTTTTGAAGGCCTTTAATTAAATTAGTACGTGAATTTATGAAATTAAAACTTTTGATGAACCTGCAGAAACCCTGTGAGCAAACATGATTATCAAAAATGTTCATATCTTGCCTGGGATACAGAAGACATGGTTGGAGACACTGTGGGTGAGAACTGCTTTGGATGCTGCCAGCGGGACTCTCCTCCACTGGGCACAATGAGTGGGCTGAACTGGGCTCTATTTCTTGATGTGGCGGCATGGGTGTGGCCAGTTACACGTGGAGAACCAGAGAGAGAAGAAGAGGAGCAAGAGCGAGATCCGCCCATTCCACTGCTGCTGTGGCTGCAGCGGCTGGCAGATGATTGGATGGACTGGTTACTCAGTGAAGAGCTACTAAGTGAGGACTGCAGGGACTGGTTGCTGAGCGATGACTGCAGGGAAGAGTTGCTAAGTGACAGGCGCAAAGAAGTGGAGCTGAGAGAGCTGGGCAGGGAGTGGCTACTCAGACAGGTCTGGATGTTGGGATTGCTGAGTGAAGACTGGAGCAAAGGATTACTTAAAGATGCCTGAAGAGATGAGGACAGACCTAAAAAAACAAAATTGTTTGGAAACTTTAATATTTCTAATTTATTTGCACCATAATGTCTTTTAAAATGCCAAAACTTATTTCCAAGTTTAAATTATATTTTGAATTCCAGATTTTCAATGTGGTCTCAGACATTTGGAGTACACTAATAATACAAACTTGGCGAATTTAAATTAAACACTAGTTTTACACAATAATTTACTCAAAATCACAAATATTGGCTGATTTATTGGTCTGGCCCATATATCAGTCATTTACCAATTTGTAAGCATTTTGCATTAATGCAGGAGTTTTCAAACTGGGGTCCAGGGCAGTGTTATTTTAGTATTTTTAATATACTATTATATATTATTTATTAACTTTTTGAATGAACTTTTACATTTATATTTTAAGTTTTAATTCTTTAGTTTGCTTTAGTAATTTTGTTATGTGCATTTGTCATTTTTATTAGTTTTTTTTTTAAAATTTCTATTTAGCTTTAATTCCTGTTTCATTTTCATTTCAGTTTTTAAGTTTAAGCTTTTATGTAATAATTATATTTTAATTGAATTATTTAATTTATTTAATTTTTATTTTTATTTATTTTATATTCAATTTACAAACAATGTTTTCGTTTTAGTAAACAATAACAACACTGGTCCAGAGACTGCAAAAGTTCATATTAAAATTTGCATCCAAATTGTGTAAAAAACATTACATGCATTATTACATGTGTGATGTATTATATTATATTAAAACCTTACATTATAAACTAAAATATTATTTTATTATTTGCAAATAAAAATGTTTCTATACAACAAGCTTTTTAATACAATGTAAATATTTTTAAATTAATATTTACATTTGTTTGGCTTTTTTTTTTACAGTACAAATAAATCTTTATACATGAAAATACACAGCAGCTTTTATATTGTAGGATGGAAAGTCCACTGGAAAGTGATTATCATATTTGGGGGTACTAGGCATCAAAAAGAGAAAACCTTCTGCATTAATGTAATTCAAAGAAAATGCTGGATCCTGAAACATACCTGGTAAGTTAAAATCAGCCATAACGGCAGGGTACGTGGATGCATTGCTCAATTGTTCCGCACCACTGTGGGGCTCAGAATCCTGGCCTACATGAAGAGGAGACGGCAGGTGGAGGCTGGATAGATCTGGAAGAGAGCCACTCGTACTGAGGGCTGACGGGACAGAGAGGGATGATATCTGCTGATCAGGCAATGGGAAGTTGCTGGAGAGACAGCAAATAAAGATTGTTTAAAGAAGAAAAACGGAGATAGCTCAATGACTAGGACTGAAAAGGAACTTACTGAACAACAGGTGTTTCATATCCTGATGATGCTATTGAGGATAACTACGAAAGAAGGCACAGATGCGATAATGAGCCTTGCTTTCTCAAATAAAGTGTTTAACAACAATTTATCAGTGTGATATGGATGAGGCAGAATAAATACCTTCTTTAGTTTGGGAGATTGTGTCTCCTCTTGAATATTTTCTTCAATTAGTGGTGCCGGATGTGCAAACCCTTAAAGAATCAGTTTAATTTAAAATAAGCAGGTAATTTAAGACAAAATACTAATATTTTCATGTTATGTTAAAATATGAAACAATCTTATCTAGATGTGAAGTTACGGACTTATTTGCGGTACATTAACTGTTTGCCTGCACTTATACTACCGTTCAAAAGTTTGGGGTCAGTAAGATTTTGTAAACGTTTTTCAAAGAAGTCTCTTATGCTCACCGAGGCACTGATTTGATGAAAAATACAGTAAAAACAGTAATATTGGGAAATATTGTTACAATTTTAATTAACCGTTTTCTTTTTTAACATATTTGAAAATGCGATTTATACCTATTTATTAAAATTCAGCATCGAAACAGTTCAACTCACCACGGTGTCTAGATATATGGTTCAGATTTTGGACAGATTTCGGGTGGCCGTGCAACTGGGTGTTTCGCACACTGGTATGGAGGGCTGAGTCAGAGTTGGTTCTGTGAGGATGAACAGAATTAGAAATGAGTGAAAACAGGGTGACTCTCTAAATCTTCCAGAATAAGAATGTTCCTCCCCAATTAGGGAGATCAATTGGCTCGATAAATAAAATGATTGACTATGCACAAGAGCTGATCTCGGATCAGCAGTCTGAACACTCATGAGTTCTGTGTTTACCTATTAAGAGCTGTCAGAGGAAGACAGACCATCTGGCTCTTCTCAGTGGCAGAACAACTGGACCAGTTTCTGCTTGGACACAAGCAACACTTAATTAAAGTACTGGCACAAACAAAAGCTCAGGGAGTTCATCATTACATCTGATGGTGACTTCATTATGAAAATGACATGATTGTTTAGCACCTAAATGTAATGTGGTGATTGTGGTAGATTTGAGAACACTTTATTTATAATCGTACCTTCTCCAGGTAGGACCTCGAGGAGGAGAGAGGTGGGTAGAGAGATAGGGAGCACTATCAAACTGTAAAATGAAGTTAAGGCTCAAGTTAAGCATTTTGGCTTCAACCAACAAATTTTCATGAATTCTACAACTGTTCATGATTACTGTGTAAGCATTTTAAAAGTCATTTATTAGATTATTGATTATTAGAGTTGAAAGGTTTAGGGTTAGTAAGAGTATGTTTTTTTCTTTTTTTGGAAAGACATCTTTAATGCTCACCATAGTTGGATTTATTTTTTTGGAAAACATAGTAAGAACAGTAATATTGTGAAATATTATTACAATTACTACAAATAACTGTTTTCTATTTTAATATCTTTAAAATGTAATTTATTCCTGAGATGGAAAGCTGAATTTTCAGCAGTCATTACTCCAGTCTTCAGTGTCACATGATCCTTCAGAAATCATTCTACTATGTTGATCTGGTGTTCAAGAAACATTTATTATTATCAACATTGATCAGTATCAAAAGTTGTGCTGCTTAATATTTTTGTGGAAACTGTGAGACTTTTTTTTTTAGGATTCTTTGATGAATAGAAAGTTCAAAAGAACAGGATTTATTTGAAATATAAATCTGTTTAATATTCTATAGGTCTTTACAGATCAATTAAATGTGTCCTTGCTGAATAAAAGTATTAATTTCTTTATAAAAAAAAAAAATCATACTAACCCCAAACAATTGATCAGTAGTGTACTTACTACTGTAATGCTTCCAAAAAAGATTATAATAAAGTTAAATGGAAAGCATACCAAGAAAAAAGCTTTTCCTGCCCTGCAAATCATCAAATCATACTTTTTTTTTTATGATGGCAAAAATTTTCATTATTAAACATAACGTTCTTTATATACAATCATTGTTTGTGCACACATTTATTAACCAACGTCAGTTATAAGTACAAAACAAGACTAAAGCACCACGATTATAAAGATTAGAGTTGTGGAGTTGCAATATTCCGTTCATACTACTATAAACATGAATCTGTAAGACTATCAGCCATTTTTAAAGTGAGGATACATGTCTCCTGTGCAGTCTGCCAAGGGGACTGGGCTGGACGTCTCTGTACTCTTCATCTGCCTCTAGGAGCTGCTGGGTGAGATAACTTGGGTGCTGTAAATATAAGAAAAGCAAATCAAATGAAATTAATTAAAACAAAAAAACCTGACATTTAAAAAAAACAAAAAAAAAAACATCTTTTTAGTTTTCTGCTCATTTCTCCTTTATTTAAAAGGATAGTATAATAATACTGAAAATACAATCAAAATCCCACACCTGGGTCTCTGTGGAGCATCTTGAAATCTGATTGACATTTGGCAGCGATCCTCCATAGTACGGGACCAAGCCTCTGGTTTGCTGGATTCTCTCAGCCTGAACCTGAGGAGTGAATGCAACCTCAATAATAGTAACAATAAAAGCCATCCAACACTGAATTAAACGCAAATCTCGTCCCACTCTCTCCCAGACTGCTTTACCCTCAGGGGAACAAATGCCTGTTTCAATATTATTTAAAACAGACATTGTACCTGAGATTTACAGACCCCTCCGTCTGCAACACTGATGAGAAACAGACCCTAGATGAGTGACTGGCAAAGCTATTTATGTGCATTGACATAATCCACGTTGACCTGCAGAATCACAAGGCCATATACAGATGGTAAAATACTTCCTAAATCCAATTTAATCCCAACACATTTGTCATGTACTTCTGATTTTGAAGAGTCTAAAAAAACGTATATGAAAGTTCATACTGTCTTATTTTCATGTGAACATCTTTTTAAACAGCTGATGTAAATAGTTACATGGCCAGAACTGTTTAATTCAGATGTCTGTGTCCAAGCTCCATAAAACATCATAATTCAGTTACAACTACCATATTTAGTACATATAATATGTTATGGGTCTATTGTTATGTACTATGAAGATTTCTGTCTCATACAAGTCATGATCACATGTAAACAGAGCCCTATTTTTAATAAGTAACTAATTGATTCACATTATACAATTTTAGAGCTTGAAGTAACATCACATCAAACCGAGTAAAAGTACAAAGATATATGCATTTAAATATGGATTATTATTTATTTTCCCCCACAACTGCCTGATGTAATCGTTACTTTATTGTTTGCAACTTTCTGTTGGATCGTATGGACCAAGTAAGTAGTTGGTCATCCAGTTAAAATTCAGTCCAGGAATAAAATACACAATTTTATTGCTATTAATATTTTTAAAAAGGCAAGCACGTGTGAATACATATGCTCATTTAACTGGGGGAAACAAGGTTAATGGGTACAAAGAGAGTGTTTACAGTTGTTGTTGTTGTTGTTTTTTACTGTTTTTGTTGTTTTGTTTTTTTACTTTCGAATTGTTTTTTTGTTTCTGAAATCGCACTCCCAAGAAAAGCAAATAGCTGTACCTAAAGCTGTCCAGTTGTCAGGAATCAATAAAACAGACACTAATAACGCACATAACATTTGAAAGTTTAAGCACTCCCTTCCGCTGCAAACACTTTATAACAGAATAATCCAGAATCCAAATATATGACAACTGTCGTAAATGAGCCTGACATGTCCTGTATTGAGTTAGACTCACCCTGATGGAAGTAACGTCCGTCATAACCTCTCGGAAAGCGGCTGTGTCTTCAGCCTGTCGCTGATTGTGCAGGGCGATTTTCTCGCTGAATTTACGCGGATTGCAGCTTCCAGGCGCTGGTCCTGCTCCGGGCCCCTGCCCGTGTCCTATTTCCGCAAGGCCTGCGCCTGAAAAATGCATTATTCCGTCAAATAAGAGAAAGTACGCAGACTGACACGGCCACAGTTCGATAAGTGACCCAAGAGAGCAAGACTTTTGACAACGGTGAGCAGTGCATTGTGGGTAATGCAGTCCTGAAGACTGTAGTAAACACCGTTGCCAAGCTCATTTGTTATCTGTACAGCGCACACGCCCAACTACTGTTGAGAAGGACAAAAACAACTCTGGTATTTTGGGAAACGTAGTTTATGCCAATTTAACGGTTACTATGCGGACAGTTTGCATTTTTGTCGCCTGATTTTGTCGCATTAAAAATAAAAAAAAATAAAAAAGCAAATTAAAATGACTTTTGAAAACTAGAAATACTTTCATACAATTGTCATAATTTTAACAGTTTATAAAAGAAAGGATAAATCAAGCTTTTTATTAAGTTATGTTGCATTCAAATGTTAAAATATGAACGATATGACATTATATTTCTTATTTTAATTTAATGTTATTTTTATTGAACAATATATGTATATATTACAATACAATTATATATATATATATATATATATATATATATATAAAACATTTTTTTATATAATTTAATATTCAGTTATTTTAACTGATGCTCTCTGCATTACAGCAGTTGACTTTTACTAATAAACGAAATATAACAATGAAAAGAAAAAACATATTGTCACTTTTTCTCTGATTTTCTCTGATGAAAAAGTATTTTATTCACGATTTCAAACTGCTTTATGAAATATTGATGAAAACTACAATTCTCGAAGGACTACAAACGATTCGTCATAAAACTACAATTCCCATGTGACTGTCGTCCAGTGACGTCTCTGTGAAAGCCTTTAGGTTTACTTCCGTTACATTTAAGCGGCTGCTAACAGAACATGTCTGAAAAAAACATGGAAGAGAAAGTTGAGCACGCTACAAACAGTAAAAATGTGTCTCTGCCTATGTCGAGGGTGCGATTAATCATGAAAAGTTCTCCCGATGTGTCCTGTATTAACCAGGACGCTCTTTTCTTGACAACAAAAGCAACGGTAATTTGATGTGCTATTAATCATGGTCAGTTGCCAGGTTATCTGCCTTAGTTCAAAAGGTGTTTTGGTTTTAGTCACTAGAAATATCTGTGATATCAGTTAGCTTTTAGTTTAAAAACACATTCCCAAAAATAATAGCAAAACGAATGTTCATAGTTCTATTTATTTAAAAAAATACTCGCACTGGAGTACAAGAGAACGGCTCCGACAGTATATTTCATTGTATATCATTGCCTTATGTTTATATTAATGTGACATTTTCACAATTTCCTCACAGGAGCTTTTTGTCCAGCACTTGGCTCTGTCCTCATATAAAAATGGTTCGGGTAAAGAGACGAACACACTGTCATACAGTGATCTGGCCAATGCAGCTGAGGAGAAGGAAACATTTCAGTTTTTAACCGGTGAGTCCTGGCCATTTGTGATTATTCACACTATTCAAACTAAATCAACTGGTGTGTAAACAGTTTTGTCTCTTCTATTTTTAGATATCCTTCCTAAGAAAATCTTGGCCAGAGACTATCTAAAGTCACTGGAAGAAATGAAAAAAGATGATGACAACCTGTAGTGATGTATAGCAAGTCGGAGGAAATCAATGTGAACTGGTCCTGACCACTTCCTCACTAAAACAGTGGATAAAATCATAGGACATTGTCTTACACATCAGGACATTTCACCCAAAGAGTTGTACTTTTACACCTCTGTTGTTTTAGAGAGGTAATGTACATGTTT
Organism: Sinocyclocheilus rhinocerous; assembly: GCF_001515625.1. Classification (NCBI taxonomy): domain Eukaryota; kingdom Metazoa; phylum Chordata; class Actinopteri; order Cypriniformes; family Cyprinidae; genus Sinocyclocheilus; species Sinocyclocheilus rhinocerous. Next base: position 546,421 of record NW_015627585.1, read on the forward strand.
TAGCAACCACTTACACTATGCTGTGTGTCAAAATGTCTGTAGCCACTGCAGATTCACATCTGAACCACTGTGAGTACTGGAAACCAGGATATATGGTGCTTTGTCATGCATCATTTGTCTTTTATTACTGCTTGACACCATGATTTGTATGTTTCGGAAAGATCCAAACATCTATACAGTCCATTCCATTCAATGTGAAATCAGACCTTGCTCATATGTCTAAAAATTGAAAATGTTTTTCTCAGGGTTTAAAATGTATTTTAGAGGTATATTTCATGGCCATGCTTTAACATTTTAATCACTGAGGATAAAAATGCATTTGATTCATACTTGACTTCGGACTGCAGCTGAAGATTCATATAGTGTACTGTATAGTTTTTAAATGCTTGAACAGTTTGGTTTTTGTATTTGAATAAATACATTTGCTCATTATGTGTTCACTATAATCTTATTTTTAATATGGCAATCAGTCAGAATGTATAGCCCCTTTCACACATACAGTCTTTACTGGTAAATTACCATTAAAAGATCATGTGTGAACAGGACCTTTTGAAAAATACCAGTAATTTCATTCTGGCAATTTACCGGTATGAGAAGTAATATTATCAGTAAATTATCGGTGGTAAAGTGCTCTGTGAATGCAGAATGAGATTACCGGTATGAGCACATACGAGTAGACGTGCTACTCTGGGCCAATCATAACATTCTGACGCAGATGAATCATTTACTCCACGCTGTTTACTGACGTCAAAGAAATGTCTTAAGTCGTCTAATACGATGTCTCTGGGCCAAAAGCAGCTGCAGGAATGTGAACGTTGGACACAAAAATGAAAACCAACAAAAACACTCCATGTTTACAAAAAGACCAGGAGGTGCAGCCTTTTAGAGGTCGTTTCCGGTTAATGATGTCACAATATTTACCGGTATTTTGAAACTGATGTGTGAATGGTGCTTTACCGGTAAAAAGATGCAATATTGTTGCCGGTGTGAACAAAGCATTTTCGTATTTACGGTAAAGTCGTTCCTGTAATTTTACGGCAATTTACTGTGCAAAAGGGGCTTATGACATGCAAAACATTTGAAAGTGAACTGTTGTTGTTGTTTTTTTTATTACAGACAAATCCAATGTAATATAATTGTACCTTACATTTTTAGGGAACAGTCTATATAGTCTGGAGGTATAAAAATATATTTTATTGCCAGTACCTAATATTTATCCCATTTACTTAATGGAGTGGAAAAACAAGAGGAAAATACGTACCAAAAGAGAAATACAGGGTGCTGTTGGCATGCAGTATATGGTGATACAAGTCTTATTTGTTTGATAAAATGTAATAATAAACATGCATTATATTATTTTCCACATGTGTAGGTTGTGTTGCTCAAATTAAATTACTGGGGTAGTAGTTTGGCCAGTCGAAGTTGCATAGTGTTCAAAGACCTCTCCAGATTGGCAAGATGTTTCTCTAGAAGTGCTGCTACTTGTTCCTTTTTAGCAATGGAGTCTTTCGTGTTTTCAATGGGCTCCTTCAGACTGAGAGAGAGAGAGAAAAATGTGGCATGTGTTTAAAAAATAATTCATTTTAAGAATTTTGATTCAGAAGAAAGCAACCTGTGTTGACATTTTGTAATCATGTGCTGCCTTTCCACTATCTGCAACAGTCAGATTCTTGGAAGTAAAGTACATTTTCTCAACAAAGAAATAGATTTTTAATGATAACTTGTAAACCTTTAAAGACAGACATTCTGTGAGCTGCGAGGTTGTTAACTGATGATGGTTTATGCTTTTGTTGAAGCCGGCAGCCTGCATTATTTCAACTTATTTTTTAAACAATCGTGTTTAACAGTGGAACTCTTGGTGGAAAAACTACATTATCCATGATTCTGTAAAAAAAAATCTTCACAAATCCAAAAATCATGTTAGGCAAATTCAGCCAAAATAACTCTTTAGTGCCTTACTCCCAATAAGTCAATTGAATTGAAGTTCTTTAAAGAAATTAATTGCATAGTCTTGTTTCTTTTTCTGATTTCCAAACACTTTTTTTTTCTTTAAATCAAAGATTGTAGTGTTAATAACTCATAGGTGGTTGGCTTATAACTCTTTAACAAAGTTTTTTTTTTTAAATGCTTGGGGAAAATGAATGGGAAAAATACTTTCGAAAACAAGACAACTGAAAAAGTGAGTAGGCATATGAAACTTTCAATTTAGTCATGAATCAGCTGTTACTCTCCGCTTATTCACCATGGTAAAATGAATAATGAATATATAAATATATCCACACAAAACAAAAGACCGCCAATACGTTTAAATTATTCATAACTGCCCATTTTACAGAAATAGTGTTTAAAGATTAACATTCTAATGTAAAAATATTAGTAATTCTCACCTTGCTCATAATTTTAAGTAGACAATACATCACATCCTGTCAGGCGGTCATATACAGTCTAGTCACAAAAGTTCAAATATTTCAATGCACCCGAAGCTCAAATGGGTCTGAAAATTCCGTATAAATGTTGAGAAGTGCATGCAGCTCCCATACTATTCGGCATCAGAAGTGAATGACAGTCGTTTGTTGGAGATAGTGAAAAGGCGACTTTATAGTAAAATGAAGTAGAAAATACATAATACATATAATAAATATATATAAAATATATACAGTATAAAATATATACAAATATATCTTCCATGAAAGCATTCAAAATTACTCAATTACCTTGAGAAGGTATAATGCTCTTCCCTCTCCTTCCTCTTCTCATCCAAATCTGTGAACACCTTCTGCATTGTATCGGCAGTCTGGGCCACAGCGAGATGGTCAGCCCGGACGCCCTGCATGTTCTCCCTGGCCTGTTGATCATAGGACGCACCCCCTTCCTCGAAACCACTAGATGTGGATACAGCCTGCAGTGCTGCCCTGTTCTGCAGCACGAGAAGGCGTGATTTCTCAAACTCCTCTGGACCCGCTATATCATCCCAGCACACAGGGGAGGATGGAGGAAGCCAGAAGCGCTGAGTACAGTTGGCCGGCTTGCCGGGCGTCTCTCTGACAAATGGACTATCAGCTGGAAAGCTGTTTAGGAGTTCGTGTAATCCAGAACCCCAGTCCCAGTCCCGGTCCGAATCCTCCAGCTCAAGCGCCGTCACTATGCTGCACGCTGGGTACCAGACAAACAGCAGGAAAAGGCACCAGGACAAACAAGTGCTTCTCATTGTGTCCTGGAGCAACAGCATACTGGTGATATTGGACAAACAGTAAACAGTATTGAAAGAATGAGATTTTAGTGTTTAGAATGTGAGCTTAGTGTATTAAACCCATATTCCTGACTTTGTAAGCATATGATGCATATAAAAGGTTCTCAATACAATGCTTAATAAAGACAGGATGACTTTGAAAAAAATAATAACTAAATTTTTGGGTCACACTATATCCTTGGTTATTTTATAACTTTTTCTAGCATGCTGCACTATGAGGAGTCTGCGCATTTATGGGAGAAAAAAACAGCATTTTCACCTATTAAAAAGTATGAAATTTGTTAGTTTACGAAACCGTCTTAAATTATTTGTATGTATAGAGTAAGCAGTTCTCAACCAAGCGGCCTCAGCAAACTGTCCCAAAAAGTCTTAAAATTATTAATTTAGTTATTTTAACAATCTCAATTAAAATAAAAACAAAAAATACAACATAAATACCTATTAGATTACATAGGACAGCCTAGAAATGCTGTCTATTTCATAAGGCGAGTCAAAAATGTTGAGAACCACTGCTATAGAGAATATTAATGGTGTCATATTTTTAATTTATTGCTTTTATTTGATACATTATATATTTATGATTATGGCAAACAGCAGGTGGTGCAAAATCTATTAGAATAATATTGTAGTACAAGGTGTTTAACGGTGTTCTTGATGTTTTAGTATTCTGACGTCTGCTAAATGTACTGTATAAAGTTTCCACCAAGAAACAGAACCAAAAAGGACCCCATGAATAGTTATTTATAATGTTTTTGATTATAGTAATTAATTGCAAAATAATGATTGCTTTCAAATACATTTCTTCAACATTCCTCCAGTTGGTCAGACAAAGAGGTAGGTCGAACCATTTCTATTGTGTTGAGCTGGTGGGGATGCTCAAACAAAGTCATTTTGATAGTGCCACACAATGTACACTTTTCTAGGGAATCGGACAAAACTGCTGTAACGCCGAACAGTAGAAAGTAACATCGAAACAAACGTGTTTACATGCATCGTTTTATTAGTTTACTGTTCTCATTCAAGACCGACCTAAAGTTAGTGTTAGTGAAGGAAACAAACAAACAAAAATAAACCCACCTCACGCGGAGGAAATTCTAAAACAAACTAGTTTTTAATTTATGAATTTAAAAAAGCAACTGTTGACTAAATACTTCGTCGAATTCTGTCGCCGTCTGTGTTGAAACGTTTTATGAGGAAAATTCCTTTAAAACCGCGTTTTTGCTTTTGAGCTTACAAATAACAAATGAAGCAAAAGCATTTGACACATTAAAATGTTACAACTATTCAAAGTTTCAGATAAACTTACCTTACAGAGTCAGACTACTGTAGATCAGCAGACAGAAAAGGAGCTCGCTTGCTTCTCATAAATGAGCTATTGGAAAATCTGACTCGCTCTTCACAGCTCGACTCAGTCAGAGCCGCTTATCACTCACTTGTCTAGTTACGCTAAGGAAAGCCTTTTATTTTCACAAACACAACAATAATACACTAAATAAACAATGGACGTTGTTCATAAAAAGTGTCAGAGTGGAGTAAAACAAAAACGTCTGAGATGTGCTTTTCCAGTTCCAGAGTTTTGATCAGCTGGAAGAGTGTCCGGGTCTCAATACCCAGTGAGCTGCCTATCTAGACAGCATTTTAGACATCATTTGGATAACACACTCTCTATAACACTGTGCAGACATGCACTAGGTTTTGAGACGCGACCATCGTAAC
>NW_015627585.1:551509-555203 GCF_001515625.1 Sinocyclocheilus rhinocerous
ATGGACAAAGTTTCAAAAAACAATTTGGACGTATGACGGAGTATTTCTGTGCCAAAAATCGTACTTCCGGGTTCGTACAAGTTTCAGAGTTTTTTTTTCGATCGTGGCTCGTCGTGACGCAGACCAGGGAGGAACTCCTTATATGGGCATTTCTCCCGGAAGAGCGCGCCCGCGCATGCATCGACCAGAGTGAGAGCTAGATCGTGCCCATCAAGCAGCTTCATCCAGGGACAGCGCTGCACGGGAAGAATGTCTCCAATCCAAAGAAGTGTGTTTTTGGTTGCCACTCTTTAGCTCCGCCCACGGCACGCCTCCTGGAGCTCGGCTTTTTCTGGAGAGAATCGTAAAACTGTATCTTTCTTTTATAAATATGATCAAACTAAAGACTTTTTGGAGATATGAAGGATGCAGTACTACTCTATAGGTACTCAAGATTAACATGAGATTGGGTGAAACTGTGTGTGTTATGCCCCCTTTAAGGAGGGTTTCCCTGTCTGTAAACATAACTTTTTTCCTTTCGATGCTCATGGGGGAAGGACAGACAGAGCTGGAGTCACGGCGTTTGTAAAAGTCTGAGGCAGTCAATTTATTTTTTAAGAGATATACAAGGATTGTCCTTAAAAAAAAAACCTAACCCTTACTTATTTGAGCTAAACTGTACAATATAAAGCTTAGTTTTGCACTGTAGTGTGAGAAGAGAGTAAACACCAATTTTGGCCTCAGGCAACATTGTTTTGGGGTTTGCAAGAATCCACACAATCTGCGATTACTTACAAGATGGTTGTTTGGCGATCTAGAAAAACATACATGTTGAGGGATTTTAGGCCAATATGATCTCAGCAAACAGGAATGGAAAAAAAGCTGGCAAAAGCAGCAGGCAGAACCAGACATTAGCAGAGGCCAGCCTGTCCAAAAACAACAGAGCTAGATGTTAAAAATCCAGCATAAAAAAAATATTAAAAACACAAGACATGACAGTCAGAGGAAATTGTTTATTAAATGATGCAATACAGAGTCAAGCGAAATGAGCTATATTAAATGATACATTTTCACATTATGTCTTAGCAGGGTTTACAGCATATCTTGGTTTGTAATTTTATAAGTTAAAAAAAAAAAAAAAAGCTCACACTTTACATTATCAAGAAACAACAACAAGGAGCTTAGCAGTGAATGCAAACATGAATCAGAAATTAAAGACTTCATGACAGGAATGACAGCAAATTTAATTTGGCATGATATAAAGGAGCAAACACAAGGTTAAATGAAAGATAAATTGCTGATGTGAGAGGGAGGTTTGACACCACAACTCAGTACAAGAAAGCCTTCGAATTGAAACTTTGGTCACTTGGCTTTTCCATCACTAGCATGGACATGGTTTAAAAAAAAAAAAAATAATACAAATAATAAAAAAAAAAAATCAACTATAGTGTCCTGGAATTTCAACTGTTTGTAATTTACTTCGGGGGAAAAATGGAAAAAGAAAAGAAAAAGATGATTGTCAACTTACACAGTACAAGTTTGAGTTGGAGGCCAAAAAGAAAAAGAAAAAAGCCATCTGTCAGTTCCAGGATACTCCTACATTCTCAGGAGGTAGTTTTATGGCACAAACGTATGGCCTGATTTGTAGTGACTTGCATGTTGTGGTTAAATAGTGCATCTTTTAAGGCCAGGTAGTCTTTATTATGTTCCATCCATAAATGCAGTTCTAAGGCTACATTAAGACACAGGTGAGGGGATTGAGGACGAGAGGCAATAGCAGATATAGCCCTTAATGGCAATACCTGAGTCAACTGTAACTTTTGACTGCAAGACGTCACTACATATATAATGGTCGTGATCAACAGAGCAATGCTAAAGCTAGAGGCTCAGTAATATTGTATCATGTCAGTGAATATGACTGAAAATCTATCAAATTGCATTTGATGTGCATCACTAGTAATCTTTTAAATAGCGGCTCTGGTCAATCACATAATTCTGAAGGTCCTTGTACAGCTTGTGGGCATCAAACCTCCCTATAGGGGAAAATGTTTGAAATGAGGTTCACAAAAGAACAATAAATGAAGTTTATGCAGCATTTATCAGGCTTATGAGGTACTTCACATCTATACACTTTATTTTTGAAAAGACCAACAAGTCATATTGTTCCTTAGAATTCCTATTGTAGCAGAAAATACCTCGTCTTAAATAGTCTTAGTCTGTGTGCCCAGTTACAACAGGGCATCCTTTAAAACTGCTTAGAAAGTGCAAAATACAAATACTGATCATTCTATGCAGCATTCACTCAAGGTTGCATGATAAATGTACAAATTATTCAATGTGGCGCTGAGTAACAAATTAAAAGGATAGTCCCTTGATCAGGGGTGGGAGAGATTTTAAAAAGGCACACATACACGACAAATACACGCTGGACGTTTTTAAGCTCAGATGAAAAACAAGAATCTGAATGATTTCCATACAACCTTTTTGTACCTTAATATTTCTCTCTCAAGAAACGCAAATGCCAGTGTATTCGGATGTTTATACATCCTCAATCAGAGTCTGAGAGACATCAGATCCAAATTGAATTCCCTTCATAAAATGTAGCAAGGTAAATACACGTCAATTGCAATGAATAGCACTCCGAAGTCATACATGACAACGTTCAAATACAAATAACTTATCGCAGACTTATCGTGGAACTTTCATCAAACAGATCAGGATCTAATGAGTGCGAAAACATCTTTATTGCAATACTGGATATAAATCAAGTAGAAGAATCAAGTAGAGTGCTAGCACTCCAAAGACAGTAAAGCTCAATGATGATTAAATTGCCATTTGAAACGGGTTGACAAGCTGCTTCATAAGAAAATGTTGTCAGTTTCCCCGAACATTCATTAAACACAGAGCAGTGGTCATTGGACGTTTTTATGTCCAGTATGTTATCCATAATATGGCACAATGCTAGTGATGGACATGAGGATGACACTGCCACAGAACAGATGAACTCAACTCAGTCCAGGTCCAGAAAAGAACTACACCAACTCAACCACCATGTTTTGGCAATTATCTTGGCCTGAACTCGGATTTGTTCTCCATAGATACAACCAGAGGATCTGAGACCAGCTCCATTTCCACTCACAAGCTACAGTGGAAAATGATTTTAATGAACCTCTAAAAGCTGATGAGTATTTATCACTACATTTTAAAAAGGGAAACTTTCAAATCATATTTATTTTGGTCCCCTGCAATTTTGTTACATGCTGAAACATCCCTCACGTTGATCCACCATACAAATTTTTAAAATCGCTTAAAACAAAAAAACAAAAACAAAAAAAACAAAAGAGAGAGTGAAAGAAATCTAAACACTTAATACACAGTATAGGCTTGTGTTGTTTGGTCACAATTATTGTTTTTTGTCATGACCACATATACATATATGTATAAGGGATATTTTAATGTTAGCACCTGACACTATTGAGGTAGTTTTTCAAAGTTGGTTTAAAAAGCCAGGTTATGACGAAGCTCTCAATTATTCCAATAAATCGGTCTCAAGACCCCATTTTCATCTTGCATGCATGCTCATATTTGAATAAATAACATGTTCGCATGTAATGAACTAATGGAACTGTGCTCTTTAACAATACTTTGCAATATTTTTATCCCTCACAACAAGCTTCAATTTTGGTCATTTCAGACTAGTTTTAAAACTAGTTTA
>NW_015627585.1:555534-564122 GCF_001515625.1 Sinocyclocheilus rhinocerous
ATCCTAAAAGTGTTTTGAAACACTTGTATGCCATCATACCCCAATAAAACAACTAGCTGAATGGCAACTGACCTGATGAAACTGAGTAGAGGTTTAGTTTGTGCACACAATGAACTGAGGCTCAGCAAGTACCACTGTCATGATTATGGGACCACCACAGAGTGTTTGCTGGTAAAGCAAAAGGGCTTCAATGAAAGTCAATTTGGCTTATTGGGTTGATATATGAACATGGGTGTTATAGTATAGCTCAAAAACCCTTTGTATGAAACTCGAGTTGGAAATTCCGGCAAACATACAAGCAGTACATGGCAAAAAGCACGAAACACCAAAACATTGCCTTATGTACACTTTTTACAGTACAGCACCACAAACGTCAGCGATACAAGGATCTTTGTGCCAGTGTGTATTCTGAATAAGCTGCCCATATCTGTTAATTTAGTACATCACAACCATGAATGGTGAGATACAGTTTGAAATATGCATGGATATAAGCCCAACGATTCAATGCTGCTTTAAACGTGCATGCATAAAACAAAGTGGAGCAAACAGATGAAAATAATGTGGATGTTTTTAACCAGTATGCAGGTGTATGAAGTACATTCAAACTGTTCGTTTTTATCCTCATGGTTTTAGCAGGTCATAAGGTAGCATCTTTGAAACTTGCCACCTTAGGAATTAAAAAGCAGTAAGTACAGTAACAAAACTACCATGGTATGTAGGCTTACATTTCTGTTTCAGAACACTATAGTGCAAAAGTTCTAATGCAAATACATTAGTAATATATCTAGTTAAAAGACCACCTCTGATCACCAAGCTAGGGGCAAAATTCTTTTGATGAGACTGGCATTTTTGTCTGGCTTGAATAAAAAAAAGTTTCTGAAAGTAATCGGGGCACCAGCTAAGAATCTAACCTAAATTGACTAGTTTTATTCAAACCATAAGGTGTAAAGCGAAGAGGCATGTGGACACTGTAACCCCACACAGAGCTGGAAAGATACTTCGCCAAGCAATATACAAGCTTTACTCAAGAAGCAAAAGACAATAGTCTAGAAATGATGATGCAAGAGACATACATAAAGTTAATGGCATAACATTGATAAATAATTCAAGGGAAATTGAGGCACCATTTCAAATTTCAGTTAACACTATATGTGCCTCTTAAGAATTGAAACAGAGATGCTGCAGCATAGATTATAACGTGACAATCTCAACAAAACCAGCACTGTACTTAATCCTTGGCTTCCATTACATTTGCATTCACGGATATTTGAATAGACTTATTTTAATCAAACATTTGCATCAGATTCCTTATGCCCTTATTAAAAACAACAGCTGATTGTATTGTGGAAGGAGAGAATGGGAAAACACACACACACACACAAGTGGGACTTCCGTTCACTCAAGTCCCTAATTCAATTTGGTATGCATGACATTTCACAGACAAAATCTGACAATCTGACCCCTATATACAAACAGAGAGACGGCTCTGAATGGAAATGAGTTTTTGCATAGTGTAAGAACTCAAGACCTTCTTACATCTGTCAATTTCTAATAGATTAGTGCCAATATGATGGTATATGAAGAAAAAAACAAGGTCAAGACTATTCTAATATTGATAGTTCTTCTCTATAATCTCTCTATAACAATCTGTCCACCAGTATGCAAATTAGTAACACCTCTTCTGATATAGTGCAAAAACATCTCATATTTCATACTTGAGAAATTGCATATGTTGTAGACCTTTGACTAAGGTGCTGATTTCAAAAAGGTTAAAATACTAAAAAAACTCAGTAACTTCTAAAAATCATCTAACTAAAGCAGGTCATGAGGATGAAAAGAATGGTAAAAAAAAAAAAAAAAGTTCCAGAGAATATCCAAGTAGTCATGGATATTCCTCATGTTTCTGATGTTAAATCATAAATACTATTATTCTAACCTAATGTTAAGAAAAAGAGGAAAACTACGTAACACATTCAAACAAGTATATGGATAAAGCGACAATGTGCTGCAATTTAAAAAGGAGAGAAAATGATAAAACTGGAATTCACTATACATTTATGAACATTTTTATAGCTTGCGGTGCACATTTAAAGCATTAAGCCACTTACTCACGGAAAGCATTTAATAATCTTTTGGATTCATGTCGGACTTATGAAACATCAAATGTTTGACATCTGAAACTTGCAGAACTCAATTGTAGCTTTCAATACATATCTTAAAACTACCATAATAAAACAACAGCAATGCTAAATCATTAAGGGCTAAATGGCAGCAGGTATGGCCTCTTAACAAATATCAATTAAAGATGCCATTTTAGAGCAAGTGTTCAAGATTTTCTGTGACATCTACCACTTTCACTTTCAGAGGGACGAAAAGATGACGTTTCCTATTAGTGCAATTATGAGGAAATGACCAGTGCGGTAATGTTACCGTAATACAAGTAACAGGTAACAAGAGGTAGGACATCTAGTCATTTCCACACAACTGCACCCAGATAACATACTCATGATCCAGATGAGCACTTGCTCTTCAAAGTGCATCTACTGTCACGAGTTACACGATCAGCGCCAAATAACAACATAACTCTAGTCAAGTATTTGAAGATAAATTAAAATGCCCCTTATACACAGTCTGTTGGGTTTAGAAAATGAGGGTCAGGGTTTCAGGGTCCAAAGTCATAGATTTCACCAGATCAAAAACCAAACATTCTCATTAAGCTCTCTGACCAGTCTGTGATTCTTGTTTAAAAGCTGAGGTTAAACAAGATATTAAAAGAAATGGTAGTCTCAAGAATAAACTCTAGCACCTACAATTATAATGTCCTATTGTGCTTCAGTTATGGTAGGACATTAACTACAAGTACATAATCTTGTTCAGCTAACAGGAATAACTGAGAGCCATATAAAGAACATCCAATTGTTGATAATAAAAATAGAGTATTTTGTAAGCTAATACTGCTACAGTGGGTACAGGGTTTGCACTATTTACACTACTAAAAGTACCCAGCATGAAAATGACTACATTACAAATGTTCTATATTTATAATTCATATACACAAACATACCACTAAAATCTCTTGGTTAAGAATGCATAGTTAGAAAAAGATGGTTAAAAATTCCCGTTTTTTCCAAATTTCAAGTTAAAATTGAAGAATTATTTGGGGAAGCGATCTTACAGTTAATTAACTAACAAGACTCAATCAATCGCTACACATCCTGATATGCTTTAGAAGGGATGAGGCTGTTTACATGAAAACAGTTTACCAACACATATACAATGTATTGCCCTTCAATTTGAAATAAGTTTGGATTCAAACTAAATAAATTTTTCTATTTTGTTAAGCAATAAAAAGCTAACAACCACTCGCCTAATGGCCCAACCCTGTGACTCTACAAAAGGTCTCTAAAAGAAAAACTAGATTTCACAAGGTTTTAGGTTTAAATATCTAAAGAAAAATGTATCTTGAGTGTTAAAAAAGGGATTTGTAATATTCTCATGGAAATCTCTACGTCATAAACAAGATTCTTGGTTAAAAAAACAAAACAAAACCCACTAATGTGCATTTGAATTTGTATGAAATTTTCACTCTGATTTTGTGTCAATGCAATTGTATGTGTATCATTCTTTTAAAAAAAGTGATTGCCTGTATGCCAGCATAGTACAGTCAAACTCCAACAGTGCCAAGCAAATCACAGGGCTTCAGATTCCCCAATATTCAGCACAAAACTGGCTTTGTGTTTCAATGTGGGGAAGATTTTTGACAACATCAAAATGAAAATTTCAGAACAGGTGCTTAAAGTGAAAAGTGATGGTATTTTTTTCTTCAAGGGAGTTTTTGAAATTTAACTCATAAACCCAACCCACTGAAACCTTAGGTTACAATCACAGCGAACAAAAAAGAGAAATGCTCATGGAATTTAGAATTTAAAGTATGCACAAGATAATCTCATCATCTAAATGCTTAGAGCCCCAAGATATTAGTACTTTTCAAGACAATTATCCATATTACAGAGCTGTTTCCACACCGAGAACTCTGGCACAGGTAAATGGAGGGAGTCACTGATGAGAACCAGTCTCATATGAGCCGCAGAAAACTGATTGTCAGAACAATTCCTATATTCTCACTTCCAAATGCATTCTTGATTCTGCACATACGGTGTTCAAATTTCATGATAAGCACATGATAGTGTGCGGTCGGACTGGTACAGTAGGATGACTGAGCCATGGACTGAACAGTAAATGACACCACGATAAAAATTTCATATTAGCACAAATAAACGAAACAAAACAGGATAAGTACTTTTGTCCTGAAGTCCCCATCTGGTCAGTGCACTTGCTTTTGCTGATAAATAATTTAGCTGTGGAAACTGCATCCCTACAACCCCTAAACCTGATCCGTGTTGTCCTAAACTAACCCGAACCCATTGGTTTGATGAGTTTGTAAAAACTACTGTTCCAACAGTCTCCATCACCAGCCTTGATGACAATATTGAATCAAGCAAATGTAACTTTCAGTGTAAAAATAGTTTGAATTTTTGGATTGACTATGTAAACATGTTAACCTCTAATCTGACATGCACATGTACAACAGAGACACATAACCATGCCCACCAAAAAAAAAGAAGGAAAAAAAAAGATAAATTAAAAAAATTCACATATTACACTTCTAAAAATCATGGATATTTAGTATGTATGGAAATTGACTACATGGGCAATTGGAAACCTAACAGCATGGTGATTCTTGTTTTTTTTTTTCCCCGTTTGAAGGTTCTCATTTATACAATTGAGGCAAACACACAAAAATACACACAGACACACACACACCGTGCTGTTTTCAGGATGTGGGGCTTGTTTCTGGCTATGTTCAGGCGAAGTACATGGTGCGCAGTGTGTCCTGGTGGATCTGCACAGCTTTGGCCAGGGCTTGATGGTCTCTGCCATTACTCTGACCTGATGTGTGACTGCCCTCAGCACTGCTGGCAAAAAATTACAACACACATAAATCAGATCTATTGGGATAATAACAATGAATAAGGTCTTGCATTATAAAAAAAATTAGTCACATCCAGCTGTGTAAGGAAATAAATGTGAATAAACTGAGTTGTAAGCATTGAGGAGTTATTTTAGCATACTGTATAGAGCAGAGACAGGATGTTGCAGCCCAAAGAAAATGTATACTAAACAGGGCTATATAGCCTTCTCTACATGTTATAATTTTTCTTGTTCAATATAATAACAGCTTGGACAATCTAGGTTCACAAAATATAAAACAACAAAAAAATTAGGATAATTTTTACTCTGTAATAAAATCATGTCATTTACTCCGTCCAAGTTAGTAAGACCCGTTACCTGTCATGTTCTTTGTCAACCAAGTGGTAGCGAGCACGGAATGCCACCAGGTGGGCATAATAGGCTGGTGCAGGAATGGAGACAGAGCGAGTGCAGCGCACGTAGGTGTGGCACAGCTGGTAGGTGAGGACCTGCAGCTCATCAGAGGTGAAATGGTTGTCGTCCCACAGCACGTGGTAGTGGGACGGCCTGCTGGTACCCTGTGGAGAATCAGCAATTATGAAGAACTGAAATCACACACTCTAGACAAGCATAATTATCATCAACACTAAAGCCAATTGACCTCCATTCTTTTAGGTACCTGATAACTAGGAATAAAGCATTCATATGCACTCACTTTATATAATAAGTCTATAAATTCTTTATAGATCTTTCATTGGTATTCTATTTGAAATATTCAATGGTACCTGAATTCCGGCATGACTGCAAAGATAAAAGTCAAACTCGGATGGATGAGTAATTTTGGTGTCAACTGTGGTGCCAGCAGGGATGTTGCCACTCTTTCCAACCTTGAATATAAACAGCAAATTTGAAAGGCAAATTTAAAAGACATTTAAAAAGACAGAAAAGGACATAATTTAACAAACATTATTTCCTCAAGGACATGTGCTTGTAACTAAATTCTAGAAAAATTATTCTTTACCAATGAAAAGAGCAAAGGCTTTTCTGATTCACAAGATGTTTGCAATAACCACATTTCTCACTGGTATACTTCCCATGCAGGAAGTTCTCTTAAAACATACTAAGCATGGTTTACAATCATACAAACTTTGTGTACTCCTTGCTTTTTATTTTCCTTTGAGGGACTCCTGTATCCACCTTATTTTTCCCGTAAGAGTGTGTGCGGCCATTTGTAAATTTTATGTCTGGCTTCCGGTCTCATCTGCTTCCAGCTATTTTTAGCTGTACAAAACAGCTTGTTTTGCTGTTTGATATTGCAAACTAGTGTACCTTATTATTTTAATGTATTATCTTAATTATGAACACACTGGTTTGTAGTGCATAAAATTTTAGCATTTACTGCACGTTATTCTTCTCGTTATTTCCCTAAAGCGGCTAATGAACCGGAAGTCTCGCACATTCACAGAAAACGGCTTACTTCCGCATTGAAAAATAAGGTGGATAGAGATAAAATCCTGTGCATTAACCAACCCGCTCATTCCTGTCCATGCAGAAGAGCCTGGTGTGGTGTCTCTTCTGCACTACTACGAAGGTGATGCCTGGTTGATAATCTTTCTCCAGCTTGATGCAGGCCTCACGAATAGCTAGCAGTTCATGCTGTAGAACCTGCATAGACAAAACGGGAGACTGAAAATTAAATGAAACGAGTTAGCACCAGTCAGCAAGCGTTGGCAAAAAAAAAGTGCATGCCTGCAAACTACCTGGTTGAACTGGCCCTCTGAAATGCCGTCTCTGTAGTAGATGATGCGCGTTGGTTTAAAGCGTGTGGATTTGTAAAACTGGATCAGCAGCTCTCTCACCATGGTGGCCAGATCCTGAATGATGTCCTGACGGTGCTGCTGCACCCGCACCGTGGCACAGTATCGGCTTGGGTGGGCATCCATACTGCCAACAACCTAAATATTATATATAAAAAAAAAACAATTAGCTTTTTTATTATCAAGTCAAGTCAAGTGAGCTTTATTATCATTCTGCCATATGTGGAGACATACAGATAAAGGTAAACATATGAACAAACATGGGCATGTACACAAAACATAAAAAGGTATCTAAACATATATCCTATACAGATCTACATATACCTATATATGATATAACCTATATAAGCAAAACATATATCTATAGCTTTACAACCCATATAAACTTACACATAACTAATATAAATATTATTATTATTATTATTTAGAGGGCCCCCTAGCTCTGAGATGTTAAAAGCCTTATTAAAGACTTTTGAGATTATATGATATGGCTTAAAATTGTGTACAAGTAGTAGACTGGTCACACTTGTGGTATTAGTGCTACTTGGCACTATGCAATTAACATAATCAGCCTTAAAATATCAGAGGCTTGTCAGGCTTACAGCAGCAATTGAAGGTTTCTTGCCATCTCCAGCTGGTGGATGAGTCACATCTGCACCCAGAAAGATGACTGGTTGCTGAAACACTAAGGGCCTAAAGACAAAAACAGTGATAAAGCAATGCAGAAAAGTTCAGCGATAGCTGTACTTTCCGGTCAAATTTCATGGGAAAGCAGCCCAGGCATTAACAAACCTGAATCAGAAAAGTGCCTTAAGCTTTCTGCACGTCAAAGGCTTTTGAAAAAGCTGCCCTTACCTGCCCTGTGGAAGAAGAATGTTGTTGACTCCACCCAGTTTGACATTAATCTTGAGGCAGAGGTTGGAAAGGGTCTGAGGTGTGGTCTTCTGTACATTCTTCACCTGGACACACTGCGTGGCCATGCCAAGAACAGTGTCTCCAACACGCTTCACCTCAGCTATGAGAATTGACAGCGTTTAGAATGTTACAACTTTACAAACTAGGGATACCACTTTTTCCAGTACTCGCCCGATACCTATACTTTTATTTTTGGTACTTGCCGATACCGAGTACCAAAACTAATATTTTCATTGCATTTGTACATTTTTTAAATATTGGGTACAGAAACCAAAAGAGTATGTATAATGTTAGTTGGTTAATTTAATTTATCAAATAGATGCGGTCAAACAAATTTATTCAGACACCTACAACATTTATCACATTATAACAGTTTATTTACTATAGTTTAGAAAATGGTAATAAAATATGACAAGAACTCAGAGTTAAACTGTGTCAGAACAAATTCAGCTTGATAATGTTAGATAACTTTGATAGAAAGGTATGTAATGGATAACAATAAACCAAAAATGTTTCATACAGCTGTCAATATTTATACAACTATCAATACTTTGTCGGGTGACCCTTAGCCTTAATGACATCATATAGTCTCCTGGGCATGCTGTCAACCAGCTTCATGCAAACCTGAACTTCAATTTTTTCCCCCAGACTCGGTCTGAATAATCTTTGGTTAATTTTACTGGTAGTCCACTGTATGAAGAATTTTGGGTATAATATATCACAGTTTAGTTTATTTTGCTATCCTAATAGATTTTTCGATTAATCGTTTTTTAAAATGACGTCGATTTACCAGCTGGTGCAAATTAGCTATACAGGCATTAATGCTGAATGTTTTATTTATTGCATACATATACTTCGTAGACATCTTTAATCTCTAATAACTCC
>NW_015627585.1:564951-577028 GCF_001515625.1 Sinocyclocheilus rhinocerous
TATGTTACAGACCTGCATTTAAAAAAAAAAAAAAAAAAAGGAAATCGACATTCAGAGAAAGAAATGAGAGAAAGATGGGTGGAAAAAAGTAAGCCTAAGATGTGGTCTTGACCAACCTCCAGCGGAAGGTAGGTGTGTTTCTGCTCCTGACCAACTTGTAAACATGGGAGATGTGGATATCGCAGCACCAGTTTGTACTTATCCTTGAAGTACTGGGCAACAGTGCATTCAATGGTCTGACCATTCTCTTGCTGCAAAGGAAACCTGGAGACAAGCAAAATAAATTTTTAAAGCATTGACCTTTAACGCTGCGTCATCCAAATGAGGAATATAAAATGCATTGGCATTCATACAGAAAGAGCTCCAGCCATTTAAAACATCTTACGTTTGATGGCTGGCTGGTCTCCTAGTCACATTACAAACCCTGTATTTTCTCTTCATCTGTCCACAATGAGTGATTTCAACCTTCAGACCTGATACGTAAAAAAAAAAAAAAATCAGTGTTCAAAAATTAAATCCATAAAAATCATTAGGGATGGCATTAATTACTGTAATGAATTACCTTTGATTTCCTTGGTAAACTTCACTCTCTGGGAATCTGTTAAGGGCTTCTGTTGCTCTTCGATGCTTTTAAAATCCAAAACCTCACACATGAACTCAATCACAGGTTGAGCTTTGTAGAATGCAGTGGCAGACACTAAATATAAATATTACAAAACAAAGATTTGTATAAGAAAGTTTCAAGAAACATTTATTAATTCAAATGATGTCAGTGCACACTGACCATCAATGTTGAGCATCATCTTCCAGAGGGATGGTCGCACAGACTGATGGAAGCCAAACCAAACTTCTCTTCCTCCACCGAGGGGGTTGGAGCAGCCCTCAGAGGGAGTAAAGAATGAACGTCCGACTGGAGTGTACCTGCAGACACAACAATAACATGTGTTAAAACAGAAGGATTTTGGAAGGATGAAGTATGAGGCCCCCTAATAGTGATATATGGAAAACAGTGTCAACAAAACACAGCCATTAACCTCATAGAGGGCAAATGTCTCATGACAACGTCCAGAGCCTGAATAGTCTCAAAGGGGATGTTTGGTAGCCGTCCAGACAGTGCTTCCTGTAGAGCTTGCAGACTCACACAGGACACCCATTTTATAGCTACTTTAAAGCTCCTGTCTTTTCCCTCCCCTGGAATTGTGACCTCCAGCTCTACCTAAAAGAACAGTTTGGGACATCAGTATGATGTGACACTCCATAAAATGTAAAAAGACTTCAATAAAGCATTTTGAGTAGGTGCAGAGTAAAACATATTTCAGTGACTGCTCTATCAAATGTGAACATCACAAAGCCAACACAGATTTATTATTACTTTACTAGTGCATACTTTGTCTCTTCCAATGGGTAAAGGCATGGCAGTGTAGAGATTCTTCCTTCCATCATACACAGGCTTTCGATCTCCAAAGATCTGCGTCTTAAAGTGCTGGACCATGTGCTCAACGATTTCACTACAAAAAAAAACGTAAGTATAAATTTCTTCCCAAACAAAGAGTTGAAATTTCAAGTTTCAGTCAAAAGATGTTACCGGTTAACTCTCCGTGGGCATTTCTCAGGCTTGATGTCTATGTCGTAATGGTACACCTCCAACTTGGGTATTTCCATTTCAAAGAAGTTAGCCTGAAGTTTGATTGTCCTACCCATTGTGCCAAAGTCTGGCCGTTGAGGTGGTTTGAAGACATACTCTTGTGCTGGAGGAGACAGGGGAGCTATGGGACACACACAAACAATTTTACATTTTTTTTTAACATAAATTAGAAACATTACCTTTTTTGGACCATGTCTATTATTTTAAGCTAGAAATGTCCATTTTTAGTTCAGTGGACCTCTGAGCAACTTAAACCTATTAATTAGGCCCACACAAACATTTAGGTAAGACTATTAGAGCTCTGCTGTGCCACAAACTCAAGCACCCCACCTTACATAACATCTTCATTTACCTATATAGAAACTAACTGGTCAGCTTTAGTTTGAAAAGTTACTTACTTGCTATCAACTTCATTTTTGCTTAACTGTATCGAAAAGCAATATCTCACACTGTTGTACTGAATATTAATAATTTATAGTAATTTTCTGCCAGGACATCATTAATTTTTACAAACATTTCTGTTAATCCTAAAACACAACGCACTTAAGTGCAAAATTTAAAATACAGCTTAAACACCTGTAAACAAAAAAATACATACGGAAATTTCCTTAAAGTCCCCCTGTGGTGAAAATCAAGTTTTTTATGTTGTTTATTTGTCTATGTGTTGTTTTTAATATGCTTTTAGACAAACCATGTGCCAATCCATTTATCAACACCTTTGTGGAGTATTTTCTCCTTAAAACTGTAGTTTCCCAAAGGCAGTCACAGAAACGCGGTTTGAAACAGCCTGTTTTGCTACGTCACAAAACTCAATAACCAATCGCGTCAAGGGATCCTATCCTTAGCATATCATTAACTGTGCTGCAAAGCAGAGGGTCTAGTGAGAAGGCAGCCAGGTTAATCCGGTAACAGTTATATTTTTTCAGTAGATGTTTCGCCAACTGTTAATACTAAAACTAATCAATTCTCTTTCCGGCTCAGACTGCATTGGTTAAAGCTTATGGGGCTGTCACGTGATGAACAAACGACTCAAACCAGAAGACTTGTCAGATAAGAGGTGAGGTGAGCTAATCATAGATTGAAGACCCAGGTAAACAATAAATTAATCTTTTCTGTTTCTTATAGCATTATAGTTTTGTATTGTTTGTAGTGTGATCAACGTTTGCGTAAGTAGTAGACTTGTTAGGGAAGTAACACAACATTTTAATAGATCCGAACTTCCCATCACTATCTCCTTGCTTACGTTGAGCATACCAGCTTATTTCTGGTTCAAACACATATGGCTTAAACCAATATTTCCACTTGTCATTGCATCGCGTTTACTACAGTTCAGGAGGCGCTGGCTCATGGCTGGCTGCTGTGTGACTGAGTGGAGGCGGGGCTAATTTGCGTATTCATAGATCCGCTTGCATTCAAGCTATTTTAAGGCATGAGAAAATTATTTTCACAAGGAAAAAAAATTTAAATATGTAATTTTTATGATCAAAGATGAGTTTTAAAGGATACAATTTTTGACTACAGGGGGACTTTAAAATAAATATGGTATATTGTGCCCTATTTTTTCGGATTATTTTTTCACAGTATGTGATACTGTAAGTAATAAACCTCATCTACTACTGTACTAACTTACCCAATCAGCAACTGGAAAATGAAAAATACTAAGCAATACCGAAGGTTTTAGAGAAAAAGTGTCAAAACAAAGCTCTTAACAGTAAATTAAGTTTCAAGACAATCATTCATTTGGTGTAAAGCTTTAATTAAACATTTCAAGCAACTTGATAAACAGTACTGAATATATATGCTAGGCTTTCAACAGGCCAGCTTAGTCTGGGCTGCTTACCAGAAACATCTGACCCTGTAGACTGCTGTCCCTGACACAGCTCAGCAGCTATAAAAGACACAATAACTGGTTTATTTCAAACAAACCTCTACATTAGTGATCATGTGCAGAACATATGTAAAATCATGAAAATACAGCCATATAACTTGAAAACAGGTTCAGTGCAAAGCCAGATTAGCACTGTAAAATTACAATTCAATTATAAGATCAAATGAAAGCAATTGATTTTATATCTGACAGATTTAGTTGATTACAAATGTCTAGCATACAATAAAACTGGGACACACAGGGTTGTTGATTTGGGAGAAAAAACAGGCCAAGTTAATGCGACAGTGTTAAATGTGTGAAAAACATTCAATGTACAAGAAGGCTGTGCATCTGAAGTCTTTTACTGACAGATTCCATGAACTGTCTCACCCCATTGTATCAACCCTAAAAACATGGCAAGAAGATACTAGGGACATGAACCCATCCCACTGGGCAACAGGCCTTTTACCTCCTTATCACCAACACCACACAAGCAACTCAACCTGCCAAACTCTCCCACACACTCAAGTACCAGGATGTCTTTTCTTTGAACTACAGCAACTGCTTTTCTTTATATCACCATTTCAGATGCCTCACACATATCAACAAGACATAATACGACAAACTCATCACTTTATGAAACCTAAGTGGTAACACTTTACAATAAGGTCCCATTCTTTAAAATTTGCTAACATAAATTAACAACTACAAGTATTTTTTACAGCATTCCTTAATGTTTGTTAATAAAACACAACAGTGCAATAACTAATGTTAACAAATTCAACTTGATTTTAAAACTATATTAGGAGGACGTTAAAATTAACTTCGACTAAGAATAATAAATGCTGTAGAAGCAGTGTTCATTTTAAGTTCATGTTTACTAATGCAGAAAACTAATGTTAACAAAAGGTCCCTTGATGTAAGTTTATGACTTGAACAAGTTTTGTAGTTTTACGGTCTCTTAAAATGTGTGAACTGCGTTTTTAAAAGTTTCAATACTTTTCTGAAATGTAATGAGGATACATAACACACTAAAATTACCTCTCATAAACTCTTACACTAACAACAACAATTTTGCATTCATAATTTGGGTAGACACAGTCAACTTTAGCTGAACATCGCGACTGTGCAAATATATAACAAATCGACCGAAACCATTTGCAAAATTTGGAAGCAGAATAATTAACAATTTATTAACTAGAACTTTAGTTAGTAACTTTCAGTACCTGGTTAACTGGAGAAAGTCAAACTGGTGCCAAACTACCAACGTTAAAACGTCTAAAACGCACATAAAACAATTAGACCGAAACCTCTAAACTGCGCCAATATCTCCAAACCTAAAATAGTTAGAAAGTACGTGCTGTTAACGTTTTTAAGATTGACGGGCATAGGAGTTTAACAAGCGGCTGTAAATTCAAAAGCCAGCAGGTCAATAAGCTTAGCTAGCAAGCTAACAACAACAATGGGCCTACAAAACAAACCATCGACAGAGATGGAAAATAAGACTAAAGTACTATAAGCTAAAAATAAATATTTGAACACTGGTGTCATGTGCAACCAAACAATATTAAACTACATTTTTATCTTTAACAAAAACCCCACTTATTCAGCTAGCATCTCGTCGCTAGCACGCTCGCTAATCATAATACTCACCACCAGCTGCTCCAACGGGATACATTTTAAACGCTTTCTGCACCACAATTCAATCGCAGATCGATACCTTTTGTTTTTCTGATGCCACTTAACGCATGCGGTAACGGGAAAGATGAATTTTATTTTAAAACAGCATCGATATAAAGGAGAAAAGTGAGAATAATGAGCGCGCTGAGTTAGGGGAGCACAAGAGCTCTGAGTGGCCCCATCCCATCCCCCTCGCCACACGAGCGCCTATTTACCCGACACTCGCACTCTCACTGCTTCAAAGCGCAAGCACATAGACGCATTTATGTGAGCTTTCTCCCGCGTCGCCTTATGTTTTATTTAATGTATTTATTCAAATGTTCCAAAAGCAGTATCAAAACATTCGTTAAATTTAATTTAACAACGTCTAAATAAAACTGGTGGTCATGGTACGTCATTTCCGGCTTTGTTTAGAGAATATTTAAAAACAAATATTTAGTGGCATATATGAAAAGTTTTTTTTTTTTTAAGTTTTGTAAATTTGCAAAAACAAATTTATTTTGTTATATTTATTGTATATGTTTTTTTTTTCTTTCTCGCAGTTGTGTTATTCTGTTGTATCACACAATGTAATTTGTGGATTTATTAACTTATCATCTTTTATTAATAAGGCTGGGCAGTGTCAGAAACACATTTTAAATAGGGGAAATTTGTTTCACAAAACAATGACACAAAATTTGTCATTTTTTTCTGACCCCGAGGGTGGGTTTTTGTCATTTGATTAAGCATTCAAATATTAGGCTATTTTAAATATTCTTATACATAAAATATACTTAATTAACTATGGAGACCAAACTATTGAGGTTGGAAACATTTGCTTTACACCAATGAATTTTTAATGTGTAAATTGGATTTATTTACTTTTTTTTTTTTTGGTTGTACCATACTCCTTCAAACATTTTTTGGTCAAACATAATTCATTAGATTGTACAGAATCATTAGGCCTATTGTTTAATCGTATGATCAGTCAAGGGTATTAAACCTTAAACCACTAACCACTGATTTCTTACTAGACTGTCAGTTTGTCAGGTTAGACATTTTTCCTCATCATTTAGGCCTATGGCTAGTCAACACCTGCATCAATGCACTGTTACAGGGGCCATTGTCTTGTTTGAAGATGGATAACAGATGTAAAGAAACTCGGACTACCATGAGTTTATTGATTTATCTCCACTTGGTGGCACCATTTCACCACTGTTGCTGACTACCTCACTGAACGCTTGCTAGACAATGATTTTCACTAACATTTAAGGAACAATAATAGTACAAACTAGCAAAATTTTGAGTCGTTAAATTATATTGCACAGATTTGTGTCATTATCATGAAATCAGGCACACTCATGCTATAAGTAGGCCTTTTCATGTATTGCTGCCATAAATAATTCTCAAGCAGCCGCTGCTGACACAGATGGACATATAGATCAAATCATATGATTTGATTTAGTGTTTAATGGTAAATTATTGTAATCTGAAAATAAGAGCATATTCTGGTTACAAATATGCAAATTAATATGTAGATTAACAGACGAATATCCTATACAAACACACACAAAACTGTTTAATCCGTAGAACGTCTGAGAGGATATAACTAAACAAAACAATATCTGTAGGCTATATGTAATTATATCTGCCTTTAAAGTACTGTGTTCCAAACATATTTAAGGAATCAGACATTTTTGCTACATGGTGAGAGGAAGATTTACATGGAATAGACCAGCAGCCGACTTCTTTACGTCCAGTGAAGGATTTATATCAAATAATAATCCATTTCCCTTTCAATTTGTTTGTAAACATACCATAAATACCTCTATTAAGTTTTTTGTTCTTCTGAAACTGGTTGAACGAGTTGGGGAGTAACTGCTGCGCTCTTTGGCCAATGGCACTAGATCCTCCCTGCAGTGCGTAACAGCGCAATTTAGGATTTAACCAAGTCTTTGCTGCGGGGCTTAAAGCAGTCTTCAAGAGAGACGCTTGCACACACAATGTTAGTGTAGACTCTGTGGACCCCTATAGAGTTAGGCTGCCTTTTTACGTTGTCTTATCCAAACTATGACTGGAGTATTCGACAGAAGGATTCAGAGTATTAAACCTGCAGATTTTCTAAACCCTTTTCAGCTCTCCACGATGCATCATCCATCTCAGGAATCTCCAACCCTACCGGAGTCGACAGCCACGGATTCTGGCTATTACAGCCCTTTTAAAGGAGTGTATTTGGTGGTTAGGCCTACTATTAACCTATTATTCGCTAATTCCAAATAAATAAATAGTTTTTAGATTGTTTTTTTTAAGTTAGTAGGACTGAATATTTGATCTTCGTCTTGATTAAAACCACCCCTGACGAACGAAAAATTTAGTCTGGCAAACAGTGTGCTCTGCCTTGCTGTCTTTGTGTTCCTTACAATTAGTAGGCTTTGAATTGTAGCGAGGAGGCGAAGGGACGGCACGGAGATCTGAAGCAGTCCGCATGCCTGTGGGGGCAAACCGGCTCCAGCGACCACAACCCAGCCCTGACAGATCCTCCTCCTGGAAAAATGCTGAACATCTCATTAAAACCGGTGCTAACATTTCTACAGCTGACTGCCACGATCAATCGTGAAAAAGGCCACCGGGGCATGGCTTAATTTGAGATTTTCTTTGTTGACTATGGAGATAATATTGTAAAACCAAATTAATAATAATAAATAAATAAAAAATCAGCCCAGCGAAATACTTCGTGGCTATTTATTATAGGCTATTTCCTCAAGTGATCGTTATGGCAAAGAAAAAGATTTCTAGTCTAATTAAAAAAAAAAAACAATAGGATTTGGTCTTCAGTTAATAATTAAATGTAATATTTTAAAGGAGTGTATTTGGTGGTTAGGCCTACTATTAGCCTATTATTCGCTAATTCCAAATAAATAAATAGTTTTTAGATTGTTTTTTTTTAAGTTAGTAGGACTGAATATTTGATCTTCGTCTTGATTAAAACCACCCCTGACGAACGAAAAATTTAGTCTGGCAAACAGTGTGCTCTGCCTTGCTGTCTTTGTGTTCCTTACAATTAGTAGGCTTTGAATTGTAGCGAGGAGGCGAAGGGACGGCACGGAGATCTGAAGCAGTCCGCATGCCTGTGGGGGCAAACCGGCTCCAGCGACCACAACCCAGCCCTGACAGATCCTCCTCCTGGAAAAATGCTGAACATCTCATTAAAACCGGTGCTAACATTTCTACAGCTGACTGCCACGATCAATCGTGAAAAAGGCCACCGGGGCATGGCTTAATTTGAGATTTTCTTTGTTGACTATGGAGATAATATTGTAAAACCAAATTAATAATAATAAATAAATAAAAAATCAGCCCAGCGAAATACTTCGTGGCTATTTATTATAGGCTATTTCCTCAAGTGATCGGCAATCGTTTCAGTATTCAAAATACACATCCGTAAAAAAAATATGACTGAAGTCTCCATGACACCAGAATAGAATTGCTAGGCCTCCTTGCCATGTTTTGAACACTAAAATGATGCTTAACATATGCTACCTAAAACAAAAAGTAAATCTATTACATAGGCTACGCTATAGGCATATTTTTTATGGTTTTATTTGAAAGCCTATATAAACACCAAGTCATCGTGACGAATATACCCAATAGAAAGCCATGACATAATTATGAGAATATCGTAGTATGTACTAATACGCTTATGCATTTTGTTTAAATCCCTCACCCCCCTCCCAAGCAGACGTTGCGTTCACGCTCAAAACTCACACGCCATCAACTCTAACACTTTGCCTCTCTTCCTATTTCACGTACACAAACACACTATATCCCATGCCATTATATCGAGAGCCTTGTTAAATTCCAACTGAACATTTTCCACTCTATGAATTCACTGCAAACCGTGTATAAATAAGCTTTACTGGACACCCTCAACTGTAACACTCAACAATAATTATACTTCCACCAGGATTAGCTCCATTATCATAATCTGGACATTTACAATTATCTATAATTTGCAAAGATGCGCCTGGATCTTGATTGCAGAAGGTTTTTTTCCCCTAGCTCACCATCACTAAACAGTGACAGTAATAACGGCTAATTTTTGCAGGCAATATATAAGAGGTGTCGGGGTGTGCAAACACTTTCACACCTGGATTTGCTTACTCAACACAAGCGGTACACAGGAGCGTCCGCTTTCACAACGGTATTTTTATTGAAACATTGAAACTAGAGATTTTGATATATGCCAAACAATAAATTTATCGAAGGTAAGTGTTGCTCTATTACCATGTTGTTTTGTTGTTGGCTGATCTGAGTGTCGCTGATGGGTGGGCATTGTTATAATCTGCAGTTTGACTTGTTGGGAAAGCCATGCTATTTTACATGAAAACGTGTGACCCACGAACGCTGGGATGTAGTAAACCGCTCATGATTTATATATCTCTTTCTTTCACTTGCGCACACATATTCTTGTATAATAGTGCTTTCTCACAATTCTTAGGTTAATTCTAAGTATTGTTAGCCTCGTGCATTTCGGTATCCACGGCTGTGTCTGTCTGTCCGTGTCTGTCAGGGGCCCTCTATATGTAGGGGCCCTTAACTCTAACGAACACATTTTGTTTTTATTATTATGCGTATTCAGTTGCGATTCAACCAAATACAATTCAGCTGTAGTATTTTAGGTTGCAAAAAATCTCAGGGTAGGCTATATTTTGAAGACATTACTGTGTGCATCTGAAACCAGTGACAAACGTGTTTTTGACAGTTCCTATTTCAACATATAGCTATGTTATGTTCCTATAAGCAGAGCAAACATTTAAATGAACCATCCCAATCCGTTGATGAGGGAACCTTTTTAGAAAATCAAGCCCCATTCTCTGCGGCTGGGGCATCCACGATTTGACAGCTGCAGGGGCTTCTCGTCTCCCTATTCAACATTGTAATTTTAGATAATATCCCAATCGTTCACTCTCCTCGGCAATTTGTACATGAATAACCGAATAATTTCATCTTTTGTTTCGTCTTTGCCACTTCAAATCCAAATAAAGATGCCTTTTAGTATTAAAAGTGGTAGAAAATTACAGGTAATTATCTTTGACGATAAAAACGCTGTAATCAGCGGGCTACATCAAAAATTACCCTAATTATGTCTGCATTTATGAGAATGGAAAAAAAACCTCTCTTGGATAAAACCCATAAATTGTCCCAAATATCTCCTTCATATTGAACGAGACTGCAGCTGGATGCTTTGTTCAGGATCGATCATGTGGCGAAAGGCATTCAGCGTCTCGCAGATCAAGGCAGAGAGAAAGGGGAAAAACATTTTGTCAATACCTTAATAATTGAGCTAGAGAATGACAAGATGGACAAGATGCAGCTCTATTCTGTAGGAAAAACACTTTCCACCAACCATCAACTCGGGTAAGCTATTTTGTTATTGCTTCAGATAGCTTTCCAGCATGAGAAAAAATTCATAATGTGGTGGTAATTATTTACATTTTACTGTGCAAGTTGTTTATAGGTCCTAATTTTATGTTTTATAAAGGAATTATTTATTCAATGCAGATTATTCCAATAATCAAATTCATAGCTGATTCTAAAAAGCGTGTTTCATATGGTCTCTAAGAGAAAAAAGGCACAACACGTTACTTGAAGTCATGTTTACTCCATTTATGACAAAACATAAGTTTTTAACAACTAAAATCGGACAATATATTTACAATCAAATTGCTTGCTTTTGCATGATCAGAAACATCTACCAAAGAGGTTTGAGTTCGTTTTCAAATGCGACTCAAGCGCGTGATATGACAACGTTTCGCTTCCTATTCCAATTTTAAGTTGGCGATGAGTGTGTTTGATTACAGTCAAACGTAAGAACAGATTTTTAATCAATCCGTTTATGATGCTACTGACAGTTAGTTCCATTGTCGACCTTCACCACATCAAATGTCTTCATCCTTCTAAAGAAATCGTCGCCTTAATAGGCTAGAATAGGTCTCTATTAAGGATGTGAAACCGATGACAATGTGCGTACTAGCGCACGTGAACTGGGCGAAGACAGGATGTCAACATCAAGGCCTCTGGCCTAAAAAGGGCTAGTTGCCTATCTCTGCATGGCGTCCTGATGAGGCGACGAGTACCAGTGTGAGTAACCGGGCATGTAGCTGTTAGCAGACATGTTTACTCCTTTAGAGGAGGCTGAGACGTCCCAGATAGGAGGAATGGCTGGTGAGCGTGGGGACAGGGCGATGGAGCCGGGCAAAGGGTCACTCTCGTGAGGGTTACCGCCTTGTTTCAACAACTTCTTGAACTTGGACCTTTTGTTTTGAAACCATATCTTTACCTGAAAACAAATAAAAAACTTAGGTTGCTAAATTGTTAAGTGAAGGTGGTGTCTAATTTAGTGTAACGTGAGAAAAAAAAGTAGGCTTATTATCTACTTCCAAAACACCATCATTCCAACATTATTAATAACAACACTCTAATATAACACATAACCTAAATGAAAAGCACAGTTCACTGATAATGTAAATGAGTCCACATCTCACCTGTGTCTGTGTGACCCCGAGAGAGGCAGCCAGTTCCGCGCGCTCTGGTAACGCCAGGTATTGAGTCTGCTGGAAACGGTAATTTAATGCCTGGAGCTGCAAACTGGAATAAATCGTCCTCGGTTTTCTGATCTTTTTGCCTTTTCCGTTGAAACGTATTTCTCCATTTTCAATCACTGTTGTTTTCTGCTGTTCTGAAAAGGGTAAATATTGTGGAATGATTCCCGCACATAAATAGAAGTCTGTATAGAATTTTAAAAGCGATTTTTTTGATAAACAAAAATAGTCTGTAATGTTCTTTCAAGCACTCTATAGCATAATTACATTGTCTGTCATATTTAGGAAATTGCATGTAGTGACA
>NW_015627585.1:577041-596295 GCF_001515625.1 Sinocyclocheilus rhinocerous
AGCTGTAGTATTTTAGGTTGCAAAAAATCTCAGGGTAGGCTATATTTTGAAGACATTACTGTGTGCATCTGAAACCAGTGACAAACGTGTTTTTGACAGTTCCTATTTCAACATATAGCTATGTTATGTTCCTATAAGCAGAGCAAACATTTAAATGAACCATCCCAATCCGTTGATGAGGGAACCTTTTTAGAAAATCAAGCCCCATTCTCTGCGGCTGGGGCATCCACGATTTGACAGCTGCAGGGGCTTCTCGTCTCCCTATTCAACATTGTAATTTTAGATAATATCCCAAGCGTTCACTCTCCTCGGCAATTTGTACATGAATAACCGAATAATTTCATCTTTTGTTTCGTCTTTGCCACTTCAAATCCAAATAAAGATGCCTTTTAGTATTAAAAGTGGTAGAAAATTACAGGTAATTATCTTTGACGGTAAAAACGCTGTAATCAGCGGGCGACATCAAAAATTACCCTAATTATGTCTGCATTTATGAGAATGGAAAAAAAACCTCTCTTGGATAAAACCCATAAATTGTCCCAAATATCTCCTTCATATTGAACGAGACTGCAGCTGGATGCTTTGTTCAGGATCGATCCTGTGGCGAAAGGCATTCAGCGTCTCGCAGATCAAGGCAGAGAGAAAGGGGAAAAACATTTTGTCAATACCTTAATAATTGAGCTAGAGAATGACAAGATGGACAAGATGCAGCTCTATTCTGTAGGAAAAACACTTTCCACCAACCATCAACTCGGGTAAGCTATTTTGTTATTGCTTCAGATAGCTTTCCAGCATGAGAAAAAATTCATAATGTGGTGGTAATTATTTACATTTTACTGTGCAAGTTGTTTATAGGTCCTAATTTTATGTTTTATAAAGGAATTATTTATTCAATGCAGATTATTCCAATAATCAAATTCATAGCTGATTCTAAAAAGCGTGTTTCATATGGTCTCTAAGAGAAAAAAGGCACAACACGTTACTTGAAGTCATGTTTACTCCATTTATGACAAAACATAAAAAGTTAACAACAACTAAAATCGGACAATATATTTACAATCAAATTGCTTGCTTTTGCATGATCAGAAACATCTACGCAAGAGGTTTGAGTTCGTTTTCAAATGCGACTCAAGCGCGTGATATGACAACGTTTCGCTTCCTGTTCCAATTTTAAGTTGGCGATGAGTGTGTTTGATTACAGTCAAACGTAAGAACAGATTTTTAATCAATCCGTTTATGATGCTACTGACAGTTAGTTCCATTGTCGACCTTCACCACATCAAATGTCTTCATCCTTCTAAAGAAATCGTCGCCTTAATAGGCTAGAATAGGTCTCTATTAAGGATGTGAAACCGATGACAATGTGCGTACTAGCGCACGTGAACTGGGCGAAGACAGGATGTCAACATCAAGGCCTCTGGCCTAAAAAGGGCTAGTTGCCTATCTCTGCATGGCGTCCTGATGAGGCGACGAGTACCAGTGTGAGTAACCGGGCATGTAGCTGTTAGCAGACATGTTTACTCCTTTAGAGGAGGCTGAGACGTCCCAGATAGGAGGAATGGCTGGAGAGCGCGGGGACAGGGCGATGGAGCCGGGCAAAGGGTCAATCTCGTGAGGGTTACCGCCTTGTTTTAACAACTTCTTGAACTTGGACCTTTTGTTTTGAAACCATATCTTTACCTGAAAGACAAATAAAAAATTTAGGTTGCTAAATTGTTAAGTGAAGGTGGTGTCTAATTTAGTGTAACGTGAGAAAAAAAAGTAGGCTTATTATCTACTTCCAAAACACCATCATTCCAACATTATTAATAACAACACTCTAATATAACACATAACCTAAATGAAAAGCACAGTTCACTGATAATGTAAATGAGTCCACATCTCACCTGTGTCTGTGTGACCCCGAGAGAGGCAGCCAGTTCCGCGCGCTCTGGTAACGCCAGGTATTGAGTCTGCTGGAAACGGTAATTTAATGCCTGGAGCTGCAAACTGGAATAAATCGTCCTCGGTTTTCTGATCTTTTTGCCTTTTCCGTTGAAACGTATTTCTCCATTTTCAATCACTGTTGTTTTCTGCTGTTCTGAAAAGGGTAAATATTGTGGAATGATTCCCGCACATAAATAGAAGTCTGTATAGAATTTTAAAAGCGATTTTTTTGATAAACAAAAATAGTCTGTAATGTTCTTTCAAGCACTCTATAGCATAATTACATTGTCTGTCATATTTAGGAAATTGCATGTAGTGACAAGTCGAGACGGAGACAATTAGATGCTAATTATAATTTGCAATGGTGGGCAGAATCACTGGCGGAACGCAATAAATCATTTCGAGGAGAACACCGTTATCGCTGACATATAGGACGGGCAAAACTAGGCGACAAAAAAAGAAAAAGGGTAAGGACCTTTAAAAAAAAAAAAGAACTTACAATGCTTGTCCCATGTTACATTTTATCGAAGTACAGCTTTCCTCGGTTAGGTTAGCAATGAAAACGGAGCTGTATGTTTACGCATGTAAATACGCTTACCTGTGGCGTCTAACCTGGTCTGTGTTCCGCTGGCGTTACTGTGGTAGGACGTCAGGTATGAACTGTGGTGGGGATGGCTTACATAGGAGTAAGGTAGCGACCTGTTATAGGAGTTCGAGCCGGAGTACGGAGAGCTGTCGTGCTGCTGCTGATGATGAGACCCGGAATGGAGACAGTGAAGCGGATAATGGCTGGCGGCCATCGAAGGGGAGCTCTGTTGTGAGTGCGATTGCTGTCCAAACTCCATGAAAGCAGATTTTGACGAGTCTTGAGCCTCCAGACCGTCAGCCATCGTAGTCATGGTCATCATCAAATTTTCTGCTTTGAGAGCACTTACCCCCTATCTCTGAAGTCCAAATGAGTCCTTTCGTTGTGTTCGTTTCTTTCTCTCCTTGGTTAGGAGATATTGCGTTATTACCTCCACACTTTATCCTTTTTTGTCCTGTAATTCTCACGCGGTATGGTGGAAGGGGGGCTTTGAGTAAAGGCAGAGATTTTAAGGTGGATTCTGTTAAATTTGAGTCCTTGCTTCCAGACTTGATGCAGCCACTACAAGTAAAATGGTTTGTCTCCAAAGGGCAGCGCCTTCCGATTGGTCATTCAACCTAACGTCATCAGTTCTCTGCTTTAGCTGAGACTTCACAGTGAGTTAACCTACCTTAACAGCTCCCACCGTAGCCATAACGATGTGGAGAATAATAATGCTGGGATATCCCTCTGATATTCACAAAATTCCCACTCAGATGTCGCGCGCTACCATCGAAGTAATTAATCGCGCGGTTCGCAACCGCGGCAGAGGTGCCAAATAACGCTTAGCCTACAAACCGCGCCAACACTGCATGAATCGAACCCATTCAGTTAGAACAGGATATAGGACAGCGACTTTATTGCCTTGTGTCCAACTACAAAGTCACGTTTATATGAACGTTAATCTCTAAGTGCATTTACAAAACAGCAGAATCCACAATAGTAAAATAATAACACAACACAAATAAAACCACACGGTGATTTACAGTATAGAAAAAAAATATATTAGGTGAAAATGTGCGATGTCAAAATAGAAAAAGCATAGTTTTAATCGTCTTCAGAGAGGATTCACGTGAACTACTAAACACGCCAGATATGGTCTAGTTTAATTAAGCCCCAGTCACTGAAAGGCCCGGGTTAGTGACAGCCTTTCCTTGTAGTAATCACGAGCCAGTCACAGTTGAAAATATATGAAAAATTACGAGTGCAGTTTGTAGTTTGGCAAATGGCGATCACATTATAAACCACGATGTAAATATACCCTACAACTGCAAGGCTTTATTTAATCTCATCTCACTCAATTTTTATTTTAAGACAACGAGTTTCCTCATGATATGGCATAAATTTACTTTAAATGGTAATGAAAAAGCAATTATGGTCGCAATCAGTTATATCCAAATCCTCTTTGATTATCCGTTACACTGTATTCAGACTGGGGCTATAAAATTAAGAACAATTCGTCTGTAATGATTATGGACCTTGTTTATTTTGGGAGGTGGATTAAAAGTGGATATAGCATAAATTATCCGCTAATTATACACCAGTGTCGCCTCAATTATCCTCTTATCAAAAATTGTAGCGCTAAATGCAGCATTTAGTTTCAATTTTCTCCCTTTCTGTAACAAGAACTGCGTACCTTGCTATTATTACCAGGGATGTTATTTACTTTGCCGGATTTAAGACTGCACAAGCGGCGTAGATAACCATTTTCCATGGTGGACTGAACTTGGGAGAGACAGAAAGGCAGCTGGTCGCTCTGAATTTCTTCAAGATATCAAATATTTAGAGTTCAAAGGAACTGTGCCAGGTAAGAGGAAACGTGGAACATTAGATCGTTCGTTTGAACAATTTAATATTTACTCAGTGTGTGAATGTTTTTGTTTCTTCTGAATATTCTAAATATCTGACATAATTTGCTTAAATGCAATTGTCAAATGAGTTAACAGTTGTGATCAGGAATTTGATTGATTACTGCTGCTGCATGACCAGTGTGAAAATGTTTGTCAAGCAAGTGAGAGCGAAACCAGAGACATATAGCCTTGGCATGGTACAAACAAATCTTCCAATTATGCTTTCTTGCTGGCATTTGAAGTGCTTAATTGATCGAGACTTCATGGTTTGGTTCCTTTAAAATGGCTTCCTTCACCTGCGTTGACAGTTTACCTTTGACAATTGAGGACACAAATCGAACAGCCGCCATTGAAATGAATTAGTAAAATGAAAAAAATCCCGCGGTAAACAAAGAGGGGCAAACAAAGATACACTTTTTTCCTTTCATTTTCATTTTCCCCTTTCATTTTGTAAATTTTGGTTAGCTGCTTTTCTGAGGCTTTGAATTCAACACTTGCAAATGTAATGGGCTCCTGATGTGCACGGGAGATAATTACGCATTTTCAATACATTCTTAATGTAAAGCAAAGTGTAATTTGTTCCTGTTTGCTTATCAGTGCAATATTTGTTCACATATTACTGTTTACAATAGCACTATTTTAAGTGTAAAGAAATATTTAAGGTCAAATGAAATATTTGCACATTCATTATACTCGCACAATAATAAAATAAATACATACGAAATTAGTTGTTTTTATCATTTTGACAAGTGGCTTGTCATTCACCTCGCATTGATAATATTTCTTAACTTGTAATCCATAAAGTCTCTAGGAGGAGTTTGTCAGAATATTACTTATGACAGTTTGACAACACACTCAACGAATAGTGGGTTACGTGTCATGACAGACACATGCTTTATTGTTATTTGGGCGCGCAGTGCCAGTGAATGTTTCAACGTATATTGTACAAAGGCTGCGTATGTCAATTTAAACTCTTAAAAATGTATTTACATGCTGCTGAATTATCGTAAAGGGTGTTTGTGTAGTGAATTGTATTTCAATAGCCTAAGGAGGAAAAATGAAAAATGCGCAGAAATAGAAAAATTTAAAATATGAGTGAAAATAGGAGTGCCTTTGAGTTTGAGAACACCTTAACCATTTTGTTACAAGTTAAAATTTAAGTAAAAGATAAACTACAAATATTTTGCTGGACACAAAAACGGCACAATAAATTTGAATTATAATTAAAAACCAAACTCTTTAGTATAGCCAAAAAAATAAATAAATAAATGTAGTTGTTTTATTTAAATGTTTTTAAATAAATGTGACTTTTTAAAGTGATTGTTAACTGCGTTGCATTATTATTATTATTATGAGAATATAACAATAGCAAAGCATGCATGTAAACCCATAAGCATCATATTACAAATCTGTTAAAAAGAAAGAGAAAGAGAGGGGATCTGTGTGGACACGCCGGCGCTCGAGTGCATCCATGCAGCCTTATCTGAGCCTTAACACATAGTTTGAAATGGAATCGTCTTCATTCCAAAAGCGCACAGGATCTTGTTGTCATTCGTCCGAAAACAGACATATTGACCGGCTCGGATGGAAAGACACCGTCGTCTTGATTGCAGACTTGCCAGTCCAGCAGAGGCGGCTGAACGTGTCTGCTCTCTCCCGAACTCAAGCCCACCGGCTGTACACAGACTCGCAGGCGTCGACGGATTTCCATGGCTGCTGAGCAGAGGAAGTGGCGACACGAATAACACTCCTTGTCCACACATTTCACAGGTGAAAAAAAGCCAAGTTTACAAGACCATATAATCAGTTGTCATTGCTCGCCAAAACGGGAAAACTCGTAAATATTAACAGCAGGAGATCAGCATGACAGTTATCATTTTCAGTTTTCATGTGTGGCAGTAGTAACCTGTAAAAACGGTTAAACGGAAAAAATGTACGATAAACCAAATATTATGTGTGTGTGTGTGTGTAATTATATATATGAAAGAATAACACTAAATCCTTATAAATTCTTATTTGGTATTTTTCTGATTATGATTATCATGATACTGATACTCTTGTTGCTGATATCGAAATGCAGTTGAACTCTCGTTAACAACTGATGCTATTGCTTTACAAAATAATCCCGAAATATACGCGTCACAACCATAACTGGAAACATTTTAAACAACGCTAAGTACAGTTAGAATTAAAATGAAGTGCGTAAGAAAATTTATCAGAACATCATACATTCATTTCTTTATTCACATTCACAGCACCTTTTAATCCACTGAGACGGATTTCCATGGCTGCTGAGCAGAGGAAGTGGCGAGGCATAAGGCAGATGGATAGCACGCGCAGCTAGCTGTCGGTATTCTGCGTGAGATCACTACAATAGAAATCAAGAGAGTAGAACAAATACCACCAGACCCCTCCCTACCATTAGGGCTCATATTAAATCATGAATTTTATTGCAGGACTGTTTCTCTAAATATTTAACTGAGTCGGTAAACTAACGGTGTTAAGAAAAATAAAAACAACAAGACAGAGACATAAAAATATGAAATATGTAATCGGTTACCTGTTAAATATAGGCATAAATTCGATTAAACTTTTAGATTGATAAAGGGCAAACATTTAAATTATTTTAAAATTAAAAGAAGATTATTAATGTCGAAACTGTATATCAATTAGCCTAAAGCAAGACTAGCCTATATATTTAAATATAGGAAAGGCTTATTGTGTTTTTGAGCTGTTAATTCTCGCGTCATATCCTCATTCTTGCTAAAAGCTATACTCCTGATTGACTGCTGGGTCGATTAACGTAACTTTACACTAACAGTGTTCACAGTTTGGTAACCATGGCCTAAAGATCATAGCATAACGGTCCATTTTTGATGGCCATGTATTAACACGAGCGAGGCCTAATGTCACATATAGCATTAGCTTTGAGCCTCTGCATCGGATATTTCATCCCAATGTACAACAAAGAAGTTTGTTTCTCTCTAGATAGAATATAAGAAAATAGGACTGTGTAGTACACAGACCTGAAAGGATACTTCAATGTTCAATGCAAAATTACAGCCAACACAGAAAGCGCACGTTGCCTCTTATGAGCATTCATTTTCAGTTCATCTAAATGAAGGAGGCTCTGCTGAAATATCTTTTATCTTTTGAGAATGTTGCACAATTGAGAACAGTGGGATTTTTCGGGGTTCTTTTTCGACTTAATAGAAGACATTATTAGCTCTGACAGCACACGGCTCAGGTCTGGGGGAGAGGATTTTCTAGAGAGATGACAGACAGGAAGGCCAGCAATCACAGGCTTTTTTGTAATTATATATATGAAAGAATAACACTAAATCCTTATAAATTCTTATTTGGTATTTTTCTGATTATGATTATCATGATACTGATACTCTTGTTGCTGATATCGAAATGCAGTTGAACTCTCGTTAACAACTGATGCTATTGCTTTACAAAATAATCCCGAAATATACGCGTCACAACCATAACTGGAAACATTTTAAACAACGCTAAGTACAGTTAGAATTAAAATGAAGTGCGTAAGAAAATTTATCAGAACATCATACATTCATTTCTTTATTCACATTCACAGCACCTTTTAATCCACTGATTTCTCTTTGATCTTTAAAAGCGGGTGAAATCAATGGCTATATTAATATTTACGTGATACAGAGATCATATGGCCTTTGGAAGGATAGTATTTTGCATATGAATCTTTGCATGGGCAGGTGGTTTGCCTCGACGGTGTCTGCTCAATGTCGTGTACTAATGTACGTAAAACATTTTTTCCAGTTATACAGTATATATATATTTGCCTTGAATTCGTGCCGCATTGTCTGAAGTCTGAACACAGCTTTTGGAGCGCCTATACCCTGCAGTGCATTTGCCTGAGCTATTTATCCACCCATAGCCATTATTTATAATCATTGCTATTAGCTGGCTCTGATAGATTTTGATCTTTGATTGAAGCTGGTCCAGCTAATCTAATTCGAGGGACCATGGTTACGATTTCTTTGTGTTAATCATGTATCCATACAACAAAACATAGCAATTGTATTTGCTTAATTTTGCTGATATTTCGATTTTTTTGGATACAGCTGAGAATTACAGTGTCAAACAACAACATAAAGAATATTACTTTAAAGTTAATAAGTATTTACTCAAATAATGCTGTAGCTCATACTATTTTGTGCTGGCATTAGGTGGGCTGATGTTGCGTGTGATTTAAGAAGTTTCCATGATCTGAATTTCCTGAGGTCAGGTGGGGAAGTGGCACAAACAATGAAGCACGGACAATAATTGTTTGCCTGAAACTCAAGAACAGTGAGTTTGATGAGGCGTAAAAACAGAAGAGAAAAAAAGTCACACCTGGAGAACCGCCTTGTACCACATTCATTCTCCTGCCATGAAAACCAGTCTGCAGGAGCTGTGTGCGTTTCTCAAGCTCCTGATCATGGCTTAATAATCACAAATACAAAGACTAGCTGAAACTACAAACTTCCACCTTCTAGCTGATGAAGAACATTTCAAATTCACTCACAAAAGGTTCTGCGGGAGCTATAAAGACTGCACAGTTACACTAATGAAGCTGTGAAGTCAAAGAATGGCTTGCCGCCAAAAAATAATGCTTAAAAACACAAGCTGGTTAATTTAGTTATTAGTATTTAAAGGCTGTAGATTACTGAAAAATTACCAGAGAATTAAATTCCAAGAATGAAATAGCAAGCAAGTCCATTATACATCGAGTCAAAAGGGAGGACTAATGTATATTTTATCAGACACTCTAGGCGTGTGCAAGTAAAAATGAGTGTATGGTACAAAAACATTAGTCTCAGGATTTTTGGCTATGTTTTTGCATAGTAATGATGGATTAATGGCTATAAGGTTAATGGAAGACAACATCTTTTCCATTTATTTCAGGTTAAATGCTGCAAATATTATCATAGGCTAAATTAAATAAAGAAATCTAATCTAATAACTGAAAATATTTTTTTCTAAGCATTAACCAAACTGTTAATCTATAGGCCTTTTGTGCAGTAACATTAAATACACAAGTGTAAAAGAATACAGGAAAATAAAGAAAAAAGCAAACAAAACAATAGTGTGTACATTTAATCTGTGAATTTATTCATAAGATCATCTGAGCAAATTTTGTTAAAGCTCATATAAGCACATTAAAGCTGTACAAAAAAAAAAAATCCCCTTAGCATTTATTTTCATAAACTTTAACAGCTATTTCAATTTGAAGCGTTTTAGACTTTTCTCATTCTACCAAAACACACGCCGGCAATCACAGTGATAACTGCTCTTGGAAATGCATTAAACCAAGGAGCTCATTCAATCAATGTAAGGAGAGGGTGTTCAAAAGAATGCTGAATATACAGTCAAATAATTCTACAGGATGATCGTACAAAACATCCGAGAGGCAACAGTGAAGAAGCTTTCCACACATTCCACGGAAGCTGGCATAGAAATAATAGATGCAGGTATGTTTTTATGAGGGGTAGATTTGTGTGTGACTGAGGGGGGAACTGGGGGTGGGCTGAGCGAGGAAAATCATCTCCATATAGAGCAGCAAAGATGAAGGACAGTGGGAACGTTGTTCGAGTTTGGATGTGGATCAAAATGGATCTGATCACACCAGACTCGGGACATGTGGCGGTTTAAATGGCATGGCAGGGGTGGTGAGCCGTCAATCACAAGCTCTCATGCTTGCCTCAACAGCTTTCCTTCTTTTCCGAAAGCCAGCAGACCAACGCAGGGAGAAGGCGAGTGTTTGTGGAGTCTCTTGAATATTCAAGCAAAACCTGCATCGTTTGATGTTTCACAGCTGTGGCCTTCAATAAACATTTCTTTCAGAGTAAAAATGTAGCTTTAAACTACGATATATTTAAAACATCTGTGAGGATTTGATTGTACACAAGCCATTCTTTTGTTATGTTTCAGCAGCACAAAAAATGCATCTTTTCAGGTGGGTGTACAAATGCTCTTCCTAAATAACAATGGAAACATGGATGAAACAATGTTATTGTTTTGTTTGACACCGTGTGCTGTAGACTGAATATGAAGGACCTCATCCACACGTCCTGTCGTCTCTCTCTGTCCAGTGCCTCCTCTCGTCTCTCTCAGTCACCCATGTTCGGTTTCTACAGCTGCAGTGAGTGAGATATGACCAGAGAATTGGCCTCTAGGAGAGCAGCAAGCCATCCTGGTGCTATTAGGCTCGTGGCTAATAATAGGTGTTTCAGTCCAAGGGAAGATCAATCAGGGGGAATCATGGGGAATGTTCTGAGGAGCACTTTTACACATCTGTCCAGATGGATGAAATTACACTTGTCTGTTTTTAGTTGCATTACTCCCAAATTGGCTGTCTACCTTTTTCTCTCTTTCTCTCACTCTCCCCTCATTCATGTGTCAGTGGTCTACTAAAAGGATTCGGCACTAAACTCCCTGTCATTTTGGTCTTTCCTCGCTCGCTCTGCCCTCTCTCCTCAGTCACCTTATTTATGTTCTTGCATTCAATAAGTTGTATGTAAAAATGATGTAGAATCTACACACACACACATACATACACACACAAAAAACTGACAAGTTAGCACTTATACTAAGTAATTTGTGGTAGAATTTTATCACATTTATGCCATTAACAATAAAAGGTCAATGAAAGCTGAGAGATAATGCAAATTACTGCAGCTGCTGAAAATCATATTCATAAAAAATTATGGCAGTCTGAAGGTTTTTCAAACAAAAATAGAAATTGCATCATATACAAAGTGGGTTCCTTAAGTATTAGTCCAAATAAAAAATCTGGGCTATAAAAATAAATAATAAAATTATTTATATTTATAATATATAGCTTATAGAAATAAGCAGATTAGGATGTTTAAAAAGATATGAGCAGGGTTATTACAGTTAACTAAAACTAAAACCATAAATAACCCACATTAACTGCAATAAAAAAATTTCAAAAAAAGCTTTTTTATTTTATATAGCTGCCAAAGCAACATCTCAATAAATAAATAAATAAAAACAAATAAAATAAACACATACACAGAACAAAACACTAAAACTAAAAATACTAAAACTAACTAAAATTAAAATCAGAAAATGCAAAAATAGAAAGTAATTCAAAATATTAAGAAAAACTATAATAGTATCTAAATGAAACTAAAATAACACCTGATTATGAGGAAAAATGGACAAATATTTAACATTTCTAGACCACTAATAACACCATTATACAAAAGGTAAAACTTCCTTTATGCTGAAAATATAATTTGCAATTAAAAATGTTGTATTAAAGGAAGAAATGATCCCTGGTGTTCTTAGACTTTTGGACCCCCACTGTGTTTGTCATCAGCTCTGCTATCTCTATAATTTAAAATATATAATTACATGCATTTGTATTGTGCAGCTGCAATCACAAATCCCCAAGTTTCCCATCCAAAACAATGATATTTGCGTACAATACTTGCAGTAAGTCATTAGAAAAGAAAAACCACCGTTGCTAATGCTTATGTGAACAAAGATCCTCTAAAAACAATGTTTTTGGACCCATATCCTAAGAAACAGAGATTGCAAGCAAAAGGACACATGAGAATGTGTGAAAGTGAGGCATTGAAATCCTAACCTGCAGTAACCCTTGAATAGGTGAGTGCACTAGCTGAGGAGGTAACCACATGCTGGACGGGCTGCTTGCGATGCAGCACTGGCAGTTATCTAGCACAATGTGTCAGGCAGAGAGACTGAGAGGGGTCATTTGCAGACAACGAAACAGCTGTATGAATCTGCGCTTCCCAATCCCAAGACGGCTGACAGCTTGAAATATTTGATACTTGAAAGTGGCTGGCTGGCAAGTTGTACTGCCAGACAGTTGTATGGCAAGTTGTATCACACCCTCCTGAGTTCTTACACGGTCCGATGTCACTTCTATCAAAACTCCGAGACTGATTTGCTTGCGGCGTGAATTTGTATAACCATCTACACCGTAGCCACAATGGGCTCATGCACACAATACGGGCACTCTGAGAAATTACCTCTCAAGAAAGACACAGCGGGATACTTTTTATCAGTGAAAATGAATACTGTACATCATTGTTGATTCTAAGCCTGCAGAGAACCTGATTTAAGATGTTCTCCTATTTTTGATTGCCCAACATTTAGAGATATTGCAAGCACTGAGCAAGCTGTCTGAGAAGAAAGACGCAAGCTCGATGACCAGAGGAAGAAAATCAAGGCTCCCCAATGTGTTACCCCTGGCAACGAGGGAAAATTAGCATTGACATATGAGCGAGGCCACAGAAAGGCCTCTGGGTATTTTACGGCTTGAAAAGTGACAATCAAAGTAGATGTAAAGACATACTCCCTGTTCTATTTATATTGAAATCAGCTTCTTTTATATTTCCCGAAGGAAGAGCGCCAAACTTATAATGCATGTATTTTGTTCATTTTACCATGCTGCACATCGCGCCTGCGATGCCCGGGCTCTCGTGTTTGCCCCCTGCTGTGGTAAACAGAATGCGACTATCATAGCGGATGCATTTCAGGCCACTCACAACACGCCAGTGAGGCTGACATGGCCTCCCTCATTTTCTGCCACAAAATTCAGCTCTCGTGATTGCCAACACACATAATGATAGCGTCTCACCGTCACTGAGGTGTCCCACTGACGCGCCAATATTCTCTCTGTCATACTGCAGGAAATTCAGCGGCTGCTACCCTGGAGAACCTGCCTTCTACATGCATCAGAAGTTGTTTTGTTAATCGAAATAAAGGGCGGATTGCATGATCTAAGGCGCAGAGGGGCTCGCTGTTTCCTCTCATTACAAGACGGCCTTACCAGCGAGGAGGAATATGCATGAATACATTAAGGTAATGAGGAAGCTGTCAGGAGAGGGTCGTTCGGGGCAGCGCTTGGCGTTGGAGAGCTTTCAGAGCATTGCGTGATGGACTTGTCATCTCGGCATGAGAAGCAAAAAGAGGTGGAGATCAATGGCGTTACTAATGGCAGCTGTTGCCAGGTCTTCCTTCATGCTGGTAATGTAGGTGCAGAAGCATCTCAGCTTGTATTTTTATAACATGAATGTGCTAATGTGTTGTATTTTAAATGCTAAATTAAATATTTCAGCTCTTAAACTACGAATTCTGTCATTTCTCAAGTATGAATGAAAATGTACGCTGATTTTATGAATACACAAATTCAAAAAATAAGAAAGACCCAAGGGTAGATCATCATTCGCAATCATATTTTGGAATATTCACATCTAAGATTTGATCAAGGCAATGTGGAATCACATAATGGAATGTCATGGCAACAACACCTGGCAACAGTTTATCCAAGTCCTCATGCCACTCCCCCCAAACCGAAAGCGCTGGAACATTATTTCTGTGAGAGAGAAAGCCCTATGAACAAATAATGGGTGAGCGCCAGTTTAAATAAAGTATGGTTTATGACTTGTGGTCAGGACCGTCTCTCTTTTTTAAAAGTTGTGCTGTATAAAAACCGCTGCCAACATTTTTTTTTCTCCATACGGTTATAATACAAAGTCGTTTTTCCCCCTCCTCGCAGTGAGAGATTCAGTCAATAAAGGACCGGCAGTAGACCAGTAGTCTGCAGCCACAGGAGAATGGAACAAACCACACACGCCAAAACAAACTGGTGCTCCTTTGCGATTTTTCAGTTCGGGCATTTTAATAAAACATTTACAGTCCTTCTGCGCGGGGTAAATGTTTTGCGAGCATGCCCTGTTTCGCTTTGATATGAATCAACAAAAGACTGGAGGGATTCATTTCCTTCACCTACAAAATAAAGAGCTATAAGCGTCCCATTGCCCAGGTCCAGGTGTTTTGGTCTAATTCACAAACAATCCGGCTGTTGGATATCAAACCAATTACCCAAATGAATTGTACAATACCGAGAAACAGACACAGCAATTTTCTAATTCCATTTATATTTGCCACTGCAATTATAGGTCATCCGAAACTGTCATTAAGTAACACTAGGCTTGTATTAAGACAGACTGTAGTCACTGTCTTGCAACTACAAAAAGAAGGCGTCCATTAACATGGTTCGCTTTGCCTTTAAATGACGATGACAACAATGAGAAAAAGCAACATTGGATATTTTTTTGTCAACAAAACAGCTATCAAACACTTGCATTGGAGCCCGTGATTATTGGTTTGGTTGAAATTAGGACTTGGTCAAACAAGGCTCCATGTCTATGGAAACAGCTACAGTCACCTTTTTGTACATATTATGCAATTGCAGCTTTGAGAAAGTGAGAACTGTGCTAATTCA
The DNA here is from genome assembly GCF_001515625.1 of Sinocyclocheilus rhinocerous. Lineage (NCBI taxonomy): Eukaryota > Metazoa > Chordata > Actinopteri > Cypriniformes > Cyprinidae > Sinocyclocheilus > Sinocyclocheilus rhinocerous. The sequence goes on from NW_015627585.1 coordinate 591,746, forward strand.
TTTTAAAGTGAGACACACTAATAAGTAAGGTTTCATAAATCATATTTTAGACCCTACTGGGAATTGGGTTTTATGGATATCTTTTAAGGTTGGTGACCAACACAGCAAAGCACTTAAGAAGAATTCATTTTTCCAGCACTCAAATGTCTCCACTGAGCTATGCAGCCATCCCCAAAGTCCTCACGCTGAATTAAAACAGCTTTAGGTGGGAGAATTAAAGTTGCGAGTTAAAAACGAGCTGAGGTACATTATACACTGGCTCATAAAGTTGAGAAAAGTCATTCACTTTAATACACACCAATCAAGCTGTTACCGTGATGACATCTCTCTGCACAGACAGACAACCTGGAGCGCAGCTATGTACATTAACTCAGCAGACAGACGGTGCAGTTTACTTTAGCACTACTAAAACTGCAAAAAAAGACATGAATACAGAACTATTCATGTTTAAGATTAATTAAGGTTATCCTTCAAAAGCTTACATGTGAGCTTGTTTAAAAAGAAAGAACACAGCTCAACAGGATCTACTCTGTGACAGTGCACATGCCCGGAAACACCGAACGCAAGGTATTTTTCCCATATACGGAAGTGCCTACAAAATAACAATTTACAGGGCTCAACAAAATGTTTTTGTTTGCTTACTGTTCCGTTAACATTAACAACTGGTCTCCACTGTGTAGTTAGGAAACAGAAAACGAATGTACAAACAGAAAACAAATGTACATTTTAAATGAATTTATCATATAACGGATGAATAATTAATATTTGAATATCTTATATAATATATATAATTTTTTTTGTCTTTACAAGGAAATTTAACAATAGCTGGAAATTATACAGTTATCATAATTATAAAGGAAACTCCAAGAACCCAATAAATCTATAGACACTTTTACTGAAAAATGATGGCATACATGACAAAACATTACAGATTTGTTTGTAATTTATCCATTCTTAATGCTACCAAGACTCACAATGCATTCTATAAAACCAGATAGATACAAGCTTAGTTTTTTTTAACTAGAAGACAAGCAGAAATGTCACAGAAAACCAAATGTTTAGGTTTGCAAGGCATAAAAATGATTTTAAAAAGACCAAATCGCTAGCCCAATATGCCAAATGACAGTTCTATCAACTGTCTCGAAACTCGCCATGAATTGGGGCTCAACATGATGCATTAAATCAAGACTTTGCCTGGAAGCTGTTCAGTGACAAATTGTTTAAAGACTTCTCTGTGGTAGTGTGTTTATAGTGGGTCTTAAGTGGTCTTATGAAAATAACAGTAGTGGCAGGTAAGTCTGACATCAGTACTGCAAAATGCACCGCCATCAGTATCTGATCCCAGGTGAACATACATTAATATCGCTTCTTTGACCTCGGTTTAAGCTAGCTGTTAGACTGTGAAAAAGGATAAACCCCCTAAAGAGGGGCTGACTGTGGATGTCAGGTAGAGGGCTGTCAGTGTTAAAGTTTGTCTTCAGACACTGAGAGGAGGCTGTAACAGAGCCGGGCCAAAGGCTGGAGCCAGGAGTTCCTGCCAGGACTGTGTGGTAGAAAGCTGTTAATGAGCATTGTAAAGGTCTTAAACATAATGATCTGGACTTCTCTCCCAGTGCTAATGTCTATCACATGCCCAAACCCGGCCGGCCCTTCGGCCTGGTTGCAGCGTGTGTCCAGGATGAGACTAACAAGAAGGATGACCTGGAGGATGGAAACAGTGGACAGAAGGAGGCAGGGAGTGCTGAGCATGTGCAAGTTGTAGCTTGGTATTAAGGTCAATGATGTGATGCTCATTTTTGTCTAGATCCATTCATTTATTCAAACAAGCCTTAAAAATGGACTTGAATACACCTCTTCTATTATGAGACTGTTTAATTTCTTTTTGACTTTTTTAATATATATCATGAAGAAAAAGCCCTCATTAAAAGAACTAGTTCATGAAAAAAAGTATTTTTTTGGCATAATCTATTAATTCTTAACAAAACTGCTTCACTGCTTATTACTTTTGTCCGCCAAATCAAAGTCATATGGTGCAACCATCAAACAAATAAAATAATTTAACCTTTTTATGACAAGGCAAACTTGTTTTAGATTCTAAAAGGTTTTGGTGCAACTCCCCAAAACTTAAATGACATTATTTTGAACAAATTAATATTTGTAAAATAATAAGAACAACAATAAAAAAATATAATACTGTTTACCTTGAAACTGTATTAAAAACTTTGAAAAAAATAATTCAGAAATGCACACTCATATGTATTCAAGGAGTAAGAAAAATTATATTCATTTTTACTTTTTTTTTTTTAATGGTTTATGTTTAAAAAAAACAATTAATACAAAGGGTATATTTCTAAGAACATGGCACAAGCGTCTTAAACTAGATCTTTAAAGGATTTTTCCTTTATTATAGACATCTTATTTGTCACTGACTCAATCAATTTTGTGTAAACTCATATACTTCAAAAAAAATATGCAGGTAATAAGAAAAAATATGGGGTGGTGGTGAGCTCCTTTTGTCACTCTAATGCATAAACGGGAGCATTAGAGCACCTCGAGATTGGGATTTATTGGCTCTCAGCTGAAAATCAAACAACCTGACACTTGCATAAGCATCTAAAATAGCCTAATAAATTATCACACATTAGTGAATGCTCCAAGTACAGCGTGTTTCCTGTTAGAGACTGGCTGAATGGCAAACACCAAGGGACAAACACCACTCTGTCCTCTTGATTATATGAATACTTACAACACATGATGGAGGAAAACTCTTTTGTGTGAACACTTTTGGGCATGAATCAGAGCGCTGACATTTTAAGGCACCACTGTTGGTACTGCCGCTGACTTGCTTTCACACAGTTTGTTGCAGAGGCTCAACACGTGTTCGTGACAAGCGGCACTAGAAGAGCACTAATAAATATCTCACGTTTTATTCCTGCTTTGAGGTAGACCAATTCACCGTGTGCTGCACGCTCTCCCTGATGACATACGTCCCGAAGAGAGCCCAAAATAACATGACTGCGGGAACACAAGAAGGGAGGGGGAGAGTGCGTGTTAGAAAAGTACAGGTTTGGGGTGTATTTAAGCGCACTGCATCTGCATTAAGGGCTGAGTTGATTCTCCCACAGAGGTGTTTTAGAAAAGCCCTGGCCTGAGGCACGAGAGAGAGGGTCTGCTCCGCTACAGCACGGTGAAGGACACTAGACAGAGCCACCTGTGGCGGGAAACTAATCTCACATGTGCAGCCCTGACAGGGCATCTGTCAACAGGACCAGAGCAGCGTTGAGCTGATCCATTAACGTTAACAATTGGCCCCTGCCGTGTAGTGAGGAAACAGGCAATAAGTTAGCATGGAGGATCTGGTTTTAAGGTGGCCTTCACAGGGCAACGTAATCAAGCCTTTAGGCCCAAAACATTCTCTGTGCAAGAAGGCAAAGCTTCCAACTATGCAACACCTGCATGATTGCGTTCCGAAATGTGGCAGGACGCAGATCATAATACAAGGGACACTATTGCAGAAGTTAATCTAAATTGTCTACCATCCATCCATCTCTACAGAGCCTCTAAAAGGAAATTGTGATGGAAAAAAATATGAGATGCTTTTGTGTTCTCTCTCAAATATTTTGAATTCCCTGAAAAAATTTGCATTCGCTCACAAAATGTTTGAGTTCTTTGTGAGTGAACGCTAAGTTTCTCGGGGGAAATTAAAATATTTTGCAAGGAACACAAACGTTTTGTTAGGAAGCACAAAGGTTTCGTGAGGGGAACCAACAGTTTTGCAAGTAAACAATGAGCGCGTTTATATGCACGTTCTTAAGCCGATTATGCTTAATAAGCCGAAAACGCACTTGGTCATGTAAACGCGGTAACCCGTTTTCTTTTATCTTTTATCGGAGTAAGGTCATAAACGGCGTAAGCATAAACCGGTCGCAACAGGTCGTTTTTTGCCTTTTACTCCGATTTCCCACGGCATGTAAACGCAATAATCCGCTTTCTGTCGGCTTATTGAAGTGCGCATGTGTGATACGTGACAGGAACGCATCGTTAGTGCAGATTTAAGCGCATCTAGACCGAGCAAACGTCTTGCAGTAAAGAAAGAAGGAAATATATCACAAAAGCAGACTTTTTCATGACTCAGAAAATGATAAAAATGTGTTCATCTCGTGCAGCAGAAGTAGAAGTGGTTCAGTCACAATGCTGCGTTTAGAATGCTGAGTTTCCCGACCAGGCCCGGTTCTTGACGGCTATAGAAGGGTGGGCTGGCTGATATCCTGGGTGGGCATTTTTAGTCATCATATCATCATATAGTCTAGAATATATTTATACTGTAGATATTGCTATATTAACTATATGTACACTGAAAAAAGCTTTCATGGGCAGCCTAGAATAGCATGCACTTTCACAGCAAATTTTTTCTTTTCTTTATTGAATAGTAAAAAAAAAAAAAAAAAGCCCTCTTTGTTCTCTTTCTCTGGATCATTGTTTCAACACTGTTGATTCTTTTCTACTAACTTTTTTATTTATACCAAACAAGGCCGTAATCATGTCTAGAA
>NW_015627585.1:596360-598066 GCF_001515625.1 Sinocyclocheilus rhinocerous
CAGGCCCGGTTCTTGACGGCTATAGAAGGGTGGGCTGGCATATATCCTGGGTGGGCATTTTAGTCATCATATCATCATATAGTCTAGAAGATATTTATACTGTAGATATTGCTATATTAACTATATGTACACTGAAAAAAGCTTTCATGGGCAGCCTAGAATAGCATGCACTTTCACAGCAAATTTTTTCTTTTCTTTATTGAATAGTAAAAAAAAAAAAAAAAGCCCTCTTTGTTCTCTTTCTCTGGATCATTGTTTCAACACTGGTGATTCTTTTCAACTAACTTTATTTATACCAAACAAGGCCGTAATCATGTCTAGAACATTGGGGGGACCAATTATTTTATTTTGAGGAAAATATAAAGACCAGACCTCTATGGTAATGGTACTTATTTAAATAAACTAAATAAATAAAGGATCAATTAAAAGAAGAAAAAGAACAGTAAAAGAACAAGAATAATTTTTGTAAAGTAATCAATCTGAACTGCAAATAATATTTTTATTTTAAAATATGCACCCATTCAATTTCAGTTGTATTGTTGAAAACGCAAAACAGAAAAATGCTATTGTCATAATCAATTATGAATTAGGCTACATGAATCACGTAAATGACAGACCTACTTTCTATTCAAAACTGCGGAATTTGACATAAAAAGTTGAATAGTTTGCATCACTGGTCGTTTACGTCATAGAAGTGGAACGCTACGTTTCTCAGTCGAGCCGACTGTTGCTATAGTCACGAACGCAACTTTCATCACACAAGCTCTTTACTTTAAGTTTCCATTTTTCCATTCAGCATTAACAGCAAGCCAAAAGGGGTAAGCTTTCAACTGAACTATATAGCCTACATGCATTTTAGATTCTTATATTATGCTCTTGCCCCATCCATGCAATGAATGCACAATCAATAGATTGAGTGGGTTTTTTAGAAAATTTAAATTGCTCAGGTAATTTCAGGGGTAGGCTATGATACATATTCATGTAGCCTATTAAACTCCCTGTGATAGCGCGCAAATATTTCTGCCCGTTTTCGCTCGTTCTCATGCCTCTGCTTTTCTGCAACAGACTGAAGCCGCGTGAATTCAGCGCACCTTGCATTCTGCAAATAAATGAAAAATGCTGCAATTTTCTAGTGTTATTGTTGGGGCAGTCTCCAGCTATATCTTAAACTTCTCAAAATACAGTCAGCTTCAGATTGGTTTTAATCACTGCATAAAAAAAATAACGCAATCTTTATCTAATTCTGATTGGGTGTGCAAGACTGTCATTTGGGTGGGCTTAGCCCACTCCTGCCCATGTCTAGAGCTGGCCCGCTTCTATCCATATTAGACAGAACTGAAGGACGACAGCGAACAAGAGGGAGAATGTGAGTGGTGTGCACACACGCACTGCCGTATGAATCACGTAAATGACAGACCTACTTTCTATTCAAAACTGCGGGATTTGACATAAAAAGTCGAATAGGCTAGTTTGCATCACTGGTCGTTTACATCATAGAAGGGGAACGCTACGTTTCTTACAGTCGAGCCGACTGTTGCTATAGTAAATTGGTTTTAATCACTGCATAAAAAAAATAACGCAATCTTTATCTAATTCTGATTGGGTGGGCAAGATAGTCATTTGGTGCCCATGTCTGGAGCCGGCCCTGTTCCCGACATGTTGCAAGCTTAATTTAACATCACAACTGACAAATGTATATAATACTC
>NW_015627585.1:598091-602224 GCF_001515625.1 Sinocyclocheilus rhinocerous
CTTTCAGTTTTCATTCTTACATTCAGCATTAACAGCAAGCCAAAAGGGGTAAGCTTTCAACTGAACTCTATAGCCTACATGCATTTTAGACGCTGATATTATGCTCTTGCCCCGTCCATGCAATGAATGCACGTTATTGAATGAGCGGGTTTTGTAGAACATTAAAATTGCTCAGGTAATTTCAGTGGTAGGCTATGATACAAATTCATGTAGCCTATTAAACCCCCCGTAACTCATGCCTCTGCTTTTCTGCAACAGACTGAAGCCGCGTGAATTCAGCGCGCCTTGCATTCAGGCTGATATTTGGGAGTTATCAGCTTACTGGTGTGCATGTAAACGTGCTCCTAAGACTAAGCAAAGGGAACCAATAGTTTTGCACAAAGCTTTTGTAAAGTTTCTCTGCGGAAAGCAAAACATTTGCGAGAGAACTCAAAAGCATTGAAATATAGTTTTTCCATTACCTTGCTCATAATTTCTGTATATTAAACTTTAAAAAAAAACTGTTTGAAACTCATGGATATGAATTCTGCTAAAGAATCGCCAGTTTGTCACCACTGGTTGACCTGGTAACATGGTGCTGCACTACTAGCAATAGTTATTGAAAGTCTGACCATAAACTGCACTGCAGCTAAAATTAAGATTTTAAGCATTTTTATAAAGAATCAGTGGTTAAAATGAACATTTTGGGGAGGAATCAATGTGTTTATAAATTGCTACAATACACAAAGCATCATGCATCAGTGAGAATCAATGCATGCTCAGTTCTACTGCAAAAGTTTTTTCATGCATCACTTTTGTGTATGTCTCTGTATGTGGGCAGAAACAAGTCATACAGAATAGAAAAATGATTTACTCCTCCATCGTCGCTCGACCACAACATCTGACAGTAGGCGGATCACATGAGCATCACTGTCTTCTCAGCCATCAGTATTTGCTGCATCATGTCACTGCTTATTTGCATAAACGTGAACTATGCTCTCATTTGCATAAAGTTGAACTTTGTTATGGTGTCGGGCACACCCACATCACATCGACAGAGTCCCACTCACCTCAAATCACCAACTTTTATTGAAACGGAATGATTTCCCTTCACTTTGTCCCTGCAAATTGTGGTCAAAGTGGACATAACTTCAGAAAACATACTTGCCTCTGGAATCTGGTTGAAACTCGCTTGATTCAGGTGTCGGAAGTCCCTTTTCTATGTTGAATAAAACCCTGAATTTTCCTTTATAAAATCTTATCAACACAAAATTCAGTTGCTATTGCATTTTTCTTGAAAATGCACTGCAACGGTGTAACCACAATAACACCTGAACCACACAACGCACCCCAATCTATCTTTTCAGTATTTGATTTTTGCTTTTTTAAAAGGGAGAAAAAACTAATGATTGGTGCTGCTGACTGAATATGAATATGCCTGCCGTGTATGAGCAGTGAGAGTGCTGGAGCTGAAGGCATGATGGAAGACAATGGATGAAAGGAGCTGTCAGAGCGAACAGGAGAAGAAAAGAGAGAAGTGCCATGGGAGTGAAGCACAGGGATGGGATGACAAAGCAGAGAGGTGACAGAGGAAGAGGAGGAGGAGAACGGGGGGGGGAGGACGAGGAGGACACAAGGTGAATATGAGAGCCATCAGAGAGCAGATGCCAGCTCGCTCTTGACCGTTCTCTTAGTTTGAGAAGCCCAAGATCTGAAAATGACATCAGATAGGGGAAGTTTGACTCTTTCATGCTTTCATGTGTCTCTCTTTCATGATGCCTGCACTACTCTTTACTTGCATGAATGGACAATACATTCAAAACACCAGATACTGCCTATCTATCTATCTATCCTGAAAAAATAAAACACACGGAAATTATTTAAATGAAAAACTGAAAAATAAAAACACAATTCACAAGTGCGTATTGAACCATGGATGTGGTACCGAATGGTTCAGGATGGATGGATGTGGTACCGAATGGTTCAGGATGGATGGATGGATGGATGGATGTCGTACCGAATGGTTCAGGATGGATGGATGGATGGATGTCATACCGAATGGTTCAGAATGGATGGATAAATGGATGTCGTACCGAATGGTTCAGGATGGATGGATAAATGGATGTCATACCGAATGGTTCAGGATGGATGGATAAATGGATGTTGTACCGAATGGTTCAGGATGGATGGATAAATGGATGTCGTACCGAATGGTTCAGGATGGATGGATGTCGTACCGAATGGTTCAATGGTTCAGGATGGATGGATAAATGGATGTCGTACCGAATGGTTCAGGATGGATGGATGTCGTACCGAATGGTTCAGGATGGATGGATGGATGGATGGATATGGTGTTAAAAACAAATGGACTTTTACTGACGAAACTAGACTAAAAGTCAAATACCGAACAGCAGCAAACATCATGAAGCGTATAATGTCACCCAGCTCGAACAAGCAGCGAATATGCAAAGCAGAGAAATGTCAACAAATCCTGCAGACAGCTGTTTGGGGTTTCTCTACCATTGCTCGGATTTTGGACTGTTCCATGTCTCCCACACCACTATTTATATAATCCTAAACAGATTTGCTCCAACCACCAGAAAAGCCAGAGTCTGGGCGTCTTTGCAGCGTTCTCCACAGAGAATATTAATAGTCTGCATGTGCTGATAAATCATGGAAAGGATTAGAAGCAACGTATGTGGTCCTCTGCCGTAACTACTGGTGGCATTTAGGGACACATTTTAACAAGAACAGAAATTGATCCATGCTGTTCTCACATCCACACTTGTGGACTGAGTTTTGTCAGTTGACCAAGAGCAATGGCATAACCAGAGGGCTCTTTTGTTTTTTACTGAAAACACAAAATTGTACAATTCACCCAAAATATTAAAAAGGCTAATTAGCTGGTGGGTCTGAAAAAAATAATCTCAAAAACATCTACAGAACTGGAGACCTTGACAATTTACACCCCTTTCCTGCCATATTATAATGCTGCATGCTATAACCTGCAATATATCTGTCATTTCTACATGTCTGCATTTATGGATGAATGTGTGTCTGTCTGTGGCTGTACTCGTTCATTTATGTGGGGGGTCGGGGTTCAGACATTGAGTTGCTCTTTCTTTCACTCTCAGGGCTGCCCGTAGTGCAACCAGAGGAAAGACTGATCACAATTATCCAAGACTCCGGAGGGGCAGTCTCGTCTAGGACAGCAGGGTGAAAATTACACACGTGCACACATGCCTAGACAAAATAGAGCCAGGGTCAGGGGTGTCCGGATCTCAGCACCGCACATGAGGAGATCATGCAGTCTGTGATTTTTGCTATCTCTCTTTTTCTGAAGGAGGGGCAAACAGGAAGTGAAGACTGGGGATTGGCGGGTTGTAAACAATGAGGGGGCTTAACACGGATGCCAATCGAATGTGCCCGAGGCTAGAGAAACATCAGCACGTCAACACTCCAGACAGAGGAGGCCGCACAGTCATCTATAAAAAAAGCACACCGGCCTTTTACAAGTGCTAATAAAGATAATTAATAGAAAAACTTGTAAACACATAAAGACCTATTGAGAAACTTATGTCATTTGTTTTTGTTTTTTTTCTAATTGTTCGTTTCTCATATGGGTCAATGACATGTCCAATTCAAAAATACAATGAAAAATGCCACTCATACACCTCTTAAGATGATACAACTGTCCTGATGTCATAATGAAGGAAAAGCCTTATTAAAAGAATGGAATTCTTGAAAAGAAAACCTTATTAAGTAGTTTGGCATAATCCTCTATTATCATTTCTTAGAGAAACTTTAGCAAAACTGCCATGTCTCTTATGAAGTCTCTTATGCTCCCCAAGGCTGCATTTATTTAATGAAAAATATTGTAAAATAGTAATACGGTAAAATATTATTATTATACATTATATATTATAAAATATATATTATATTACAATTGAAAATAACTGTTTTCGATTGTAATATAATTTACAATGTATCTTATTCCTGTGATGGCAAAGCAAAATTTTTAACAGCCATTACTCCAGTCTTCAGTGTCACATGATCCTTCAGAAATCAATAGGGATGTAACGATTCACTCAACTCACGATTCGATTCGATTCACGATTTTGATTTCACGATTCGATTCGATTCACTTTTTTTTT
>NW_015627585.1:602254-603522 GCF_001515625.1 Sinocyclocheilus rhinocerous
AAACTGCCAGCAGGTGGCGGTAAGTCACTGATTTTTATCACTGAATCATTCATTCAATTGTTTCATTCGAACGGCTGATTCATTCAGGAATGAATCAAGTGACTGTCTTTATGAATGGGTAATCATGAATCACTGACTCACTAGATTCGTTCAGAAACGCACGGTCATTCATAAACGAGACACCGCTGTGTTTGAATGGAGATGCGCAGCGGCTCCGCTGTGTCTTTGTTTTAAACCATTTTCGACGACGAAATAGAGTGAAAAATCGGGCTAATATCGTGCAGTGTGAACTCGCCATTAGTTCATCTCGATCTCACATTTATAATCAACGAAGCTCTCTACACTGCGCAATGAATCTCTTATTTACACCCTGTCTACACTTTGCTTATGAAAGGATTCGTGAGATATGTCTGTGATACATTACTCAACGCTGCAAAAACACGTAGAAACCTTTGAAGCTCCCCTGAGCGATCACAATCACAAGTATGATGATCTGGTCAGTCGCACTGGTGCTCCTAAAAATGTCATAGTCGCACGCAGTAGTTTTCAGTCGCAAATGCAACTGAAATGGTCGCACTGAGCTTTGTTTTGGGAGTGTACCTTTGTTCAGTCTTTCTGGAATAATCTTAATGCTCTGATTGTCCAAAATATTTTTTATGATTTCTCTTTGTGTTATAAACACATTATTTTTGGGTTTTATGCTAAAGATAAGAATCTATTTAATTCAAGTTTTTGTATAAACCTCCCGTTATTTATTGGAAAGTTTTATGTCCATAAATGTAAGTATACTAAATGTAAACCCCACTTTAACATCTTCAGACAAGAACTGAAGTTGTATTTAAATACAATTTCAACGTCTGTTAACAAGAAAGCTATAAAAACATCTAGAATTTGTGCCATGTTTAAGATTTTTCCCTAATATACTTGTATTTCTATTTGTGTGCCTTTTTTTTTCTCTCTTCTTTTATTTTCTTTTTTCTTCTGTCCTTTTCTTAAGAATTTTTATATTATATTGTTTTTTTTTTTCTGTGATGTTTTATCTATTAATCCTCAAGTAGTTTATTATTGATTGGTATTTTGTATGTTTTGTACGTACTGTTTTTTACTGTTTGTTTTGTACGTACTGTAATCCTTGTTGTTTACTGCAATAAAATAAAAAATAAAAATGGTCGCACTGAGCCCTTCATCTAAACTTTTCTAAAGACAGTAAGTTCCCCTCAGACATGGATTCATAAACTACCCCTAAATGAATCGCGATTTGTTTAGCA
>NW_015627585.1:606051-628452 GCF_001515625.1 Sinocyclocheilus rhinocerous
GTCTAGTTTTAGTCGACGAAAACTGATGACATTTAGTCTAGTTTTAGTCAATGAAAATTGTATTTTAGTCTCTTTTTAGTAATGCAATTCTATTTAACCCAGTCAATATAGTACAGGGCTCTACGCTTACTTTTCTTTTTAGGAGCACTTGTTCTCCTAACTTAAAAAATTTAGGAGCACGTTCAAAATTTTATGAGCACCTTCTAATCAATAATCCAAAATTTTATCAAAAATTTGCCTTCCCATTACGAGGTGATATTTGACTCCTCTAACTTTATTAAAAGTATGTCATCTTTTGTCAAATTCTTAAAAAAATTATATTTTATAAGCTTTTTAAAAATTTTAATTAAAACGACAGAATAAGAACAAGTAGAATAAGAAATATAAGTTACCAATCAAATGAAATCAGTATTAACAAAATTAATTTGTAGAGGTGGCACAGAAGAACACAAAAGTGGCTTGGTGTACTTTCAGACATTTAATGAGGCTCAGAAGTGGAATGAGTGCAATTAAATCCATAAATTCATGATGATATTAATGTTTTAAATATAAAATTTTGAATATAGAAATATTAAATTATTTAAATAACTGAAAAGATACTTTTAAAATGAAACAAACTGCCAGCAGGTGGCGGTAAGTCACTGATTTTTATCACTGAATCATTCATTCAATTGATTCGTTCGAACAGCTGATTCATTCAGGAATGAATCAAGTGACTGTCTTTATGAATGGGTAATCATGAATCACTGACTCACTAGATTCGTTTAAAAAACCCATTCATTCATAAACGAAACACCGCTGTGTTTGAATGGAGATGCGCAGCGGCTCCGCTGTGTCTTTGTTTTAAACTATTTTCGACGACGAAATAGAGCAAAATCAGACAATAGTGTTATAGTCAGACAATGTAAGTCACTTAATATTAACTTCTTGTTTATTGAATTGTATTGTATTAAATCAGTTATCACATTTACAAACTCCCTTCAAAATCATTAAAAGCTGTCACTCATCTTAGTTCATCTCGATCTCACATTTATAATCAACGAAGCTCTCTACACTGCGCAATGAATCTCTTATTTACACCCTGTCTACACTTTGCTTATGAAAGGATTCGTGAGATATGTCTGTGATACATTACTCAACGCTGCAAAAACACGTAGAAACCTTTGAAGCTCCCCTGAGCGCAATCACAAGTATGATGATCTGGTCAGTCGCACTGGTGCTCCTAAAAATGTCATAGTCGCACGCAGTAGTTTTCAGTCGCAAATGCAACTGAAATGGTCGCACTGTAGAGCCCTGCATCTAAACTTTTCTAAAGACAGCAAGTTCCCCTCAGACATGGATTCATAAACTACCCCTAAATGAATCGCGATTTGTTTAGCATCTCACCCGATTTGAATCGTCACATATTTGAATAGATTTTCAACCGGCTCGCAGTTAATCGTTACATAGAAATCAATCTAATATGTTGGTTTTATGTTCGAGAACCCTTTCTGACTACTAACAAACAGTTGGGCTGCTTAATATTTTAGGGAAATGCAGTTTCTTTGACAAACAAAAAGTTCAAGAGAACAGCATTTATTTGAAATACAAAATTTTGCAACGATGTGAGTCTTTATCATTTTTGATCAATTTAATCCATCCTCTCTAAATGAAAATTTATTTCTTTAAAAAATATACTTACCCCACACTTATGAATGGTATTACAAATAAAACACAATTATGTCATAGTGAGGACCCTGTAGTGTAGATCCTCATAAACATGTATCAAGTCTGTTACAATATCAGATAATTTGATCTTTTTATGACAAGGTTAGTGCAGGCTTTAGAATGTCATGTGACCAAAAACTTAATTATATTTATGAATTAATAATTTATGATATTAGTTTCAAAAATGCACCTTAAAAGTGACATCTGATGCCCATTTCACACAAGTTGTCATGTTTCTTTAGGGTATTTCTGAAAGGTCTGTAACATTTTTTGGTTAAAATTCCTCAGCGGTTGTGAAAAAAACACCCTTTTTACCTTGTCAAAACCAGCTCTGTTCACAGCGACCTGTTTTGGTGCATGTCTCTTTAAATGCTAATGAACTACTGCTCATCCCACCCATATCTTCCGTGGGTCCACTAACATTCATACAGACAAACTGTACCATCTTTGCCCTGTGACTCAACTGTTTTTTTTTAAATAAATGTTTATATGGTTCACCCTCTTTACCATATGCTAGGTTTCACGTCTTATGTCAATTTAGAGTGCTGATAACAGCAAAATAATCTTTCAGACCTAAGCTATCAAACGAATAACGTTTAGCACAACCGGACGCCAACCGTATTGTGGACTGTTACTTTCACAAATTCCTATAAAAAACTAATGTTAGCACACATGTATTGTAAGCTTCTACCTCACGTAGCGTAGGTCTATAATGTTTGACACTCCTAGTACAATCAACTACCTCAGAAGTTGGCGTTTGCTAACAATAACCAAAAGAAACAAACAAAAATTATATATAAAAAAAAATTACTTGCATCTTCCGGACAAATTGTAGGTACAGCTCCATCCTTTAAATGTAATTTCAATGCGAGTCCAGCTTCGTATTGGCCGAGGTTTGAAAAGCAGTACGGCAAAAAATGTTTCGCACACACAAGCAAGTTTTTGCCCACTATTTCTGGGACATCCCCTTCATACATAAAATTAAAGGGGTCATATGATGCGATTCCAATTTTTCTCTTTGGAGTGTTACAAGCTCTTGGTGTATAAAGAAGATCTGTAAAGTTGCAAAGACTAAAGTCTCAAATCCAAAGAGATATACTTTATAAAAGTTAAAGGGTTAGTTCACCCAAAAATGATATTTAGCCCATAAATTACTCACCCTCAAGTCAGGTGTATATGACTTTCTTCTTTCAGACGAATCCAGTCGGAGTTATATTAAAAATTGTCTTTGATCTTTCAAGCTCTATCGTTGTACAATAATGTTCTTTTTAGCAGCATCATATGACCCCTTTAAGCCATTTCGCTTTTGTTTTATCTGAAGCTGGGATTCTGTGTAAGGACGCCTGTGTGCCTGTACATCCGAACACAGAGCAGGTTGCATGCCAGGATCGCTTCATTGTTCAAACCCAGAAAAAAACAAAAGGCACCTTCGTTAGCCGCTTTGCTATCCATTTACAAAAAGGGGTGGGAGGAGGAGCGGACTCCATATTTTGCTCAGAGGCGGTCATATTCAAATAACTAGCTAGTTACGTCAAAACCGGCACCAAATTGAAGCAGGCCGCTGGATGACACATTTTTAAACTCAGACAGTTTATAACAAACAGGCTGCATGTTTCCTTTTCAGCTTTTCTGAGCTGGTAGACACAGCAGAAACCTAACAATGCAGAAAAATCTACAAAAGTGAAAATGTCATCCGATGTCACCTTTAAAAATATGACTTTTTTTTAAATAATGATTGTACACTCACATGTATTCAAGATGTATTCAAGATTCTTGATGGTTAAGAAAGTCATGAAATTTCTTTTTTCTTGAAAATAGTATAAACACAAATGAATCTAAAGTATACATTTCTTTGTGGTAGACTAGATTTGTTTAAAATAATTTCTATATCTTGGACATTCTTATACGTCACTGACCTGTTTACCTATTGACAAAATAAAACGATATGCTTGTTACATTAAACACAGGCATTAAGCAGTGTTTCATGACTAAAGGGACACTGTTTTGTGTTGTATCAAATGAAGCACCACAATGTTATGGCTGTCATGGCGGCATAGGGCAGGAGCACAGAGGTTCTTGTCAGTGTGTTGTGAACAAGCTATTAAACGTAAGCATTAAACAGCCCTTTTTAGTGCTGTCAAACATTAGGACATTGGTGTTAGCCCCATAGCGTATTTAAAACGACGTATTCCTGGGTTTCATTCTAAAGTACACACTAAAACAGTTGGGTTTTATTTAATTACACAGATCTCCAGCCTCTTAATGCTGCTTTTCACTAGTGTATGGTTTGACTCCCTGGCTCTTCTGAAAAATGCCCATTATTCTCGATGGTGGGTTGGCCATAATGGACAAGCACAGGCATTTAACTGCAGGGTCAAAACTAAGTTTAATCATTTCAAACTCTTTATAGTCTCTTCAACAGTGTTGAAAGCCCATGAAATACCTGCACACTACAGTACAAGTGCTCATTTCTGTCTCCCAAACTGATCATCCTGGTAATGGCCCACAAATATGAGGTGGGCATATAATTTTTCAAATTAATTGCTTTCTATTTTACTCCCTCTCTCACACATTTTTTTTTCTTCATTCTCTATCACAGTATGGCATTTGAATTTCAGTTATTCAAAGCCATTCTGAGGTGAGTGTGTGAATTCAAATCGACATAACTGATATTAAATACTTTAAAAAATAAAATACAAAATCTCTTAAAGGAATAGTTCACCCAAAAATTTGAAATTGCTGAAAATGTTCTCAACCTCAGGTCATCCAAGATGTAGATGAGTTTATTTCTTCATGGGAAGAGATTTGGAGAAATTTAGCACTACATCACTTGCTCACCAATGGATTCTCTGCAGTGAATGGGTGCCGTCAGAATGAGAGTCCAAACAGCTGTTAAAAACATCATAATAACCCACAAGTAATCCACACAACTGCAGTCCATCAATTAACGTCTTGGGAAGTGAAAATCTGTGTGTTTGGAACAAAAAAAAAAATCCATCACTGAGATGTTTTTAACATCAAACCGTTAAAAATACAGCTAAAACACAGATTTTAGTGCGAGTGCACAACAGGGGATGTACTTTTTCATTGGATGAAGCATTATGGATTATGACCAGAAGTGACAGGTTAAAGTTGAAAAGCCTTAATGATGGATTTGTTTATTATAAACGCACAGCTTCTCACTTCACAAGCTGTTAATAGATAGACTGGAGTCTTGTTGATTACTTGGGGATTATTGTGATGTTTTACCAACTGTTTGAACTCTCATTTTGAAGGCACCCATTCACTGCAGATGATCCTTTGGTGAGCAAGTGATGTAATGCAAAATTTCTCCAAATGTGTTCCGATGAAGAAACAAACTCATCTGCATCACGGATGGCCTGAGGGCGAACACATTTTCAGCTAATTTTTATTTTTTGGTGAACTATTCCTTTAACATGCACTTATCCGCACTAGACCTACCACTGAAAATATATTATACTTGCCGGTAATCAACATAAAAAATTTGCCATAATGCTGCAAAATCGCAGACGATCTTAGTGATCAAAGAACACTTATAAATACAGTCTTAAAGAGGCTCCTCAAACAATTAGTAAGCTGAGAGGCCTTTTTTGTTCAGCCCAGATGCAGCGTCTCGCCTTTGAGGACAAGTGTGTGGCTTTGACCTCCATTCGGCAGTAATGACGCAGTCTGACCCCTGAAATACTTCTCCACATTAGAATCACTATTCACATCCTTTGCTAGCAATGTGCTTTCGCAAGCCTCCAGCCGACATTCGGGATCCAATGCATTGTAGTATTCTTGGAACGTTACACCTCCCCCTCTTCCTGCTATCTAGAGAACTAATCTAAAACCCTGCTATTATGATTCTTGTACTTGGCGTATCTGAGGCCAATTTAGAACATCAACACCATCAATCACAAGACAGAGGGGCCAACACTGCTGTCCTACAGGTTTTCTTGTCATCCAGGTCACGTCCTCTTCCTACATAAGACTTGTTCTCTCTCAGGACTCTCTGCCTGAACCCACTCAAACCACTGTCTGTGTTATTGCGCGTTGCAACGAACTTTCGATGACCAGGCGATGTAAGTTTATCCAAACGAGGGCACCGCATTTTCTCCTCAGCTTTTGAAAGAAAGAAAGAATGGGACAAGGACAAGAGATGGAGGAGGAAAAAGGACTAAAAGACATAGAAAAAGAAATCAAATGAAAGGAAAATATATTTTTAGCCTTCAAAATTTCTGTCTTTATCCTAAAAATGTATGTACCAAATAAAGCCTCCGAGCAAGCAAATAAACAAGAGCTCTGAGTCATCACCTAGTAAAACATTGTCAGGGATGGTTGGCATGTACAAATAAAACAAGAACAAGTCTCAGGAGGAAAACAACTTTGCCCTTTTCTATTCCTCACTATGCAGAAGTTTATAAGACTATAAAACTCATAGAAACGGTCTACAAAAAATTAATCGTGCCATAAAGTGCTTATTATACACATGCACTTTCAGTGCATTTAATTGCTCTACATTTATCTGTGCCACACAAGCATTAGCAAGAGATGTGTTTAATAAATACAAAATATTCAAATCACTGTGGTTAAAGTATACATTGACGAACAAATGCATGCCAGACAAAAGACTGGTCGCATTCGTTCTCCTCTCTTAATAGAAAATGGCTGGGCTACTGGCACAGTGCCACAGTTGTGCTCATCAGTGGATGATATCACATGTAATTATCCTCACACACCCACCTAAGCTTCTCAATATCATCAAAACACACAGAGTACAAATAATCATGTGAATGAAGGGTTTGGAGGATGCTACATTTACAGTACAATCCAAACTACATCACCACTCTGTGTGTGCAATGGATCACGGGGGACAAGAAACTAGTTGGTTTTAAATATTATTTATGCCTTGATGGGAGAGTGCAGAGTGAATGAAAAGTGGTGGGGAGAGCCTGATAAAAACTTTTATGCCATTATGTTTTTGAAAGTCTCTTATGCTTACCAAGGCTGCATTTATTTGTTCAAAAATACAATAAAAGCAGTTATATTGTTCAATTGTATTACAACTTAAAATAACTGTTTTCTTTAATATACTTCAAAGTGTTATTTATTCCTGTGATGGCAACGCTGAATTTTCGGCAGCCATTACTTCAGTCTTCAGTGTCATATGATCCTTCAGAAATCATTCTAATATGCTGATTGAGCGTTCAAGAAACATTTCTTATTATTTACATTGTTGAAAACAGCTGTGATTCTAAATATTTTTGATAACTGTGATATATTTTTTCAGGACATTGATCAATAGAAAGTTCAAAGGAACAGCATTTGAAATAAAAATATTTTGTACCATTATAAATGTCATCACTGTTACTTTAATTTAATGCATCCTTGCTAAAAAAAAAAGTATTAATTTCTTTCCGGAAAAAAGTCTGTGTATGTAAGTAAACACATCTTAATCCTTATTTCTAACATTTTTTAAATATATTTTTCAAGGTTTCATAAATATAATTTTTGGGAGTCCTACTGTTAAACTAACAAAAAAAAAATCTAAATCAAAATGAATTTTAATTCAGAACTTAAAAACATTCATTGTATGGATGAATTGCACTTTTAATGTCCATTTAAAAAAAAAATCTGTGTTATGTAATTGACCCAAGAACAGAGCAAACATTAACTGGACATTTTTCATGCCATTAGTCAAATCTTAAAAAGTCCAAATGGGCTGTTCTTGGCCAGAATAATCTGCAAACTGGTCTAGACCAAGTTAAAAAGTATGGCTACGGCTGATTTACAAATAGTTTCCCAATTTAACCAGCTGCTTCATCCAGTTTAATATCATGGCAAATGACAATTAAGCAACCAAAATTAAGCAACCAAATGAAATAATATGGACAGATTTCATTGTGAGGGACAGTTTTGGCATCATCTGCTATTCAGTCTCACTGCACTTCTACCATCTTGCTCAGTGGCGGTGTGCCCTGGGGCCAAAATGTTTGGGCAAACACCCAATTAGAAAGTCGTTGCCCTAAAAGGAAACAAGTGGTACATGGTTCTACTATCCCAGACATGCCACGCTATCTCCAGACCCTGTCTAGGACAGGGGAATCCCCTGAAGCTTTGTGTGCCAGGGATGATGATATGTACAAATGTGATAATTCTATAACAAATAGCTGATAAATTAAAAGAAATGTAATGTGTGATGATAATTATTGGGACACACTAATATAGTGTAACTAATCTGAATATGCAATCCATGCATTACCATGGCAAGCTGACAGAAAAAAGCACCACCTCTGCTTCACCGCCACACAAGCTAACGAAGAAAAAAAACAATGAAAAAAGAAAAAAAAAACTATTTTCCTCACACACACATCATGCCTGTTTGAACGAACATGATAAATAGGCCTACTGTTTTATATCAGGAAAACCAAAATATGACCACATACATTCTCCAAAGATCTGGGAGTGAATCTGAATTATCTTTACGTGTGTATACGGCAAACAGGAGTCATTCCTCAAACTGATGATTGACATAGTGATAACCATAGCAACAGTATGATTTGCTGCAGTCATAAGCTATAAACACGGACGCCAACAACTTAACCAGCTTCGTTGGCCAAAGAAACACGATCGATAGAAGACGTATTGTTGTCTGGAAAATATTAGTAGGCCTACGTTACATCCTTGACAGACGGAAGCGGCGTGTTTCCGTTCAAGCTGTAGTTTTAATCAGCACGCGCTCTCTGGATCATTATGTACAAATTTTCCCCAAAATATATTTTATAAGTTTATAAGGAGACAGACGATTCAAACATTTATGAGTTTGTCAAGACACGTACCTCCGTTTCTGTGATTTTCTATCACCTCAGACGAGCTGCAAGTGTGCAAGCGACACTGACGTCAGTACGTCAACAACTAGTTCCGTACGCTCTTGATTCTTTGTCCAGATTTGTCCAGGCTTTTAGCTGAAATGTCTCAGACTGTACTGTCTCTTATAAACACATTTTTAAAGAATTATAAAGATTTTGTTTTCTGTTCTCTTTTATTTTTTAAATGTTTATATTATTATTGTTATTATCCATGACTTAATCTTATATTTTATATAGTTAGCACTAATATAATTGAAAATAATAATTTTTATAACTTATACAAAACTATTCAGTGCTGGTTTTGATCTTATAATTATTGCATGTGTATATTTATTACTATTTTTTTAAGTAAATGACCAAACTCTGTATGAACAGAATGCCATAAACACTCAGTATTGACACCGTATTTATCTGCAGTGTGTATGTGCCTCATTTATTTGTCATTAATAATCTTGTTAAAAATCAATTACATATATTTTTTATGTTTCTCAGACATGTCAAAATGTGATGTATTAAATTTCCAGCAAAGATCTTCCCATATAACTCTGTTACAAGAAAAAAAAAATACCATTCTATTCCTCACAAAGAACTTGATGTGTGTTCTGAAGAAGGCAGGGTATAAAAAACATAAATTGGACCCTTGGCATCACTATTCTTTGAAAAGTCCTAATGACAAATCACTACTTTCCCTTTTTCGCCCTAGTATTTCATCTGTAGACTACCCATGGTGCTCTGGTCTCCTTAAAAGCTTGTCACTGGCCGAGCTGTTCAAACTTCGCCTTTGGCTATACTGTAGAATTTTTTTCTTAGTTTCTTGCAGTATAACTTACAGACACACAAGAAAGGCTTGATACTCTCTTTGTTCGATTTAAAAAAAACAAACAGTCGTATTGGGTAAATGCAACTCGCAACTCGTCAACAGCTCAGGAACCAAGATAATTTTGCTAATGGCTCAATATGCAATATGTTAAATACCCTTAATCATGTACTTCCTAGCATGTATGATCCTTGCATAAGTGGTGCCAGAGTACTCAAACATAAATGGGTTTGGGGCAAAAATGTATCCAGATATCATATAAACAGTAGAATTTTTTTCTTAGTTTCTTGCACTATAACTTACAGACACACAAGAAAGGCTTGATACTCTCTTTGTTCGATTTAAAAAAAACAAAACAGTCGTATTGGGTAAATGCAACTCGCAACTCGTCAACAGCTCAGGAACCAAGATAATTTTGCTAATGGCTCAATATGCAATATGTTAAATACCCTTAATCATGTACTTCCTAGCATGTATGATCCTTGCATAAGTGGTGCCAGAGTACTCAAACATAAATGGGTTTGGGGCAAAAATGTATCCAGATATCATATAAACAAATAGCTAATTTGATTTTCAGCCTTTCCATATTAATTTGGGGATCTTAGACATCAGAGTGTGTTAAAATATAATTTCAACATCAATATCAATTATAGTAAAGCCGAAAAACAAACAATTAATAATAATAATCACTTTTATGCTTGGTGTGTTTTTGTGACCACTTGCATAATTCGATCAAATCAGTCATTAGCCGCTAACTGCTCTCTGTACTAGCAAGTGAATGTTTTTGTGAACTTTTGCGAAAGGCTCCTTGCAGTTCAAATCATGCTATCTTGGAAATGAGCTGTCTCACTTAATACGTCATCCGTAATTTTATTTTCTTGGGAGTTGCAAAAACATTCACGCCTCCTCCACTTTATGGCGACTTCTCTTTGAGCGCGTCAAGCATGGGTCAAGGGGACAAAGACTCAATGGAGGTTATGCAGAATGTTTATAAGAAATGCTAATAATTACATCTCTAAACAACCCGGCAAGCTGTAAAAACACGCTACTCCAAACCTCAAGGGAGAAGAATGAGGATTATACCCGCTCTGTTATCGTACCAGTTTGCAACTGAGAGTCCAGAGCTGGCCAATGGGTTCTCAGAACCTGCAGACACACACCCAGGTGGACCAGTGCACACACAGCCTTGAGAGTCTAACTACTTAATAAGTGGCTGTTAGAGGTTTTCCTGGACAAAGTCCAGGCCTTGCTCAAAAACAAGGACAGCTTCATTTATCAGTCAGTCCAATCAGGGCTTTTTCCGGGCCTATATAATCACAAGGTGAGTTTACGTGATTTCATATTGCATTGTGCAACTTGAAATCAAGGAGAGTATATTAAACACTGGTTAAATCAATATTGGTTCAGTTTGACTTTGAAACATAATAATGATGGACGACAAAACAGAACAATTTAATATATAGTTTATAGTATGTATATTTGAAATGATCATAGTTATGATCAACTGCAGTTTTACTTCTTTGATCAAGCCAAAACACATTTTCCCACTCCATTTATATGTTTTACAATATCCCTCTGTATGCTTTTGAGGTCATTATATCCTGAAGAATGTTGCTTCATTTCCAATCCTCTTTATAGATGACAGATGAGAAGCGGGCAGGTATTAGAGTGGAACACTTTATCACTTACTCCGTAAGCCCCTTGATGAGCGACATTCACTTGAGAATGTCCTTCCAGAGAGAGAGAGAGAGAGACTTTTCAGTATAAGCCACCAATCACAATGAACTACTGTAATGTGAGGTCAGACAAAAATGACCAACAGTGTGACTTTAAATCATAGTGTTGCCAAAATTTGGTTTAATGCTCAATATATTAATATAATAATGCTTCATTTACAAAAGCAGGGCTGAGGCCCAATGTTTATTGTCATTTTAAGTGGAATGTGGAATTTAAAAAATGATTGTGCCCATGTTTTGCATCATACTTTGATAGAGGGCCTGATGAAATTGTAGCTTGACAATTTGTTTGCAGACCTCACACTGTTCATATTCGAACTTCACATGTGACCCCATACCTTGCTATAATTTTTTTTTTTTGTCATGAATCATTTTGTTAAGCGCATTTAATATAAATAATGAATAAAATTAACATTGTATGCAGAATATGGCTTTGGGTTATTATGTAGCGACTGATGTACTCTAAATAATGGGGTGTTTACACTGGAAAACATTTTCTTTATTCTGAGTTTATTTCGAGGTACATGGAGTTTCTGAGTATGTTGTTACTGGACGGATATGCGTTTTGTGGAAAATCTGGAGAAAAGTTGTGTCAGAATGATAGAAACAGATCTATAGCCTACTGATGTGTTGTCTAGAATGTATAATACTTAAGGGGAATATAAAAACATATACATCTTTTTCATGGTGATGTTTATATAAAACTATGCACACAAAAAAAAAACACAAATTCTGTCTTAAGTAATAAATATAAGAGAATAACAACAAGATATCTGCATCACCGACGGTTCACCACTGAAATAACTGTCTGTTCTTGCAACTTGAGATAAACCTCCCATATTTAATTTCTCTCTTGCTGATAGCATTTATCAGCAAAATCCTGATAAATACAAAATATGCAACTTAAGCCTGAGCATAACTAAGCCGCAAAGGTGGACAGGATTACCGGGCCAGCCGGGACAGACATCAGATTGTATTGCCATAAAGGGTCATTAGGCTGTTGGCAAACTGTACCTCAAGCTCCAGCTGACAGGCCTTTTCAAGAAAGTCAGATGAAAAATATGAGAGTAAAATTCCTATTGACAGACAGTTGAATTAGATAGCTAGAAAGATGGAGGAAAAAGTTTTTTTAATATTTATTTTTTTCAAATGTGCATATAAACATTTATGTTATCACACATTTTGACCTATTTATTTTGTTATTAATTAAATATATATATTATTAATAACATTATTACCACATGAAACACAAAGCTCAGACTTGATGACTGAGTGTGATTAGATGTACTTGACAGATATTCAGGAAGCATATCACTCCACATAGATTTCCAAAGACCAAAGCTGACATGTTTTCCTTTATTGGATTATTAAACTTTTCTTATTCTTTATGATCATAATCACTATTCACAAGATGTCAGTGTCAATACTCCCTTTATGCAAAATAGTTTTTTCATTGCAATTCACAAAAGTACACCAAGAAATAAAGTTCATATATAGCACATGCACTTCTACGCCAACAGTCGGTCTTCACAGTGAAGTATTCGCTGACTCATTTGGCATTCTTCTATTTATGTTGAATGAGAGGGGCGATTATCTCATCAAGGGCACTTGGACAGGTAGACAGGCCCCTGTTCTGGTGTGTTGTCACTTTCACTGGCAGAGGGAGAGTCGTGTCATTAATCTGAGTCAGTGATCAGTCAGATGGGAGCTTGGGGTGATGACGGCCTCCGTCCTATAAAACCCTCCTGTCCCCGCCGCTCGTCCTAGCACCCCTCAGGCCATATTGTGATCTCCGTCCTGATAAGGACCGGTGGAAGCGAGACTGCCAGACTGGCCAGGCAGGGTTGGAGCCTCTATGAGGACTCAGTTGCGATACTGTCCTGGAGGGGCCAATGAAAGGCATTCTCACATACGAAGAAAGGCTGCGAGTCAGTCTGGGCAGCCCCCCTCCCCATCTCCTGAGACTCCAGGCGCCACAGTGTAACTGCAGTCTCAGGTATGCTCCACCGACACTGTGAGAGATTCCCAGGCCCTTACCTGAGACAGACTTGAATGATCCTTCCACTTTATTCCAAGAGCTCATAAGCTTTATGCAATTATTTAGATTAGTAATTCACCATCTTTCTGGCACTGGTGTAAATCTGGAGCTAAAATGGGATTCTCCTCATCTCTGTGTCCAGAATGTCCGCTTATTTAGAAGCTGTTCTGTTGTTTTACTGCATACGCTGGATTTGTCAGCAAAAATGAGTACACTGTCATCATCCTATCTAAACTGCTTCCATTTGCTGTCGACTTATATTTGGAGTTTGGATGATTACAGAATAATTTCAAAACAGAATAGGCGAGTAGGATACTGGCTGAAGTTTTCACCGTCTGTCAGCAAATTGGAGACGCAGGACAATTTTCATTGTGGCATGTGTGGTTTTGTGGTGTATGTACTGTCATTTATCTAGACTACACAATGTTCTTGCCTGTGGCTCTTATATTGCTTTTTGAGATGTACCTTCCGTGGAAGAGTTTCCAATCATTTTCATGCAGAATGTCAATCTATGTATCACCTTATAAAATAATAAATATGAATATTATTAAATTTATCACAATGCTATGTTTTTAATGTGTATTTATATTTAAATACAATAAAAATTAAACAAACAAATAAATAAATACATTTATTCAGAAAAAATAATAATTTAAAGAGCCTATTCACTATTCAGCCACACTATCAGTGTGTATATATATACATATATATACAGTATATATATATTGTAAATTTAATGTGTATTTATTTCCACAAATTAAACACAATAAATACCAATATTAATAAACAATGTAAAATATTACATAAATACATGTATTATAAATAAATAAATACATTTATGTAGAATCATTTAGAGAATTACTATAGACTTTATGGTCTAGTCAGCCGCATTCATTATGCACAGCCTTTATGAATAAACAAGGCTAGCCTATATAATAAAGGCAAGTGAAGCCCTTATGCATGTCAAAGAGCTGTATGTAGGCCCAGTCAGGGTATTGCGCATGCGCATATCATATTCAGTATTACTGGGTCGAACCGCTGCATCAATAGCAAGACATGTCAGAGAAGAAACAAACAGTGGATTTGGGGCTGTTGGAGGAGGATGATGAATTTGAAGAATTCCCAGCAGAGGGTGAGTGAACTGAAAATGATTGTTGTTTTGGGTAGAAATGCGCTCTTTAGTCAATTTACGGCTAAATAAACACAAACAACACGACAGTGACTCAGCTAGTAGCATTGCTAAGCTAACCGACAAAACATTCTAGACTTTATTCAATAAATGCTTGGTTTGTCGCGTTTGAAAAGAAAAGACATGGATGAAAGAATGAATGTAATATGCATTATTTCTTATAAAGTATTGCAGCGCTTCTTGGTCCACAGACGTAAAAAAAACAACATTACTAAGCATTATAAGCAGCTAGCATGTTTAGCACCTCAAAACCTAATATAGTTGTATATTGATACAAGAATTATTTCACATTTCACAAGAATAATGATTGGACGTATAGAATGAAGTTGATGAACTTTTTTATTATTAATCTTGGGTAAAATAACAGAAACTAACAGCTCCACGCTGTGCACGGTGTGCGGAGCTGGTGCTGGATTCAGGCCCATGTAGATCATCATCAGCTTCATTGAACTGTTATGTCATTCCCAGACTGGACGGGCCTGGATGAAGATGAGGACGCTCATGTTTGGGAAGATAACTGGGATGATGACAACGTAGAGGATGAATTTTCTAATCAGCTGAGGTAGGCTTCACATGCTGAATTTGTGTAATTATACATGTGAAGTAGAGAAGACCTTGTGGCACTTTTTAATTGTAGATGGTTAAATACTAAATATGGAGTGTACTCGCCTAATCTAAATTCACAAAAAATGAATGCTGTTAGACATACATATTACATTTTGTTGTCCTAGTGCCTTTGCCAGAATCTTCCTGAGTCCATGTGAAACCCACATTTTTTTTCCTAAAGAATTGTGTGGTTAAACTCATTTAGAAGAAAACAGTCCCTAAGGGATCTAATAGTGCAATGGCTAACCAACACTCATGGTGGCCTCAAACCACATTTATGAACTTTCCTATGTGTGAGAACTGGACTGCATTAAATACATCCATTTAATATTTGTGTGTGTGTGTGTGTGTGTGTGTAAATAAATACGCTCATTTAAATATATATATATATATAAAAGGTAAATGCATGGACACATTCATTTCACTTTTCTAAAACCTTAAAGCTATAAATCTATTGATATCGCTTATGAAATAGTTTTGATTTCCAGCACTGGAAATGGTTGTGCTAGTGAATGTGTGGTGAAGTGGGAGAGGCTCATGATATTTGGTCGAAAGTGTTTTAAGTTTCATTATTAAAATTGGAAATCAATTAGAAACTTTTTTTAAATATTTTATTTCTTAAAAGCTTATTTTATTTCAGCTAATTGACAAGGCAACAGTTCTCATTTTCATTTAGTTTATCTTTATGTACTAACATAACTAAAACTGAAGTAAAAGTAAAAAAAAAAAAAACTAGACATTTAAAAACAAAAACTAATAAAAATGACAAACAAAATTAATAAAACTTTAACAGGAAAATGAAAGCTGAAAAAAAAAATTCAAAATATTCACAAAAGCTCTAATAGTATCTCTTTGATGCTGTAATATTGATATTATTACTATTAATAGTAAAAATTTAATACTTTCTGTGTTTGTTTTGTGAGTTATTGCACTTTTTAATTTTTTCCCTTCTTTTAGAGCGGAGCTAGAAAAACACGGATACAAGATGGAAACCTCTTAGCATTGGAATACTTGAGCTGAAAATTGATTTTTCCACATTTGAATATTGTCAGTTTGTTCTGTCAATAGAAAATGTGACTTCTCTTATTACTTCTGTAAGAAGCCCAGCGTTGTAAAACGGGTCAGTTGAAACTGAGATCAATGTTTTTTCCCCCTTCCTTATATACAAATTGTGTTAATACTTGTAAAAATAAAGAATTGTTTTCCCAATTCTGTTTGATTTTTATTATTATTATTATTTATATATATATTTAGAGGCATATATATTATGTTTTGCATACATGAATTTGTAATTGTCTTTTTAATCATAAATGTAAAAAGCACGGTAAAGTCTGGTAAATATTGTTAGTCAGTGAGCAGATTTTCACATAACCTCCAGTGATGCAGCTGCACGCATCCGTGGAGAAACTGCTCGGCTGTGCCCTGACGCTTCCCCCTGAGCTCATGGGGCTTGGCAGAGTCTCTGGTGGGGAGATTATCCAGTGAAGTGTTTGTCAGAGGCATGGAGGTGGTCACAGCGTGAAGCCCCAGCCAGTCCTGCCTGGGCCTGCCCACTCCCGACCGGGCCCTGCTCTTTTGCTCTTCACAGTGAGGGCTCCCACACCGAACCAGAAGCCAAATTGCCCAGCCGCACTCCCCCCTAGCAAAATGATTTCTCTGGATTTGTGGCTGTGAGTCCCAAGGATATAATGAGCTGAAATCAATGCCAGTAAGGCATCTCCTACCACAGAGGCATCATTTGCTCATGTTTTAAAGCATCATGTTGCATATTTTCTCTCCCCAAATTTCAAAATAGAATTTGGAAATGTATGAAATGATCATTTATTTTAGAACTTCAATTCTTTGTGACA
This sequence comes from Sinocyclocheilus rhinocerous, assembly GCF_001515625.1. Taxonomy (NCBI): domain Eukaryota; kingdom Metazoa; phylum Chordata; class Actinopteri; order Cypriniformes; family Cyprinidae; genus Sinocyclocheilus; species Sinocyclocheilus rhinocerous. The sequence goes on from NW_015627585.1 coordinate 622,867, forward strand.
GAAATGTGTATGTTTTGGCTATATGATGTGCATTGCACTGGTTTGTTATCGCTCTAAGCGTACGTGTATGAAGGCTGCATCTACTTGCTCAATGTGTTGTTTAATAGATTTTCTGTTGTTGATTCTGACATTAATGACCTGATGTCAAATTTATGATTACATCCTCTTTTTTTTGACATCAGGGACACCCACATCTTACAGGCGCGCACAATCATAACATGTAAATCCACCCATGCCCTTCAAAATAAGTGCTCTGTGCTAGATCATTATTTTAATTGTTGGAGAGTCAGTGAGGTGTGAAAATCACTAAGTGAGAGCAACAGTGGAGATTCCAAGGCCATTTTGTTTGTGCCTGAAGGCGGAAGATTGGCCTCTTGTGTTCGAGCCAGGTGGGTCTTTGTGGCTTCCCCTAAAGTCAGTTTCGCTGTTCATGAGAATGATTAAGCACGCACAATCTTTAGGCCTGTGTAGTATTTTCCACTATATTATTTATTTTGACCTGTTTGCAATTGCTTGTGAATTTGGATCCTTTTAAATTTTGTCAATGGGTCACTTGTCCTGACCTGAAATCAATGATGACAAATAAAATTTCAGTTCAAATAGTTTTTAAAATGTATGAATCATTTAGGAAGGACAGATTTCAATGCAATATATATATATATATATTTGGGATCGTTAATGTTTTATTTTTGAAAGAAGTCTTATGTGCACTAAGGCTGCATTTATTTGCTCAAAATACAGTAAATAAAAATACTATTTAATTAAAATAATTGTTTTCTGTTTTAATTCAAAAATGTAATTTATTCCTGTGATGGCAAAGCTGAATGTTCAGCATAATTACTCCAGTATTTGGCATCACATGATCTTTCAGAAATCATTATTATATGATAATTTGGTGCTCAAGAAACATTTCTTCTTATGTTAAAAACAGTTGTGCTGCTTAATATTTTTGTGGAAACCGATACTTTATTTTTCATAAATAGAAAAATAGAAAGTTCAAAAGAACAGCATTTATTTGAAATAGAAATCTTATTTGTTTTATTATGATGAAAATTTCATTCACAACCTCACTTAGTTTTATATACTGATAACATATATCCAGTTTATTTGTTTATTCTGTGGTATTTCTGTCACACATAGGATGGGTGTTGCGGTTGCACTGGGGTGTATGCGACCACAGCAAGCATCTCCACCATGAGCAATGAGAAGACAGGGGGCTGTCGTGCTGGGAGCGCGCAGCTGCTGCAATAATAGGCCTAATTGCACGTTTCTTTTGTGGGTCTGAAATTAGTGGCAGAGCACAGCTACAATGCCCAAACCTTGAGTAAAAAAAAAAAGACTCACAGGGGCAACTGTTCAGCAGTGCGGCCTATCACCACCACCCACAACTCCCTGTCCCACACCTGCACTCACCCTCGCTAAAGTAAACACAGATAATAAGGTGTAATTACTTCAAAAAATAATAACGAGAGCCCTCCATGTGACAATGGTTGGCCTGTTTATTGAGGGTGGAAAATAACTTCTGAAGACACAGATGAGGGTTCCCCCATTGAGGGACCCTAAAAGGACATGTATCAGTGTAAGTGAGTGTGTTAACCTCATTTCAGGCCCCTTTTATCTCTATATGTATTTCTTTGTCTGTCTTTCTTTTTCCACTGTATGCATAGTGGCACTAAAAGAAAAAAGCTGTTACTTTTAATTTTCTCTGCTGTTCATTTTGCTTGTAGGGCTCATTGTGACATTTGGGAATGTTACCATTGCGTAGGTCAGCGTTTTGCTGTGTCACTCTAAAAACAAAGCGGTTGTTTTGTATGCCATTTTGCACTAGAGAGACATTTTAAGGACTTTTACATAGGAAATTATTTCCATTGATGTCGGAAAAGTCCTTGATGTTATAAAGATGTTAAATATAAAATAAAAATATTATATTTAAAATGTCAATTAAAATATATTAAATATATACTCAAATAGAAAACATTTATTTTTAATTGTAATCAAATTTCACATTATTGTTTTACTGTATTTTGATCAAATAAAGTCTTGCTTTAGTGCACATAGGAGACTTCTTTCAGAAATATATTTAAAAAAACTTACAGATCCCAAACTCTTGAACAGTAAATTACAGTGTATACTGATTCATACATTTTAAAAATGGTTAGAACTGAAATGTTGTACATAAATGAAAATGTGAGCATATATGAAAATAAAAAAACAGCATAACAAATGTTTCTGAGACCAAATTCTATTAACTATATGCTGAAATGCATTCTGGTCTGCTAATATACAAAACTATCAAGGCAGGTTGTTTTATCAAAAGTATTAGTTGTAGGTGTTGTAAATTTTATACAGCTACAAACCTATTTGATTTCTAAATTAAATTATTGTAAAAATTAGTAGAAAAACATTGTAACAGACAGCATGTTTTGACAATTTAACACAACAAGTGACATGACGTGATGTGTAGCCAAGTATGGTGTCCCATACTCAGAAGAATACATGCTCTGCATTTAACCCATCCACGTGCACAGACACAGCAGTGAGTAGTGAACACACACACACACACACAGCAGTGGGCAGCTGTGTTTTTTTTTTTTGCTGCAGCACCCGGGGAGCAGTTGGGGGTTCAGTGCCTTGCTCAAGGGTCTCACCTCAGTCATGGTATTAAAAGTGGAAGAGCTGGTCATTCACTCCCCCCATCTACAATCCCTGCCGGACCAGAGACTCGAACCCACAACCTTTGGGTTACAACTCTCTAACCATTAGGCTACGACTGCCCCCACAAAGTGTAAAATGCACCATGAAAAGCCTTTACAAAGTTCTCTGTTTTATATGAATGTTATTGTTTATGCTAATAATAAAAAAAAATACAGTCCAGACTCGTATAGCAAATCGAGACTTGTATATCCAGAAAATCTAGTGCTTTAATAATGGTTAAATAATTCTACTGTCATATTATTACAAAGCTAGAAATTGGCTAAGTGGTTTGTTTAAAATGTGAAAAGGTTTTATTTATTTGTTTATTTATGCAGTTCTCCACTGAGCCCCTAAATCATCTTCAAGCTCAGTGATACCCAGCAATTACAGGTAGTTTTTATTCCATCAGTTCTGCAATCATATTTTAAGCATGTCCAACATATCAAGGCAACCCACCGCACTTAATAACCCTGGACAGTCAGGAGGAAAGCACATCAAGACTTGTTGGGGCAATTAAACACTCTTGATGTTATCCTCGCTAGTGAATTATCAGAGCTCTGATAATTGTTATTAATTAATCATCTCATTCGCTTAAACTCTCTCATTTTCACAGTAACTGTAAGATAGACTCCAATTGACCTTTCAGGTGTGGGGTACACCTCATCTTTCTCTAAAACCATTAATGTTTGTCAAACTGCTTTCAAAAGCGAAAGTACTTAAAATGCTGTGCCTTAGTGGATAACAAAATAAGATTTTCAAATCCATCTCTATGTGAATGAGAGTATACACAGAAGGTTAACACATATGTTACCAGTCAAAATTTTGGACACACCTACTAATTATTACTATTAATCAAATTTTAGAAAAATAATAATAAAGTTATCAAAAACACACATTGAAGTATGGGAATCATAAAACAAATAACAATATGATTATGTAAGTTTAGTATAAGATATAAATATAAGATAGTAGATTTGTTAACCATCTTGACTTTTGAATGGTATTATAGTTTATTTCAATATATGCATTGTAAAAATGCAGGTAAATTTTTATATATATATATATATATATATATATCATGAGTGCCAAGTGTGTCCAACACTTTTACTAATGTTAAATCTAAAATTATACAGATATTTCAGTTAATCTCCACTAAAATGAATATAATGTGTTTGATATTTTTTTCCAAGTTTTAAATTGCTTCCATAGCTGAGTTTGACAACTAAATAAGGATAATCTGGAAGCTGCGCAGAGGCCAATAGATTCAAGAGTAAATGAAATGTGGAGTGCAACTGTAAAATACGGAAAAATGCAGCTTTGGGTGTTTGAGAGCCTGGGAGGCCTGGCGGAGTCACAGACTTATAGTACGAGCTCAACACGGAAACAATTTATCATGTGTGAGTGGCTGTCTGCTCACAAGACAACAACAATGTTCTAAATCTCACCCTCAGGCAGGACACAAATCCAGCAAACCGCTCAGGCATGTGGACCCTTTCTAACTCTCTTTCTCTCTCTCTGTCTTACACACACAGACACACAGGTGGTTTGCATGCTATCAAGCACATTTGATTCTCTACTATACATCTTCATAGGAATTTGCACTGAACCCCCCACCCCCCATTTTTCAGGATTCAATAATTCAGTCCTTTCACTGGTAATTTTTTCATACACGGCAAATTAATGACCCATTCACGTTGCTTTTTCTCCTTCTAAATACAGGATGGGAAAACCAAAATCTTACATTTGTCAACCTCATTTCAAAAGCAAACTCAAGCTGTTTTATTCAGTGTTGGGAAATTTAGTCATCATTTAGTCATCTTTAATTTAACCGTTTGTCCTCTGAGTGGCAAACTTCCTTAAAATGAGCCAAAGCAGGCAACGCCTACTGAAATGGAAAATGTGCAGTTTATTTCATACCGCTGTGTTTGGGATTGGGAAATGAAAGAAACACATAAGCAAAGAAAGAACTGGTGTGTGTTTCATGATGGAGTGTCTGGTGGCCATCATGCAGCTCGTCGAAATTAGAAGTGACACATGTTACTGAAGGGCTCCCTGCTAAGGAACGCTGTTCTCTCGTGGAGGGAGAGAGTGAGCTTTGATTCATTGCTTATTGTGCCGGCTTACATGCTCTGATTAAGGGAAGCAGAGTGTGTGGAATCTCACTCATTTTTCTGGTTGGCTCAGAATACAAGAGTCCACATATGGCAGTGCGTCATTAAAACCTTGTATATACAGGGATATTGTACTCATAGATTATCCTGGGAAATGCTATAATGATATTACATCAGAACACATTTCCATTATGATGTCTATGGGTTTTTATTTGACATTAGATTCTCTAAAAAAATAATAGATTTTCTTTTTCTTTTTGGAAAGGCTCATCTCTTCAATCCACGTATGAGAACACTTTTTGTCCTTTCATCTTACAGGTTCCTGTCAGTTCTGACGGAACAGTGAACAGGATTGTTCGTTTTTGCTTGAAATGGATTGAGTGACATGTAACATGATGCATCCTTGGTGATTTCTGTTTTGTATTTTGCATGGGCCACTCTGTAGCCATGAGAACCGCTCTATGCAGTGTCTTTGTTCCTCATCCAAAATGCAGATGTCAAAATAAAAAGAAAAGAGCCATCTATTAATGCACATCCATTCATCCCTGACATGTGCTTTTCATGTTGTCCATGTTTTGACTAGGGATGCGCAATATATATACCATATCAGTACTAATATTCATTAATACCTATACTTTTATACATAATATTGTGATGTCTAAATTCACTTGTAACGTTTAAAATGATTTCTTTAATTTATATTCACCAAGGCTGCATTTATTTGATCACAAATCTTTTTCTCTCTCTCTCTCTCTCTCTCTCTCTCTCTCTCTCTCTCTCT
>NW_015627585.1:628469-630708 GCF_001515625.1 Sinocyclocheilus rhinocerous
TTGTCAGGTGCTCTCTAACCTCATAAGGCATTATAGGAGAAAACTCCTATACTATTTTGGCAAATGGAGGTTTCAAAAAGTATTGAATTGAAAGGGTTCCATTAATTATGTCCAATGTGTATTAGAGAAAAACATTTATTTCATAAAGATATTCCCCCCCCATTTTAAATTCTTATTCTCCAATGAAACGTTAGATTTTTGTGATAAAAAAAAGAAAAAAAAAAGATCAAAAGACAATGCAAATTTATTTCCACAGCCTTCTTTGATCTTATTTACCAAGGGTACCAACAATTCTGACCACGTGTGTATATGTGTATATTTTTAAAAAAATATTTGTATATATATATATACAGTATATAAATTGTCCGGTATTTTACCCATGCCTCAGATTATTTTTTTCTAATGCAATTCAACAACTTTCCAGATTTCCAGCACGGCCTGTGTTTCTAGATTTGTGGCCAGGTGGTATGTCCTCAGGAGAAGGAAAAGGAAAAGGAAAAGACTTAAAGATTTTCTGGTGTTCTTGTTTTGTTCAAAGACGAACGAGGCTGATAATTTCCCTCCCACAATGCTGTTGAACAGCCCCTATGATCAGCAGCTATGAGAAAGAGCAGGAATCTGAGGTCCAAGTGTGCAGCCCAGAGCCTTTGACTCGCTCTGCAGTGTTTGTGGGCAGCATCTGGATTCACTTAGGTGGAGAGGTACCCTCATCCTCTCAGGTTGCGGGTCTGAGTGTGGGCTCTTGTTTTTCGAAATGGCTAAAGCCTGCTTGCCTGGACCTTCTCAAACTGCCCCGGCGCATCCGCCTGTCCCTCCAGAGGGGCAATTTCAGCCCATCCCATATGCCCCAAAGCATGTTTAGTGTAGTCACTCATTTGAACTGAAAGATGTTAAACAGATTCATTCAGGAGCCGGGCTTCATGGGGCTTTTGCAAAGTGGAGTGAGTAGGTTCAGGTGACTGTAGTGTACAGATGTGTTGTGTACAAGTGTAAATGCTGGGGAAGTAGGCAAATAAATAGTGAACAGCTTGTAATGTTGATCTCCACATCATCACCTTACTCCATAAAAATAAACAGATCAGTTAGGCTTTTCCAAGGTCAGGCTTAAAGTCTAGTTGGGAACAAAAGTTACTTACTGCTCATTTGTCTATATTCTATCACTGGACTACTGTCAGAGCTTTTTATACTTTTGCACATTGAATTGAACCAGACATACTAAGTTAGTTGGTGGGATGATGTTCAAACAGATTTATTTTTGTGTCTGTCAAGGCCCATAATGTGCATTCTGTTTTTGTCAGGGGAATTATATATATTGTATCTGATTCCCTACTAATTAAGTTTGACATATTTCCAAGACAAAGATAAAACAGATATTAGAGATAGAGAGTGAAAAACAGTACAAAAGAATGCAGTAAACATATAACTTCTGAATACTGACAACGATTTTTAAAAGGGAAAAAGCAATGGCATACAGTGAATTTGAATGTGAATGCTTATATTTAAAATGTCTTAGTGAAGTTAGTGGTGCTTAAAAACAGTAGCTGTTAACATTAAATGTGTTGTTTGTGTGCTGCTACTTACTATTTACAATATGCTTACATACACATAACTACCTGGATTTGTAGTACATTTGCAGCAAAGGGACTGTTGTAAAATGTAATTTTACAACACTGTTGTAAAATGTAAAACTGACACAAGATTTGATTATTGAATTTTATATACCTGACCAGATAGAGAACTTAAAGGAGGCAAGCTCAAGGAGAAGTTAAATCATGTCAGTCATCTTCATCAGCACTTGAAAGACTATAATTAAACTGTCAACATCTCAAATAGACCCAACTTTGTAAACCACATCTCAATGCCTCTGTTACTTAAAACAGAAGGTATTTAACCTTAGAGACCTCTGGAGTCCCCAGTCGCTGACCATTATTAGAGACACTCCAGTGGTAAAGAGCAACAAAGTGGTTCAATCATTTGTTTTTAAGTAGTTCTATTTTTAAACCTCAGTTTAGACAACTGAAAATAGGGGAATTTTGCCCCAAGATGTCCGTCTACCCTTTCAGTCTTTTTCTTCAAAGATGTGTTTGCCCCAAGAGAGGCAGAAGGCGACCCTGGCCAAGATGTGTCAAAGGTCTTCAGGTTTGGCAAAATAATCCAACCACTGGGGAGTCGAAGCACAGAGAAGTTTTCTTCTTTGAATATGTTCTATTAGTATATATAGCATATACTATACTATTAT
>NW_015627585.1:630718-645135 GCF_001515625.1 Sinocyclocheilus rhinocerous
TTCGAAAATTCCGATTCGACTATGAAAATCCTTAGTCGGGGACACCCCTAATATATATGATAAGAATATATATACTGTATATATATATATATATATATATATAAGAATATATATATATAAAAACAAATAGAGCAGGTGCCAAGGATATTTGGGGGAAGAGAATTTTTCCCTATGAGGTCCATTTGAGTAATGGAGAAAGCCTGCTGTGAAACATACTGTGGTTCCTACTGGTTCTCCAAGAATCCCAGAAGCCACCAGAAAAACACTTTGAAATATTTTGAGCTCAAAATGCATTTTATTTCTGAAGTCCATCCCCGTCAGAGACCTTTTCCTCCTTTAAATTGTTGTTGTTGTTTTTTATACCAAGAAAAATGATAACTGTTCCTTCTTTGCTCAGTCGATGGTTGAATAAAAAAGCTTATGAAGATAGAATGGGGAAGACTTGTTACATTTCTAAGGCGAAATAAATGTTTTTATTAATGTATTTACGTTCTTCAGTTTTTCATAATTTGGAATTTGTTAACGTCATCCAGCTCTCAATTTATTTTATTTAATATATTCTTTGTTTGTCTGTTTCTATACTTACACCTTATTAAAATTCAAAAGAGTGTACATCATATAGTTCGTTTGATTTAATCATTAGATTACATGACACCAGTTATTTGCCATTGCTGCAGTTATGCTCTTAACATTACTTCATTCCACATCATGAGCACATCCTGTTTAACTGTAGAGATAAAGAACCTGGCTTTGTTTAATGGCTTTTGGCTTTTTGTTTAAGTCAAAGATAAACAAAAAGAAATTAATGATATTTCATAGACGGCCTAAAATGATACCCACGCTGGATGTTTTGTTTGAAATATTTCGATTAGAAATAGGAAATAAATACCCAGAATATTTATTTTCTTGTGAAAAGTTAGTGAATATCACACAGGATAATGACAAATATTATAACAATTGCTCAAACCAAACCAATGGCTTCACCACTGATATTGTGATAACTAACTAATACGAATAACATGCTTAAAAAAATAAAACTGATATTTTATACAGTATTTGAAAATATTTATGATGGGGACATGACAGTCCTACTGCATCTACGCGCAACAGCCGCTTCTGTGCCGCACGTAATCTCCATGGAAACGTCATCAAGCTCGAGAAGTCTTCCTGCTGCTATAGTTGTGCGCTAGCTGAGCATGGCAGCGAAGGTAAGCGCTATTCTCGCACAGGAACAGCTAGGCTTTCTGCAGATGAAGGGAGCTCAGAGTTAGTTTGATCGTGAAACAATCGTATATATCCAGAAAACGCCATTGGAGCATACTGGAGAAACGCGGGGGAGATGAACTGATAACCTTCAGTACATAGTAGCCGGTGTGATAGAGCTAGTTAGTTAGCCTGCTAATGTCCTGGGTGAATGATAGCGTCTCTCAATGACATTGAGACATAATAGCACTTCAGAGAGATCGGATGAAGCATCAAACTCCTGCAGACAGGCTGTCCAGCATCTGCTTGAGTGCTTAAATGGGTGTCATGGGGTTTATAGGATGCTAAACATTCTTGAAGTGAGCTGAAGTTGAGCTTGACATTACAAGTGCTTGCCTGGGTTCCTTAGATATAAGATGCTTTTAATAATAATACCAATAATTAACTGTGATATGATCATCATTACCACTGGAATGTAATTATAAAAAAACCTTTATTCTAAAATAATGTTCAAACAGAGCACAAGGCCTAATGTATATATGTAGATTCATTATGAATGTAGATCATAGTGTGTTTGTCTCTACAGGTAATGATAAAGAGGGCTGATCCAGCAGAGCTCAAGTCCATTTTTTTGAAGGTACGTCACTGCTTATCTCGCTTGAAACTAAAGTCTGGAAATGAAGGAACGGGAGCCGTAGCCCAACATCTAAGCACTGGTGTCAATGACATATACCTCTATCTGATGTAACTATTTAATAAATTTCTCATTACAGAAAGAAAACCTGAGGATTAATTTAAAAATGCATCGAGCACTGTATGGAACTCATAGTAAGTTCACATGAATATACAAAGTGGAGTTCCTTAAAAGCACAAGAAAAAACTTTGCATGAATAACGTATTTTAAGTAGCATCTTAAATTTATCTAACAGCAATGATCAACAAAATAACACATGCTTAATTCATATTCCTTTCAATAATCAACCTCTTTCTTTCCTTCTGATATCTGCTTTTAAGTGTAGAAAGTACCTTCTGTATGATTGTAAAATGTCTTGCTCATGTTGTCTTTAACTATGAAGATAATGTTTCTTTGATTATATTGTCCTGGGCTTTTAATACTAAAATATATATGACTACCATTTTGATGCGATATGTGATTTTAACTGAGATGTATTTTGCCATACTAATAATCTTCATGAAATACTGCATTGTACAATCACTGTATTAAGTGACTGTTTCAATGACTGCTTTGAGTTTGCTGGTTTTTTGTATAAAATACATCATATTTTATGTAAATCAGATTGCTGATATTTTGTTTACAAACACTTAATGAAGTATTTTATTCACAATATCTATTCTGTACTACAGTGGCATCAACATTATATATATATATATATATATATGATATTAACCCAGGTTTCTTTCCATTCACAGTATGCCAGTGTGGAGAAGAATGGAGAGTACTACATGTCCCCAGAGGACTTTGCGTCCAGGTTCCTTCATGCACAAACAGACATAAAGCTTTCTAAGGATGCCACTGTTTTACTGGCAGGTGTTGTGGACCAGACCAAAGATGGGTTAGTATTTATTTCTATTGCTGCTTTTAAATTTTTATGTTCCACTTGAACCTTTAGTAGGTAATAGTTTGGAAACAAATCAAACTGTGCTACCAAACACAAAATAAAAATGCCCCCTAAATAATACTGTTGAATTTTCAGTTTTTAAATGACAATGACCAACACACAGTGTGAATTTGTGTTTTTCATTAATAATTCACGACTTGTGTAAATTACAGTTTATAGTTCATTTGATTCATAAACAAAGCCTTTGCTGTGAAATGGATGTGGATTATGCTGTGGGATCTTCCGCTTTTAATCCTGCATTAGGGTCAGGCATCTTACCACGCCACACTTTGTTCAGGTGCTGCTCCATTCAGGCAGCATGGCTCAACCCCTTTTTGCATTAATATGTATGCTTTTAATGATACATAATGATGGCCAATGATACTCAAGCGTAAGTCCAAAATGATTGTGCATTACTATGGCAACCAGCCGTGCTGCGTTCTGCGCCGAGTGCATGTGGTCATGCAGCACACATTATTAGGGCTGCCATAGACCGGGAGAGGTACACACGCACTGTAATTGCCTGTGCCATTCAGCTCTCATGCTTTGTGCGACTTTGAGGATGGATAAATTGCTGCATCTCAGCTATTAACGGATAACTATTAGGGAATCATGGCTTGAGCTCTCTTTCTGAACATAATTTTTTTATTTATTTGTAAGGCTTTGAGTAAAAAAATAGGAGGATTGTTTGATTTAATCAACATTATGGAAAAATATTAATAAAGAGTATGTTGGTAAGCATTGTCTTTTCGGTTTGTCTTTGGATTTTTCATGTTTTTTTGCACAATGCATGTAGGTTCCTGAGCTAGTTAAATAAAGATCTGGTTGTATATAGATTTCTGTGGTTTGGTCGTAGTGGCGGCTGTGGTCAGGACCTTCATGCCGTCAGAACTGTGGAATTTTGCAAATGAAGAAACGTTCATTTTGAGGCCTTCGGCCCAGAATTATGATGGAATGAAGTCCTAACAGCAGTTCATATTTGTTTTTATATAAATTTATGTACAAATGAAACTCGTTCTAATATTTAAATGTATTCAGAATCATACAATTTCAAGAGCTAAAAGCTCTTATCCATCTCTAGCTAAATTTGTGTGGGTGCTGATGTTTTTGCTGAACACGATATGTTTTACAACCGAGGTAGGTTTTCATCTGATTGAGATGATTCACAGGTTATCTGTTTCATGAGATGGATACAAACAGCATGATGCATTTTCTACCTCCTCCTGAGCTGGAATAAATCAAGTGATATGGTGACATCCATCAGGCACTGAATCATTTCTCCTTTATTCACTCAGCCCTGTTTGAGCGGCATCCTGCCAACGGTTCTGAATCATTCATTCAACACATGTAGACTTCCCTGCTGATTCAAAGATCTGCCAGACATTCTCTCCTTCTCTCGCTCTATCTTTTCTCCCCTCTCCATTTTTGATGGAAAAACTCCTCAAGTGTGAAACACTGTAGCCTCTTGGGGGTTAAAACTTTGTAAAGAGTGCATGCTGGGAAAATGGCAGTCCGTGCCCATGTGGTTTCAGGCTGGTCTGAGGTATGCACTCAGGGAAAGCTAAACCAGCCTGCGTCCCTCTGCATCCAGGCTTGTCAGTGACAATGACAGGGCCAGAGCTTATTGAAGGTGCTCTCTCTTCACCTGTCACGGATAAAAGCTACTACGCTAAACCACTGAAATAATAAGTCTGTAAATAGTGTTTCTGCTAAGGACAGTGTTTACCAGCACCTTTCTCTTTTAGAAACAAAACAATTTAAAGGTGCATGGCACCCACTGGGCGATAAAGGGAAATGCTTTGTACAACATGTATATGCCTGTTGTGATTAGCATAACACATTGAAAATTGATAGCAACATAATATTACAATTCTATGAAAAACAAAGAACAAATGTATTGATTTATATAGGATGTCTCTCTCCTGAGTTTTGATGATTGCAAAAGATCAAGAATTTAAAGGTTTTTGAAACGTTTCTTTTAAGCCCACTAAGTCTGCATTTATTTAATCAAAAATACAGTAAAACTGTAATATTGTGAAATATTATTACAATTTAAAATAACAGTTTTCTATATTAATATATTTTAAAATGAAATGTATTCCTGTGATGGCAAAGCTGAATTTTCAGCGACCGTTATCCCAAGATTTGGTGCTTTCTTATTATTATCAGTGTTTAAAACAGTTGTGCTGCTTAATATTTTTGTGGAAAATGTGATGCATTTTTTCAGGATTTTTTTTTGAAGAATAGAAAGTTAAACTGAACATTTATTTGGAAAAACTCTTTTGTAAGATTATAAATGTCTTTACTGTCACTTTTTACTGTAAATTCAATGTGTCCTTGCTAAATAGAAGTACTTATTTCTTAAAAAACAAACAAACTACTGACTACTGACCCCAAACTGAATGGTGGTGTATTTTATAAGATTTTCCAGTTTTTGTGTGTTTAGAAAAACAAAGTTCCACATGAACTGCCCATATTATTAAACCATTTCAGTATCATATTTGAGAAAAGTTTTTGCATTCCCCATGTTACCCTTCTGGTTCTGTGCCATTTTAGTTGATGGTTGGAAGATGTTTTGCATTGGCCTTATTACTCGAGCTTCAGTTTAGTTTGTTTTTCATGGCGACGGCATCTTAGTGTGTCTGTGTATCAGCGTAATTGTTCTCTAGTAGTCAAGGAACTGCTAATCAACCATCATAAGCCTCATGTCTGGAATGGCGCTGGGGAAACTACATGCACAACTCATTTTTGTGTATGTTGATAGGAGGGTATTTAATGCAGATACGCTCCCAAAATCAATTACAGTGACCATCAAGCTGATCTGAAATGAAAGCAATACCATCTGGTGATTAGAAGTCCATCGTTTCCTTCCAATGGTTTCTCGTGTTGGTGATGCATTTTAATCACTTGCTGAGTTTTGGTAAACTTTTTTTTTGTAAAAGCAGCAGCATCTGTATCATTTCTCATTGCTTTTTGTTTTTAATCATCGACGCCTGGGCCCAGCGGATCGCCTTTGTAGCTCTCCACCCACTCTGAAACAGCAGGCTCCTGTTCTACTGTCAGCTTAGTTAATAAAACAATTACTCTTGACTCCACAATGTGGCTGATTTGGCATGCTGGAAGCGCACAAATTCTCAGTTCCTTTAAATTTCATCAGTAACAAAATTAATTAGAGTGGCCACGAAAATGTAATCATTGCTCCCTGGAAATTGAAATAAATTAGAGATGCATGCATTGGGACTGCTCGTTAGCAGTGACCTCGAGTAATTGCTGTATCCATTTGTGAAATTCATAATGGAGTTGAGGCAACTTTGAACTGCGCTTAAATAAAGACTAGATTGCATGGTCCCCAGGGTTTCCTATGAATGCTGAAATTGCTTATTTGATGAGGTAGATACATGTGTATGTGTGCGTTTGTGTGCATGTTTATGTGTTTTCTGATGTTCGGCAAATGTCATGCTCTCCATTATGATTCAAACTTTTAGTCATTTGCAGAAGTAGAGCCGTTCCCCTTTTATTGATATCAATTTTTAAAAATCTTTCTGCTGGTTTACGTGATTATTTTTTGAACAATAGCACCCATTCATCCTCAGTGTAAAGTGAGCACACATATAGGAACTAATGAAATAATCTTAAAATTGTTATATTTAATAATAGTGGCAAATATAAGAAGGCTTCCTATCTCTTTCTCAAAATGTGCGCTAGCAGTCAAAAGTTTGGGCACATCTAATCAATAGCAAGCCTTTTTCCTTTACTATATCTGGTTCAACTCATACATTAAAAAACAAAACTAAATTAATATTTTAGTTTTGTAAAGAAATTCATACGGAGGTGCAATATCTGTTGCATTCATATCATTGTTATATAAATAATATATTTATATAAAAGAAATTAAATACATATTTTTTAACTATATATATTTTAGTTTATATATTCATTTATTTTGAAAATTTTTAGTATAAGCCTATACATGAAGCTTTTTAAGACCATAAAAAAAACACTGTGTCTCCTTTTGACTGGTAGTGTATATGTATTCTAGCAATTCCTGAGCATTTCCTTATTGTACTGCAGCATGACTTGTTGGTTCTCTTGTAATCACATTATTTACTGAGTTCCCATCCTGGGGGCTTTATATGAACTGGTCCCATTTTCAGTAAGGTAATGACATTTGACAGTCAAATTGGAAGCACTTCAATCAAGATTGTGATCATTGAATAGCCTGTTACGTCAAATTGTTTTGTCATTCACTTAATCTCTGGGCCTAGAATCGAAGCTGGACTGTGTGTTTAGATGTTTTGTACATCATAATTTTAGGCTGATAATTACAGTTGAACAAATCACTCAAGTGTCAAGTGTTCACAATGAAAATATGTGCTACCTTTTTTTGTTTGGCGATGAGAAGCAGTAATCAGTGAGTGATACCCTCTCATCATTCAATAATGCAATGCCATGCTGGTGAAGTGAAGTGTCCACAATATGTAGGCTGTAAGTCTGTTTGTCTCCATCAGGTTGATCTCCTTCCAGGAGTTTCTGGCTTTTGAGGCGGTGCTGTGTGCTCCGGATGCTCTCTTCATGGTTGCCTTCCAGCTCTTCGACAAAGCTGGAAACGGAATTGCCACTTTTGGTAAGTGTACAACACTCTTCATAAAACAGAGTTCCAGCTCAAAATTCTGATTGTATGATCTACCTTTGAAGCTGTTGTAAAATGTTCATAAAAGTTCACCTGTGATCGCACACATTCTGTGTAAATGGGCCTAGTTGCTGTTCTGTTTGCCAACGTCAAACAGGCTACAGTTACGAGAATTAACTATATTACTTGGCAGAAAAGCTGCTTAATAGTACATGTAAATGTTTTTTGAACATTGGAGTCTTGTATTAATCTAAAGTTGCCATGATTTATAAAGGCTAAGTCACTCAAAGCCTTGCTAGTCACTTCACTTTCTGTAAAAACAACCCTGTTTTGTTTTGCTTTTTTTTTGGTTTTGTTTAGTGGTTTGGTTTGGTTTGTTAATTTTCATTACATGAATATCCTTGTTTTGGCCTAAACTGTATTTATATCAGCTGATTGTCTAAATCAGTGAGGTTATCGAGTAAAATTCCAAGGCACCTTATGTTCAGTCACCGGCCTCAAAACAAAGGGCTAATGCTAAGTAGTCTAATCTGAATGCTTGCTTAGACCGACAGATTCCTGTCACTTAAAGTACTACAGGATCAGTAAAGGTAAAACTCTTAATCGGGTTTATTCATCCACTGCCAGAGATCTTCAAAAGGCAGATCAATTTCAAACAGTCACTATAGTGGACATCAGTATAACCTTCCGCTTTACATTCATTGCGGTTATTTGATTCCAGATAAGAATCAAGGATAGTAATGCACAAATAAGATGAGAAGTTGCTTTTGCAGTTATATTCATGTTGCAAAAGGAACTTGGCACAGGAAGAATGCATGTGTGCACCTCATGCGTTAAATTTCCCTAATTGATTTAAATAGTCTAATTTGCCTTTTGTAGGTGAGACCTGTCAGATCAGCTCATTTCAAATGCACTATCCAAAGTGCCTAGGCGGAGAGAAAGAGACTTTCATCAACCTGTTTTAGTCAATAGGGAATAAGATCAGATAATACATGCACATGTGCATATTTCGTATTGAAATGACTCGGTTATTTAGAAGTGATGTTTCTGTGCCGTTCAAAGGTCTCTTGTTGTTCATGTCGTCAGTAGTATGTCTGGGTTGAGCTGTAATGAGAACGTATAGGCAGTAGTTGTCTCATACACCTGTTTTTCTACTGCTGCAATCACGTCAACATAAATAGCAAATAACTTCTGACTAAGATTATGGTCATGTCAAAATCACTTTATTGTGATGCACTACAGAGGGTAGGAAAATGAAATGCCGCTCTGTGTTAAAGCAAACAGGAGACTCCCGTTTATAACCCTCTTAATGTCATTAAAAGCATTAAAGGTCTCTTGCTGTTACATTAAACAGTCTTTTTTCGCCGTTTAATAAACCCTGTCATTGCAAGTCATATTATGAAGGGGTATTTTTTAAGGGTTTGGAAAATGTAGGTTTTAATTAATGAATGACTAGGGTATTTTTTTTTCCCTTTTTCTCCCCCCTTCAACTTCAATTAGGAGAATTAGAGGTATTAAACTTGCAGGCTGCCATGCGACTCCAAAGCGATATAAAGAAAGAAGGACAGAGAAGTGTTGACAGGTTCATAAACACTGATAAAATAAAGGTCTGGAGTAGCTCCACTGTGGAACTCTGTTGTAATGCAATATAAAAAGCATCTGCTAAATGACTGCTTACTGTATATATATTGCCATAAATGGGAAAAACCTGTTGGACCTGCAGCGTTCCATGAGAAATGCTTGCCGGAAAAACCGCCAACCCCATTTTTCTTTGCTTTTATTGTCATCTTCATTGCAAAGACTTATTTTGTTTCCCACTTCTGTTTAGCCTTTTATTTTCTAAAGTAATGTTTTATTATTAATTATATCATCAGCATATGAGTTAATGGTTGAATTGAAAAATGAACTTAAATGTCAAAATATCTTAGTTTTTTCTTTATTTGATGAATGCCACAGGGTTGTGTAAAACCTGTTGATCTTGTTCTCCAGCATGATTTGACATGATCCAAGAGCAAGAACATCTGTATTTCTGTATAAAGAGTCAAGTTCAGTGTCTTAAATTTACACGTTTAGTGACCTACAAATAGTGCCAAATCTTAAACCTTTCTTGTTTTTTTATTTGTATTTTTTCAAAACGTTTTATGTATATTTTCATGTTTAAATGTAAAAAAAAAAATCTGTTTGATGCCTTGTATTTCTAAACAAGATTTACTTTTAGACCCATGTTTTAGAGGCACTATCATTAAAATCTAACAATGCATAGTTTTGTAACTCAATCCTCAACAATGACATTTCTGACGCAAGGCTTATCTCTGATTTCAGAGGATGTGAAACAAGTTTTCGGTCAGACCACTATTCACCAGCACATCCCCTTTAACTGGAACTCGGAATTTGTTCAGCTTCACTTCGGCGCTGAGAGGAAGAAACACCTTAACTACGGGGAGTTCACTCAGTTTCTGCTGGTGGGTATGACTGCTGTCTAATCTCTCTCTGATCCACTTGCACCCCACCTTTCCCGCCACGTACTCCCAAACACGTTCACTTTCATACTATCCCTGTTGCATACTTTCCTTCACCGCCGCAGAGCTCAGATCGATGTAATGTCTTGTTTGGTATATTTTGTGCCTGGTCTCGCCTAGATTGACACACAGTCCTGGGCACCGTTTCCCGCAGCACAACGAGGCATATTGACCTAGTTAGTCATTAATGAAACACTGGAGTTATATTCCTATGCCAGCATTTGTTTCTCATTAGGTGACGTAACCTCAGTGCAGTCTAGCGATTCCCCTAAAACAGGTAAAGGTTTTCTCCTACAAGAAGAATAGCGGTATTCCTTTTGTATTTGTGATGGTGTGTAAGAAATTTTCCAATATAACGTCTAGACCTGAGAGTGGGCAGAGGGAGTGTGAGGGGTCGGCTGTGCCAAGTTCGCATCTACACTCACTATATCTGAATGAGCTTTTTATATTAAACTTAACTTGGTCCAGATGGGTTTTTGGGAAACTGCGAGAAACACGCCGATATTGTGTTTGTGGCCAAGATGGGATTCATTTTGTTTTTGGAACTTGAAAACGATGAAAAAACACATTTCCTGTTTCATTTATTTCATTTTCTTTGAATTGGCAACTTTTTATGGTTGTTTGGAGTGATTTGAAAAATCCGGTTTGTTAACTGTTAGATTTTATCCACTACAGCACTGATACAATATCACGCAGCACTGTAAAAATGAACCAGCAGCTTCACGCATGAGAAAAAAAGCTGCAGATTCAGATTTACTCTCAATGAAATCCACAAATTCTCTGAATTATTTTCCTTTCCTTTATGAATGGATGCTTTCCAACACTGACTTCATGTCAATATGACCACCTACAAATATGACATGTCGGAAATCTGGCTCTGCTGTCAGAAATGGTATTACTGACATAGCCAAAGGTCTTAACATCCTGCAATTTCTTTAACCTGAACATTAATGATGAGATCTTTAAGACTTCTCAGATATTTTTTAGCGGCTGTTTCGCTGTTTAAATGCGGTTTTTAATGCCAGCGCTTGAATTACAATAATTGACCCAAACAGAGGTGGCTCATCAAATGTTTTTATTTGAATCCAAAGACAATTAAAGGCACAATAAATGCCATGGTGGTTTCAATATTGGCTTTCGTAGGTTCAGTTCTTCTCCTCTCTAAATAAAAAGCATGCTTTTGAAATACTCACAGTTGCAGTAATTTAAGGTTTTTAAGAAGCTAACTAAACTGTAAGGTTTAGATCCACAATTATAATGCAATTCCACATGCTTGTGGCTGGAGCAGCGCGATGCAAGACAGGAAAAATCTGTAGCCAGATAATATTTTGCTCTACCTCTGCCCTTGTTTTATTTATTTACACTGCTACTGGCATTTCCTCCTTGTTTAAAACATTGTTTGTGTGTTTTTGAAAGACACAGGAGCATGTACGGTATAAGATGTAAAGTCAAATTCTTTGTTTTTCCAGCATTTGCTTTAATGTGATTTGCAAATATTCAAATAAGTATATTGATGTGAAAAATAGGTTAATAATAGTGAAATTACCAGCAACAATCTGTAACTGTATTATTGCTGTATTTTTATTAGGACAGTGACATTTCTATAATATCAGAAATAGGTTAGCATGGAGTCTGACATTCAAAGCTTTGACATTTTCTCTAATAGTGTTTTGTGAGCAGACGTTTCTTCTATACGAAGGCGCGTCTATTCGCACAGCAGACCTATATTTCTAGGATTTTGGAGCGGTAGCTCAATTATGCGGGAAGAAAGAAAAACAACTCTCTTTAAAAACCTGAGATGTGTAAGAAAGTCATTCTCGTCTTCTGATGTGATACTGCAGCCGTTTCAAATGAGTTGCGCAATCAACAAAATGAGAGTTCCCTCTCCAAATGTCTTTCTAGCATATGTCTCCAAGCAAATAAATTAATTGAAAATAATAAACACATAAAATAGTTATTTAATTGAAACAACATGGGCGACATGTTGTATGGACTGATACTTTTAGAAATAAAAATATTTTTACAAATATTTTTTTTACTTTTTAAATAATACATACATATATATTAATATATATATTAATATACTTATATACATATATATATATATATATATATATATTTATTATTATTATTATTATTATTTTCTTTTTTTTTTATTAATGATTTTATTTAAATATTTTGATTGGCTTGTCTTTTTTGCCTTGTCATTCTTTTTTTAGCCCATGTAATAACATAAATAATATTGTAAATAAAATAGCATTTATGATTAAGTAAAATAAATAGTATTATAATTGATAAATATAAATCTTTATTATGGTTTAGACTAAACATTTTGACATATTTTGATTTAGATCGATGCACAGGGTTCCTTTAATCATTACATTTATTATATTTACTTATAGACTTTATATTTCATATTTATATATCGTCTGGAGCTGCTTTTACCATTCAAAGATTGATTTACATTTACATTTTTTGCATAATTAAGGCCAGCTGTACATAATGGATCACATGCATAAAATCACAAGCATGTAATATATCCTTTTTTTTTTTTTCAGTACAAATCACTCCAACTCAGCATAGTGTAAACTACCAGCATGCACAGACTGATTGACATGTATTGTGTTGCAGGAGATGCAGCTTGAACATGCCAGACAGGCTTTTATGCAAAGAGACAAGGCCAAGACAGGCACCATCACCGCTCTGGACTTCAGGGACATCATGGTGACCATCAGACCCCACATGCTCACACAATTTGTGGAGGAATGCTTAGTTGCAGTGAGTTTGTTTATTTTTATTTATGTTTTAGCTATTTCAGCCAGTGGTTGTATTGTATGACAGTTTTGTGATAGACTTTTGTTTCACGTAAACCACTGGGAGATATTTATTTGCTAGGTGTATATGTGTAAGCAGTCTGTTTTATACACACTCAGTGAAGTCTGTCATTTTCTCCACGGTTTGTGAATCATAAACCTTGGGATTCTAGGAGATGTTTGTAAACACACAATTTCGAGGCCATTAGAAATAAATTAAAGACAATACGCTCGTCAGACCCAGTCTATACACTCAATCCTCTAATTTAGATGCCTTGCAAAACAAGACAGGAGGTATAAAAAACATTTTATCCCATCTACAAAAAGGTTTATACTACAAAAAGGTTTATACTTTTTGTGGGCAGGTTTATGCAGGGATTTTACAAATGACATCCTGGTTAAGGAAACTTCAGAGCAGGTATGATTTTTGTGGCTTCAGGTAGACACCACCATTTCTGCAAAGCACACAGCGCCATCTAGTGAGAGACAATCTGCTCTCGCTTTTCTTTCCCAGCCCCTCTTAAGCCTGAAGAAAACTATACAAGCACTATTTCAGCCAAACTACACTTCGTCTTGTCTCTAAAAAAATCATCAAATACATTCTAAAAATGTTACATTTCATAAATACTTAATATTGCAGTTTAAATGAAATTGGTCTCTGGCTAGTTTTCTTTTTCTTTTGCTATCAGAGTGGCAAAGGGAGTTTTTACACCAAGAATTCTGTCAGATGCTATTTAAAGATTTACCTCATGTTAGTTTTCCACTTTATATGGCCCTCTTCTCATAAAACAGCTTAATTAAAAATGGCCCTCAAGCTTCAATCCCTCTGAAATTACCAGTGTGCCTCTCTGTGAAACACATGTATTTATTTAGCGCTCTGTGGGGTGGAAGTGCTAAAGATGTCGCCGCACTGTAGCTTGATTAATGTTTGGCACTCCATAGAATTCTCAGCTATTTATCACCTCTGTCCCTCATAAAAGGATGTCTTCGTTCAAATGTCTGCCAATTTTGCAGGCGGCCGGTGGAAGTACGTCACATCAGGTCAGCTTTTCCTACTTTAATGGCTTCAACTCTCTGCTAAACAACATGGAGCTCATTAGGAAGATCTACACCACCCTGGTAGGCAACCGCAAAGATGTGGAAGTTACTAAAGGTTAGTAGGGCCTTTTTTTAAGCTTGTTTTGTTTTGACTTTGTCCTGTCTCCCCTGATTAGGCTGACTTTATGTGCCCCAAAAACACAAAAAATTACCCACACTGCATTGCTGGAGATATCAGAGTTAGCTTTTCATGTGTATGTGTTTGTTGGGGCAATATAATTATTTGTATTATATAATATGTGTAATTTAGTACACAGATACTGTGTGTGTATATATATATATATATATATATATATATATATATATAAAATCATAGTATTTAGACATTGTATTTACATTTTTTGTTACTCGTCAAATTCTTACTCATTTTTTGAACAATTATATGTTTTACATATGTTGTTGTGCACATATGTAATGTGTGTAATTTAATATAAATAAATATGTAATTGTACTATTTAAATAGTACAGTACATCTTACTCGCATTCTTTCAATTTTTTGAAAAAATGTTTTTGTTACTCTTTTTTTTTTTTTTTT
>NW_015627585.1:645260-668372 GCF_001515625.1 Sinocyclocheilus rhinocerous
CATATTTCTTACATATGTTGTTGTGGACTTTTAAATATATATTTATAAAATATGTGTTAAATAATACATCTTGCTCTAAACCATTTAATTTTCGAAAAACACAATTCTTGCATATGTTATGCACTTAAAAAATTTTTTTTTTTTAAATTGCTGATTTTTTTCTCACTCAAACTCTTCTAATTATTATCGTTTTAATTTTAATTATTTATATATATATTTAACAACTTGCATTATACAAGTGTAATATTACTGTTGTGATAAGTCACGTTGAGCTCATTAAAGGATGATAAATAACTTTAAAAAACCTGTCAATAGCCCATCAAGGAGGGCTTTTAAAACAAATCCCCCAAAACCTTAAAAAACCCTTGGTCTGTGTCTCCTTGGCCAACTGGTGACCTGTGAAACAGCCCTCATAGTCTGGCTGCAATGGAGCTCTGCGTCTTGGACACACACTCTTGCTGTACACACCCAGCCTGCGATGCTATCAGCCCTGTGGAGACCGGGGCCAGGGGTGGGGAGGCTACATTTACCGCTGCTGTTCCCACAGAGGCTGTAGGCCGCCATCGGCCTCCGCTGGGACCTGTGCGTGCGAATTTCCATGTCTACTTCTCTTGTTGACCCACAGCTGATTGGTTCCGTATGTTTTGAGCGGTACGCCGAAGCATAGTTTCGTCATTGCAACAGCCATCGTTTGCCACCTGGGGAAAATAGGGAACACATCACCCCGCACAAAGGCCGCAGATAGAAAAAAGAGCTTGCAAATGTATAAAAACATTTAATGTGGATCATCTTACTGCTTTTCTGGCCATTCTAAAGCAGAAATTCATCTCACTTATTTCATTGCTTTCGATCACGACCGCATGATTTCAGAGTTACTTTTCCGCTCTGATACTTGAAAGTCCATTTAAAAGTTTTGTAGAAATAAATATGATTTTTGGCAAGCCGAATGCTCTTGGCGGCATGTTCCTCACACTTTATCAGTAGCCGGTGTTTGTTTTTGGAGGGAGCTGAAGAGACAGATGCCCTGCGTGTTCTTTGATTGGAGCGTTCTTCACACTTCACAGCGTGTTTAAGGCCGGGGTAAGCTGAGCTGGCCTTGATTCAATAGGGCTCTGTGTAAGAACACTTGCTGCCTTTTTCAGGCTAGTCACTCTATACCAGTGCAGTGGGAATCCCACTGTTAACCGGCCTGTGTTCATTCTGCTCATTACCACTCTGCACTTAACCTACACAACCAACTGATATCCAATACAAGCCCAGACTCAATGATTTGCTAAATATTTGAATTAATTATTTACTAAATGATCAGGTAGGGATGCGTTCATGTAAAACACATAGTTCATTAATAGAACAGCGAGCAATACAGTGACACTGAAATGTATTTAGACAGCTTAAACATTGTAATACTCTATGCACAAAACTTCAGCTTCAAACTTTTAGTGAAAGATGGTGCAAGGTGTTGTACATATAAGGTTGTTTTAAATGAAAGTGAGTAACTGAATTCCTCCATGAAGACTCCTTTTACAAGGCTGTTAGTGAAGGGCAAATGGCCACTTTGAGGAAGTAATTTTACGGTTTATAATCATGTGATTCTGAGCGGCATTCATGCATTTTGAGGTAATTTGAGATCTTACCTCAACTGTTATTGTGCACCTAAGGATTATTTGTGGAAAATAATATTCACATATTTTTATTCTTTGTTTAGTTTTAACAAACACTACATAAATTGAAATTAAATTGAGTTCAAGACACAAACAGGCAATATTTGATGTGAAAGAATAATTGTAATAGCTATAAATGAGAATTTTGCCCATTGTTTTCAATGTAGTTTTAGAATTCAAAATAAAGTGTCAGGGACATATAGGCTGTACATGACCGTACTGTCCTGCACTCTTCAGAGTGTTTACTTCAAGTGCTCTGCCCTTCTGAGTAAGTGAGACACAGCGATGCTCACTTTCAAATGTAATTCACCCACTGACTTAATACAGAACATCCGCTGAAAATGACCTTGCTACCAGCTGGCCAAAAATAATTGCAAAAATTACAGAAAAGTTCTGAGCAAAGGTTTCGCATCATTTGTTTGCAGATGCCACTTGATTTAATATTTTATTTAGTTTTTTAGTCATATATTTTAAAGCATGGCTTAAGTGGCCAAATATGCTACAGTTGAAAAGTTTGGGATCATTAAGATTAGTTTTTTTTGTTTGCTTTTTATTTATTTTTAAGAAATTAATACTTTTATTCAACAAGAATGCATTAAATTGATTAAAAGTGACAGTAAAGACTTTCACATTACTATAAAAATTTATATTTTAAATAAACGCTGTTCTTTTGAACTTTCCATTCATTAAAGAATATTGAAAGAATGTTTCACAGTTTCCATGAAAATATTAAGCTGTACAACTGTTTTCAACTGATAATAAAAAGAAATGTTTTCTGAGCATCAAATCAGCATATTAGAATGACTTCTAAAGGATCATGTGACTCTGAGCTTAAATAAATTACACTTTAAAATATATTAAAATGGAAAACTTATTTTAGTAAGCATGAATGACAAAAATGTTTTCGAAAAAACTTGTTTAAAACTTTGAAATAGTTTTTAATAATTTAATAATAAGCCACTGTATCTTTTGAAAATTGTATTTGATTAGTATAAATAAATTTTTAGCAGTAATTAAATGATTCTGTATTTCCTGCACTCTCTTTCCCTGTTTTGCAGAGGAGTTCATCATTGCTGCCCAAAGGTTTGGCCAGGTGACCCCTATGGAAGTGGACATCCTGTTCCAGCTGGCTGACCTGTCTGAGCCGAGAGGGTGAGTCACCATAGCGACAGGGCCTTGCTGAATCATCATCTGAGATCCTCTGCCCATCAAGAGGAGGGTTCGAGGCTCAGCCATAACATACTTCAGCTCAGCCTGTGTTTCAGAGCCCTCTAGCCACTCTCGCCGTCTAAAAACAGCATTGTTTTGACTCTTCTGTAATTATATGAGAAAAGTTTTCTGGTCTCGCTATTCTGAGTCTTGTTCTGGCAATTGCATAGTCGATGATACATGACTCTTCCTATTATTGTACAGCGGGAGGTTTTGAACACGGTCCAGCTTGTTCTAACTTTCCTGCAGCATGTAGTGGCACACATGTTTCCCCACTACTGTAACTGCTGCAAAGTTCTTACCAGTACAGTAATGAGCTTGGAAGTATATTTACAAAATATCTGCTCTGAGCCATAGAGCGGTGTAATCATGGTGAGTTAAACCCCTCTTTCCAAAACCAAAGATATCACATGAACATTTTTGAAGAGTCAGATATTATGACCTATGAACTGACTCATGACACTACTGGGTATGTCTCAAATGGAGCAAATGGTGATCAGGAGTTGGTTTTTGGACATTATTATTTCTTTGCAATGTGATACTGTAATTACCCAACTCACTTTGAGTCAAGATTTTGGAGGTTGTTATTTGTGTTACTTGTATACCACGTTTCCTCAAACATCTTTGAGATGTTGTGCTCTGAAAAGGCAGAAAAAAGGAATCTGTTTAACTGTTTAATTATGTCTGCCCATGTTTTTGCTTTTTACAGACGTGTTGGTTTATTTGACATTGAGATGATTGCACCTCTGGAGGAGGGAGCTCTTCCTTACAATCTTGCTGAGATTCAAAGACAGGTAACTCTCAGAACCTCAGTGTATAAACTTGTCTTAAAAGATTATAGTGATCGGAATAAACTGGGCCTTGGTCCACTAACTTTTGGGACACTATGACTCAGTTATGAGGTTGTGCATTAAAACTGTTATGCCATTGTGCTACTTCATTGTAGTTGGTAAAAAGTGCAGTGCCATTTTATAATATTCACTTTTCCTGCATTTTTAAAAGACAAACAGATAATACATGCATAATGACATTCAGACATGAACCAAATGCAATAAATCAAAGCTACAAAATGCACTATAAAAATGATATGTTGAACATACACTGTCATCCAAAAGGGGGGAGGGTGGGGTTTAGTTGGTTATGGCTTATCTGCATGTTTTATTTTAATTTACGTGGTAGTTTTTGTTTTTATTTTTATCTTGCCAAAAACTGTTTATAATTGTACAGATTACAGAACGTTGGTACACTTGTTGTTTTTAAATGTGCTTTATAAATAAACGTGAACTTGAACTTAAAACTTAAAATAATAATAAAAAAAACTTACTGACAGCAAACTTTTAAACAGGAGTGTATAAATTAATAAATAATAACTAAATGAGATACGTAAAAGATAATTACAAACAAAATCTCTTTTAAAAACAGAAATAAGGCATTTTCTTCATGCATTTATTCTTGTACTTATTCTCTGAGAATTTGAGATACTTAGTAAGACATGACCGAATTTCCAGTAAATGAATATAGTGGCATTTATTATGAATTCTGGGAATGTTTCATGTATCTGAACAATTTTGACAGTGATTGAACGATTTTGACTCTCTGGTTAGCACACTTGTTTGTAATTGAAATAGGGAGCGGATTTGGACACACCCAGAGTGTATTGTTCTATATTTTTCTTTGTTCTGTCATTGCAGAAATGTGACTTATATATCCTTAGATATTCTATCAAATCACTTTAACAAGTTATAGTTAACTAAATGTGATACTTTTACTCATATCGATGGTATTGGTTCATTCATTCTTTAATTTCATGTTTGCTGAAGTTAAAGATATATTTTGAGAACTTGTATTTATAAGTGCTTCTGATCAACGCATCATTTCCAGCCCCTCTGGATTTTTCCGTCAGCTACTGCTGAGCTCTCGTCTTCGCTTTGACCAGAGCAGTGAAAGAAGAGAATATCTGAATCTGTCATCAGCACACAGATCACACATATAAAAAGCTGTAAATGAAACGCAAGCCCAGCAGTCGAGGAAACTTATCAACGTCTGATGGTGAGATGAGGGGAAATGAAAACAGACAGAAAGGCTTGAAGACTCTACAGGGGAAAGAAAGAGAGTGAGTCTGTGCCTAGATATTCCCTCTTTATTTTATCAGAAGTTCTGCCTCCAAACACATTGAGGGCTGAGTTATTCCTTCGTGCAGGGCCATACGAAGCGGGGGCTCGGGACAGAGACGCCAGTCCCACCACAATGAGCTGCTTTGGGCTGTGGTCTGGCCTTATGGGCTACTGGCCAGCTCTCCCTCACCGCTTCCCCCCCAACACAGTTCATCCCACACCCTTAACCCCTCAGTGAGTCTGGGAGGAGGGGGGTGCACAGTGGCTGTCTGGGCAGTTACCTTGAGGTTCCTGACAGGTGGTCTCGGGTAGGCAGGGCGACTGTATCTCCGGCGGGGAATGCAGCATGGGACGCATAGATGGTTCTGGCTGGCCTTATTTCTTGTGCTCTCTCTAATTGTGGGTCTACGGCCGTGGCTGGGGCACTGATTGAACCCACTTGATTGTGGTTTCTGCTTGTCTCAACTAACACTGATAAAAGTAGCATTTCTAATTATCTAGAGATTTTGGATCAAACTAAATTATTTTATTATGTTGTAAAATCCGAATAAAATTATGTCAGTGTTTAGTAAAAAGTTTTAACATACGCATAATATATGTTTTAACATATAACATAATTTCTTCTATTTTCCATGTTCATTTTAGAATGATAGTAAATTCATCGAAAATAAAATAAGACAAATGGAAGTGAAAATGTTGCTTTTGATAACAGCTTTTTTATTTATAAGTTATATTTTATTTATAAGCTATATATTCTATTCTATATTTTCTCTTATATTAAAATGTTCTATTTTTAATCATTCTAATATGCTGATTTGGTGCTCAAGAAACATTTCTTATTATTATCAGTGTTGAAAAATGTAGTGATTATATTATATTATATTTATTAAATTATATCTTTTTATTTTCTCTCTCCACAGCAGTCTGGTGGGGATGCATCTCGCTCGGTTCTGCTTCAGGCCGCTGAGTCGGCGTACAGGTTCACTCTGGGCTCCGTGGCTGGAGGTGAGTCAGTCACAGATCATTGTGCACCACTCCTTTACCTGAGCCTGCACCAGCAGCAGCCCCTCCTCCACACGAGAGATAGCAGGACTGGACAAAAAGAAAAACAAAGCCTGCCCTATTGCCTTCATAGGGGGCTATTTCTCTAGTTTAATGAGGTTATGCACCATGGGAACCTCCTGGGTAGATTCTTTTGTACCTGTCAGTGATCAGAGGTGTGTGTGTTGGACTGTGTGTATGTAAGGAGGTGGTGCTCGGCCTTGTGTTTGGCTCCAGTCTGGCTCTCGGAGGAGACAAGGTAATAAGGAGGTAGTGCAGGGCGACTCACTCTTTAATTAAGCCTGTCGGTGCTGTATCCCCTTTGAGTCCACCCCAAAGTTGTCAGATAAGAATTGACTGATGTGTTCTTCCAAAATATCCTGACTTTCTTCCCGTTCGTTCTTTTTTGTTGTTGTTTCATCAGCCAGCATATCTATTTTAAAGGAATAGTTCCCCCAAATATGAACATTTGCTGAAAATGTACTCTCTCTCAGGGTATCCAAGATATAACTCTTGTTTCTTCATCGGAAGAGATTTGGAGAAATTTAGCATTACATTACCAATGGATCCTCTGCAGTGAACGGGTGCCGTCAAAATGAGAGTCCAAGCAGCTGATAAAAACATTACAGTAGTCCAGTAATTGATCATGTAATTGATCATGTAAATGTAATCATGTAATTGTAAATGAAACAAGTCCCATCATTAAAGCGTTTTAACTTTAAACCATTGCTTCTGGCCAAAATACCTGTCCTTAATATATTAATAATAATAATGATCCATAATAATGTTTCTCCCAGTGAAAACTCCTGTTTCCTGTTGTCCTCTTACATCATCATATGTGTTTAGAACTGTTTTGGACCATTTTCGCTTGTATATGATGCCATTCACTGCAGAGGATTCATTGGTGAGCAAGTGATGTAATGCTTAATGTCTCCAAAACTGTTCTGATGAAGAAACAAACTTATCTACATCTTGGTTGGCCTGAGAGTGAATACATTTCAGATGAACTATTGAACTAATGAACTATTCCTTGAACAGTCGTACTATTCCATATCGTACATAGTTTGAAACAAATTTCCTCTCATGACAGCCGTGGGTGCCACTGCCGTGTACCCCATCGACCTGGTGAAGACCCGCATGCAGAACCAACGTTCTTCAGGTTCCTTCGTGGACGAGCTGATGTACAAGAACAGCATTGACTGTTTCAAGAAGGTCGTACGCTACGAGGGCTTCTTCGGCCTCTACAGAGGTCAGTGGCTTTGTGCAGCCAGGCCATCAGGGACGCACCAACAAAAAGAGTTTTCATGAAAGCCAGGGGCAGGTCATCTTCCCTCTGACCTTACCTGCTTTGAAGAGATTAAGTCTACCTTTGCTGCTCGAGGGGACAATGTGCAGAGCATGAAAGGGCACATACCAGCACAGGAACTTAACAATGAAGAACATGAATGCTCTATATGAATGGCGCTCAGATAATGAGTATCTGCTCTGCTTTTAGAGCTGGAACATGAGTTTTTAAAGCATTCTGAGGTCACAGATTCAAATTGTGATTGCAAGGTGCAATTGCCATGCGACCTCCATTGAGAACACTAACTACTGGTATTTGTCAATCATAAAGCTGACAAAAGAGAGGCTGAGATCTTCATCACCTGTGCAGAATTGTAACAGGGGGATGGTACGGAAATTCTGTGCTCGTTTTAGCAGAGCATATCAGTGCTTTATGACAGAGAGCACTATATTTGAAGTGAGCACTAAGTGCTTTTGTTTTACATATGGATAGTTTAGTTTTTAAACAAGAAAGTGAGTAGTCCAGGCTTTTAGCAAATGCATAAAAATATACTTTAAAGACTAACACAAAGTTTAGTGTACATTTAGTACAGAAGTATCTTTCTCATTCTAGCTTGATGTGAAATGGCAGATTTTTGAGCCACATGATTTTTAATGCATCTTTAATTAGGTTAAACAATTATTGTAGCTTTATTTTAAATAAATCTTTAGCATATTTTTTTCAGCTTTTCCAATCAGATCCATTAATGCAGGGCAGTATTAAACATACTTACTATTATTCTAGACAAATTTGCTCAGGCAAAGTCACGCTGATTGTTTATTGACAAAGTAGATGCTCAGAAATTGGTAAAGACAACAGCCGATGATGTCACTATCCTGGCAAACACAAAACAATCAGCAGCATGCATGAACAATAATTGTTTATGGGGAATTGCAATGGATGATTAAGTTTAAAAAATATTATTTTCTAATTCATCTGCTTGTATATAAACACAAATGCACTCCGTAGGCCATGCATGCAGGAGATTTTTGTGTTTGTATTCTTCTAACTGTGTGGCCTATTTACACTTGTATACTATGCCCACATTACTGCGCTTGTTTGTTGCTGCCCCCAGCAGTGGGACATCACTTTTAAATCAGATTATTTAGTTTTGTTTTTGTCTAAGCCAGAAATCTGCGTTGTAATTGAGGGCTGTGTAAACTTTGGTTAAGACTGTTTTTAAAGGGAAAAAGAGTTTGTAGTACTGTTAAGTTTCCAATATTTAAACACTCCACATCAATAGTGTTCATTAGTGTGTAGATGATATGGAATTGGAGGCAGCACGGCAGCTTTTATATTGAGGAAAGTCGTGCTTCCCTCACCCCTGTCTTTTTTAATCAACTTGTTTTCTAATTATAGGCCTTGTACCGCAGCTTCTGGGCGTGGCTCCCGAGAAAGCCATAAAGCTTACAGTAAGTGCTCTGCCTTCACCACATCAGCGTGGCCTCTTAAAACCAAAGCCCTTAACTCCTCAGAAATACACCCCTCTGTTTCTCCCACCGCCTGCTTCAGTGCCCCGCCTTAGCCCCTTGAAAAAGAAGTGAATCTGTTTTCTGTTTGATCCCATGTCAAAGCGGCATACATTCTTGCATTCTTGATTTGGGCATCAGCAGGCTCACTTATACTTTATATGCCACAATTGTGATTTTTAATCTCACAATCATGGCTTTGTATCTCACAGTGTGGCTTCATTGTGTCACATTTACAGCTTTATATCACAAATGTGATTTTTTTTCTTAGAATTATGCATTTATATTTTACACTTACCATATCTCACAATTGTGGCTTTTTATCCAAAATTCTAAGTTTTTCTCAAAATTTTGACTTTTTAATTCTCAGAATTTCCACTTTATATGTCAACATTTCAACTTAATATATCTCAAAATTGCAACTTAATATATACCAGAATTGACTTTATATCTCACAATTGCCACTTTATATTCCAAAATTTCAACTTTAAATCTAACGGCAACTAGACTTGATATCTCACAGTTGACTTCCTCAAAGTTGCAATTTCATATTTAATTTTTCACAATTGTGACTTTATCTCACGGTTGTTACTTTATATCTCAAAATTGCAACTTTATATCTCAAAATTGTGAATTTATATTGCACAGTTGCAATTTTATATATTACAATTGTGATTTCTTGTAATTGTGACTTGATATCTCACAGTTGTTTTTTTATTTTTATTCTGAGGCACAAACAGGCTTCTATAGGAAAATCTAAGAATGCACAAAAAGCCATGTCTTATTCATTGACCACCTGCAATCCAGTTTAAACAGGCACCACTGATAGTGCAGACTGCTATAGCTGTGCCCATTTAAATTAAGTCACTTTTGCACATTTTCTTAAGTGAATTTGGTGCTAAAACATTCCCAGTACAATATACAAGATGTGTTCGAATTCTGGGGGAAAAAAAATTTTGCAGAAATTTCTGCAGATTTCTGTTGGTCCTTAATCTGTGCAGGTGTAAAAAATCTGCCATGCAGTTCTCTTCCTCCAAGAAACTATAGATAACTGATGCTACATTGTTTTTTCCACAGGTGAACGACTTTGTGAGAGGAAAGACTATGAAAAAAGACGGCAGCGTTCCTATACCTGCTGAAATCTTGGCTGGCGGATGTGTGAGTAGCTTTATGCTTTGATATGCAAACATATAACCATACATAACGCAGTAACCGTACACTGACAATAAGGAGTTTAGTTTTGAATGTCAGTGGGCTTTGAGGTTTAAGCCTTGGCCTGAGGGAACACTTCTCTCCTTTTGTGAGGTGACTGAAAAGACACTTCAGCCCCATCACTGTTTAAAAACATGTATAAAGCACTTCTCCTCTGTCATCTCACCTCTAAATCATAGTCTGCCGCCTCACGGCTGCTGATTCTCAACCTGCCCCTCACAAGCATGAACAGGGGATCGCTTACCCTTTTCATTTTGAAGCTTAAATGTGAAACTGACATTATTAATACATTGTTTACATGTGTTAGAGTTCATTCTTGTCTGATCTGTGTGAAAGCGAATGCCTTCAGTTCAGATTTCAGGGAGCAGTAGCCTTCCTGTTTGTGTCGTACCTGAGACCTGTCAAAACCAGTCCCTGCTTCTTCATGTCTGCCCTGACCCAGGATGCTGAAAGACCCTCTTTCATATGACAGTCATCACTAAAACATTTCTACACGTGTGGGTTTCTATTTAAAAGTGTCACAGACTCTTAGATGATTGCGAGTCTCAATTATACCGACATGAGTGCATTTAACCCACAAGATCTCTGCTCTGAGATTTGAAAAGAGATGGCTACGGAAACATCAGGTTGGTTGCAGATGAAGTCAGCTCAGAAAGGGAGCTTGTGCCACGGAGATGTTTTTCCTCTTCTGATTTCTCTGACAGCTCCTTTCATCTCAGCCCGAATCCCCGGTGTTTGGCCTGGCAGGATCTGCTCCCTTTCTCACGCCTGTACACGCGCCGCTCGCTCAAAGTCATGTTTATTGACACTGCAGCCACGGCAAATCAAATCTATTTATTTGGTTTGAGAGGGAAAAGACTAGACTGCTGATTTACACACCGTGAATGTTCCTGTCTGAGGGAGGAGAGTAAAAATCACAGAAAACGAGAGAGGGGAAAAGCAAGAGATTGTGAGGATCGTGGAACTGCGGTGATTAAAATTTCAAGCTCCTCTCTTCTCGCATTGCAACCTCTGAATTAGGCCCTTGACAGTTGCCAAGAGTTGATCATTTGGTAAGAACAGCACGCTTCGCTGGCCGTGGAGTTGGCCGGATTCTTATCTGGTTGTTGCTGGCCTTCATTTGAGGGCTGGGTTACTCAAAATACTCGCTTAGCCAACGTAAAGTGCCGTAGAGAGCGGGGGAAAACCGTGGCGCGCATACAGTGACGCTTTGTTCGTTTGCAGTGCTAGTTTTAAAGCTATGTAATTTAGCTTGTCCATTGTTTCTCAGCATTGGTAAAGGTTTGTTAGTCTGTTGCGAAACTTTTTTTTATCGCAGTGCCCCCATTTCTACATGAAAACGCTTGTGTAATCTCGTTTAAGTGTGTGGAATGTGAGCGAGTATTGATGAAGGGAAGCTAATATTTGTGTCTGGTGCTGAACTATTGTTTTTAGAAGGCTGTAGTGTTTTGTGTTTGTGATGCTTATGTGCTTGGTGTGTGTAAGTATTTGTCTGCAGTTGCGCTCATCTTGCCAGTAAAGTGTGTATTAGGCCCCCCCACCTCAGACACGCACACATGCTCTCAGTGCCTCTGGGGATTACCTTGCCTTGTAATTACCACCGAATTATCGAGCCGACGCTGGCTCACTCTTCACTCAAATCGCATTTCTTGCAGTCACGTTGCAGCGCATGCTTCCCGCTCTTTAAACTGCCTCTCCGCCAGAGGTGATTGATCTGTTGTCTCCTAACCGATGTTCTTGTTTGCTTTTTGGTTGTTCTCTTTGTGTAACTTTTTAAATATCCAATTAGTACCCAATTAATGCGGCTAATAGCCTGGCCCTCTCCTTAGTGCGTTATTCCTTGCCAAAACAAGGGGGAAAAAAGATTGCTTTTGACCCTGATGCCATAATTAACCATAAAAGATTACTTTCCACATAAATAAGTGGCATTTTCCACGAATAGGGTACAAAATAGGATGCGAAACTCGTAACTACTTAAAAAAAAAAAATTGGTCAGTGAAAGGAAGTGCTTAACCTTCAAAAAATGTTGATTTGTGACTTGTGTAATTCTTCTAGCAATAAAATTAATAAAAAATTAAATGGACAACTTTTGCTTTTGAGAACTATTTCCCATAATTAAACACAAAATTGTTTTCCTACATAATTTGAGTATCGGTTTAAAAGTGAGCTTTATGCAATCAACACTACAATTTGTTTAAAAATTAATAATATAAGATGTGATTATTTATCAATTTAATCTGCTTGTCAGAAAAGATACAAATATTGTTACCATTTGGGTGTCACAAATTAAAGGAATATTATATAAATGTTTTAATGGGTGATTTTTTTTTCTGTCACAGGGTTGTGTGCAAGTTGTGGTACTCGGCTAAACATTAAGTTTTAATTTTATGAAATTTAAACTTTTTTTCATGACCATGAATTGAATGTCTTTTCATTCAGTTATGAAAAAGATTTTAATAGATTCAATACAGAAGGTTAATTTTATAGATAATTATAGATAGTTCATCTAACATTTCTAAACCCATGGTATTTGTGCCTCCAATACTTAAAAAAATTATAAATGTAGACCAAAATAAACCAAATTCATGAAATGTGCCAAATATTAATGTACACCAAAATAAACCAAATTCATGAAATGTGCCAACTATTAAGTCGGAGCTGTGAGTTCTGAAAGGTAGGAACCCCTTTCTGCATGTCTGAGCTGTAATTTCCTCTGGAAGGAAAGTGCGGGTCATTCTGGTCCATCCTATTTAAAGTGCACCTTCAATGAGATGATAATGATCTTTATTTTGAAATATGCTGCCTCACACTCAATGGGATTTTTAAATGTGCACACTTGTGAGATTCGAGACCAATTTACCAGATTCCCGTAAGATGCACCATACGTTAATATCTCTGAAAGAATAGAGGAATAAAATCAACAACAAACAAACAGTAAGGCCCTTCTGTATTCAAAAGGAGGGCTGAGGGAAGGAGAAGAAATCCATGGAAACTGATTTCCATCTAATTACTCTGCTCTGTTTTTCTGCGTGTAGTCTCAGTAACTAGGAGCAACAGGAAAGATAGGGCACAGAGGCGGCAAGCGGCCAGCCTCTTTGGCGAGACATGTTTAAATGCTTCTGTTGCAGCCTCAGATGCCGTCACGTCAAAGCCGAACCGTTTCAAAGAGCTCAGAGGAACCGGTTTCAACCTGTAAATCCTTTTTTTTCTGCCTCACAAGTACAAGGTTGGAGACATGAAGTTGTTTTTTGAGAGGCCCCCAGGGGCCTGTGTTCTGTGTGATGTTTCAGGCACCGTCTGTCTTTGGCAGGTATAACCTCCTCCTCCTCCTTCAAAGAGTGACAATAGCACAGTCATTCTTAGGTCCCGGTTTAAAGCATTGTCCTCTTGTAATGTGAATATCACATTACTTCCCTCTTGTCATTTTTTATTTTATTTTTTTTACTCTACTTTGGGTACATCAGCACGTATTTACAACTGTAACATCAAACTTACCTCAGATGATCTGTACATACGTTCAGCAATAATTTTTTCCTCATTTACCCTTCTCACTCACAAACATGAATTTTAATGAAGCTCTGTGAAAACCTTTATGTTTGTGTTGTTGATCTTCAGGCTGGGGGATCTCAGGTGATCTTCACAAACCCTCTGGAGATCGTGAAGATCCGACTGCAGGTAGCAGGAGAAATCACCACAGGGCCACACGTCAGCGCTCTCTCTGTCATCCGTGACCTGGGTTTCTTCGGCCTGTACAAGGTATGTCACATTCACACAAAAAAAACCTGAAACCTAATTCGCATATGTCAGATACATCTGCTATGTGCTTAAAGTACGATGTGTACTTCACTGGTACATATTTTTGCTTATGTAATAAAACATTAAAAGAGTATTGGGAAATATTACCCCATATAAAACTGTTGCAGAAGTGTTTTCATGCAAATTGTCAGCATTTAGCAAAATTCAGTGTTCATTGCATTGATTACCTATTTATATTTATATTAAGAATTTAAGAAAATAAGAAAGTAAAAAAAAGTTTAGAAATTAATACTTTTATTCAGCAAGGATGCATCAAATTGATAAAAAGTGACAATGACAGCATATATAATGTTATTCAATATATAATGCTATTTCAAATAAATGCTGTTTTTTAAACTTTCTATTCATCACAGAATCCTGAAAGAAATGTGACACATTTTCCACAAAAATATTAAGCAGCCCAACTGTTTTTAACATTGATAATAATAAGAAATGTTTCTTGATATTTAATCATATTTAAAAGATATCTGGAGGATCATTTGACACTAACGACTGGATGGCAGCTAAAAATTCAGCTCATTTTAAAATATATTGAAACAGAAAACAGCTTTTTTAAATATTACACAATATTACTATTACACAATAATACTATATATACACATTGCTTTTACTGTATTTTTGATCAAATAAATGTAGCCTTCGTGAGCATAAGAAAAATAGTTAAAAAACATTTAAAAATCATATTTATATTTGTATTGATGTTTGTTTATTTTCATATTTTTCTCTATAAATATTAAGTGAGGGGTCGTAAGCAATAAATACCAAAATAACATGCATGCTTAATCTTAATATCTATCTGCATACTACCTATCCTAAAAATATGCAGAATTAAGCCTTTTTATTACATTTAGTATAGTGTTTTGTGTGTGTGTGTGCATTTTTGTATGTAACTGTTCATATATTTAACACCTCTTCCAATAGCCCTCCAAAATACAGTCTGATCCACCTTGTACCACATGACCTAGACGAGCATCCTCAGCCCTCTAGCGCCTCCCACCTGTGGATTGACTCCCTGGACTCCCTCTTATATCCCTGAGTGCCTCAGTCATGCTCCACGTTCTCCAGCAAGTCTCATACACACCCACCCACACACACACACCATCAGGCCTCAATCCACCCCCTGCGGTCTGCTGTAGCAGTCGGACCAGGTAGCACCAGCCTCTCAGAACCATGAATGCACAGCGGCTCCCTGAGTGCTGCTTTTGTGTCCTGTTTTCCCCATGAGGCTCAGCAGCGCTGCAGGAGAAGATCTCCAGTTATTCTGCTGCTGCCGATTGCATCTGAGCAGGGATGCAGGGCTGCATTCCTGAGGCTTGGAGCGCAGGAGGCTGCGGAGAGCGAATGTTTTGGTGTAAACAACGTTGTGGGGACTGCCATGATGGCGTTGGGTCGTATCTCATCCAGTGGCTGTGTTCTCTGACATTTTATGGACAGCTGGAGAGAGATGAATGAGGCGTTCACCTCTGTGTAGGTGTTATGTGTGGTGCTAATTACATGTAGACACTTGATGTTGGTTTATGCTGTAATAATAACTGATGTTCACTTTTTTAAATTATTTATGGAGGCAGTAGAGCGGTCAGGAAATAATAGGGAGGAGAGGAGACCTTAAAGTCTAAATGCTTTCAAAAAGTGTGTGTATATGACACAAGTCAGACTCAAACCCACTTTGTTCAGAAGTGTGTGTGTGTGTGTGTGTGTCAGTAAGAATTTATTTTTTTGGCTAATGTTCACCAAGACTGCATTTGAAACTGATATTATGAAATACTACAGTTTAAATTTTATTACGGTTTACAATTGAATTTTCAACAGCCATTACTCTAGTCTTCAGTGTCACATGATCCTTCAGAAGTCATTCAGATATTCTAATAATAATAAACTTTTTAAAAAAATTATTATTATCAATATTGGGAAAAAGTTTTTCTCCTTAAAATTTTTGTGGAAGCTGACAGATCAATTTAATGCATCCTTGCTGAATAATGGCGCTTTTCCACTGCATGGTACGGCTCGGTACGGTTCACTTTTGGGGGGTTTTCCACTGGGTACAGTAAATAACACAAATCAGACTCAGACGGTTCATTGTATCAGCTTTAATTGTATCTGTTGTATAAAACCCAACCTTTTGTTTTCCATATTGTCTTTTAAGTATCAATACCTCATGTACAATTTCAACATCACTCAGTAGATTACAGTAGAATGTGCTTCACTTATCAGTAAATCACATGGCTGGTCACTTGAAAAAAACCTGCGCTCCTGTTGTCTGGCCGAGGCAGGTAAGTCTCCAGGGCTCACCTGTCAGCCTGTCGTGGGAAAGAAGCCTTTATTTCAGAGTCATGGTCGGGGAGGTGGGGGGAGGTTGCTACCGTACACAACAGCCTGTGTGTGTGTAAGAATGTCGAATCCGTTGCCTCCCCTCCATCCGTGTCTCTCCTGAGCCGCACGGACAATGTGCTTTGAGTGCAGGAGACGCGCTGCAAATGTTTTTTTTGTTTTTTTTGCACCCTCAAATTCCAGATTTTCAAATAGCTGTATCTCGGCCAAACATTGTCCTATCCTAAGAAACCATACATCGGCTCCTCAGGGTCCGGCCCAGGCACAGAGCTGTCTTTGTCAGCCTAATTACCCCGCCTCTCCCCTTCTGCCGCTGCAGGGCCTCCACCACCACTCCCTGCCTGTGCTCCAAACCAAAGACACAACCTTCATATCACATTCACACACACACACACACCTGCGAGTGTGCTGTTGTCGAGTTATCATGCACACTGAGGGCCAGTGGATCCAGATGTTCCCACATTAACACAACCCTCACCTCTGGCACTCCAGGCTCTGCCAAAGCAGATGAGCCAGGCCTGGTCTTTTGGACGCAGGGGTGATTTTTATCTGGTTTCGCAGCAGGCAGTCTGCCCTGGCCCGCAGGAGAGCACAAAGATTGCTTCAGGAAAGAGATACCTCGGCTATCTGCGCTACCTGTGTACACGCTGCAGATTAACCTTGCGAGTCTAATGAAGCCTGTCTAAAGCGCACTTCAGCCGGGCTTTAAAGCGCTCTGCTGAGAGGAAAATCTCTCTGTTTCTCCACTCCTGGCTGCTCGCCAGCACGCTAAAAACGAGGAAACCGAATCCCGTTGAAGGTACGGCTTTGTTTGCGGTGACAGATGCAGGAATAGTGTCCGCGACCGTTCTTGCAAGAAAAAAACGCCATGGTGAATGTTTATTTGAAGTGACAAGTCAGAAACGGCACAAAACAGACTCATTCCACAGGGCTGACATTAACACACCATAAACTGAACTCCCAGAATATCTCAGAACCTCACAATACTACACAACTGCGGTCCTCGAATGAAAAAAGCTCTCTGTAATATATCTAAAAAAATATTAATGTCTTCGATAACGTGTCCGTCTTCTTGGCCCCCAGGGTGCAAAAGCCTGTTTCCTGAGAGACATCCCCTTCTCGGCCATCTACTTCCCCTGCTACGCACATACCAAGGCGGCCCTGACTGATGAAGACGGGCGAGTGGGACCTGGCAGGCTTTTGCTGGCAGGGGCGCTGGCGGGTAAGCCACCACGCACTCTCCGGTAGCCGCCTGCCACCGCTGGCTCCATTGTGGTTGGCCGTAATTAGAGTGCTCAGTGATTTAGGCTGTGTTTTGAAGTGCAGCGCGTCTGCCAAGGGTCGGATATTTTCCACTGTTTAATATATAGAGGCTGGAAGTTTGTGCTTTGAGCTTTGAGAGTGTTAAAAGAGGGAAAAAAATATCTCAAAGTCCCAAAGTAGCCATACTGCAGGAGCAATAAACAGATCCTACGATACTGGCTCAGGACGTGTCACAGTTGGTTTGATGCCTGTGATGGGACATTGTTGACATCAATCACTTCTTGACACGCCACATTTGAATTGAACTCAAGCCCAAATTAGACCTACCTTAGAGGAGAAGATTTTCAGTGAATAATCATTTAAATTTCATTCAGTTCTTCAGAGAAAACTATGACCATACGACTTCAGAAGACTTGAAATATAGTGCAAACATCGTATGGACAACTTTTGTTTCTCTTTTACGGTGATTTTTTAAAATTTCATTTTCATTTTTGGAGCTTGACAGACTCACTTAGGACCACTTTGGGCTGCATTTCCCAAAAGCATCATAAGCCTTACTTATGTAGATCATAGGACCATTGCCACCAATGGCCTCTACGCTCAACTTAGCTCACACTGCTTTTGAGAAACGCAGCCGTGGACTTTCTGTGATTGCTTTTGGGAAATTTTGTCCTTTTGTTGAGTGAAAGTCACACAGGAGCTGGGTTCACAAAACATTCGCAATAATACAATTCTTCTTAACTCTGTTCTAACTTAAGAATAAAGAATACGAATATTTTGCATTTCAAAAAATAGTTCTTAAGTATGTTCTTATCTTTTTTCTTAAGATCTTTCCAAAGACAAAACTCCTGAAAAGAAGGTTCTTTAAGAAACAAAAATGTTGTTAGTGCTTAGTAGCATTATTACGATAATCTGCAGGCAGCACAAAAGACGGCTTTGAGGTGTTTCTTCATAGTGTTGATCAGCGAGGCTTATAGTGTGATAACACCAAAACCTGTCATTGTCGTCTCATGGATGTTTTTAAGAAAATATTTGAGAACTTTTGGAATTTTCAAGAATTGCACTTTCTTAAGAGCTTCTTAGAATTGATCTATCGAGGTTTGGATCAACAATAGGGTGAACACATAATTTTTGGGGGAATAATGGTGTGTTGTAGCATGCCTTTATATCCTTCTACTAAGTCAATTTAAAAAAAAAATCTAAAATCTATACAGACTGCATGCTGATGCTTCATTTTAATGTTTTTTTTTTCTCCCTCAGCACGTGTGTTTCGCTCCTCGCCTCAGTTTGGAGTGACTCTAGTGACCTATGAGCTCCTGCAGAGGTGGTTCTAAATACGATCCAGATCTGAAGTTGTTTTTAATATTTTACTCTTGCGGTTCATCTTTAAGAAAACATTGTTTAAAAAGACGACGTCTTTAGCCAAGCCAGTATGGTTTGGAATGTAAGTCAAAGAGAATTAATATTTATTTCTAATCCTTTTTGCCTTTTCAGATTTACTGCTTCTTGACTTGAGCGTGATATGAGATTGAAAAGCCATACATGGTCAGAGAGAGCTTAGCATTCCTGTCTTCCCCAATGTTTTATATCTGTCAGATGGTTTAAAGCAAGTTTTTATGGTTAGCACACATCCTAAAACTTTGAAATAGTTTAGTAACACTTTCTTTAGAATTCTTCCATTAGTAAAAAAAAAAAAAAGATCTGGGCCGCATAGTGTGATTGTGAAGAGCACTGAAATGTCAGATGCCCTGAAATTTCATTAATAGCTGTTTAGAAAGGGCTGGCTTTGTAGCAAAGGCTCTCATTTCGATGGGCACTTTGTTACAGCTGAGGCAGGAAGGCCTAATTACTACACAAGAAAGCTTTGAATGCCTGGACTGAAAGCTGTTTGCCGTGGCATCTTTATCTCTCCTGCTGAAGCGAAAAACACCCTCGCTTTATGATTTCGAAAGGGTCAGCTGACTCACTGAAGCCTGGAGGTGACATTTCTAAAAATGCTCTTCCATAGCCACATGGCTCCATGTGTCCAAGTGATTTGAGGTGGGGAGAATTGCTTTGACTGGAGTCTGTTCCAGTTCTGGACAGAATGACCTTATTTTCCCATGGAATATTGTGCTGTCCTGAAACCCAGAAACCACAGGCACATATAAAAGAACATGGTATATATACAAACCTGTGTGTGGATTTGTTTTTAATACCTGTTTATATATTGATTCATGTGGCTCAGTTAGCACTTTAATAAATATGTGCTGTCATATCGAAAAGTGTACTGGAGATAAACAGCCTGACTGAATTGTGAAAACCTTTTTTTGCCTTTTTCAAAACCTTTCCATTTAGGATACAGACTGTATTTTAGGACATTTTATGACATCAGTTTAAATGAAATCATACAATTATGTAGCTCAGGTCTGAAACTTTTATGTGAAAAAGAGACCGTAGATATGAACAAGAATGCATTATTATTTAAATTCCTGCTACTACTGATAATTACTTTCATGTTATGACTGTTAACTGATGGCCAATATTATAAATTTATAAATATATTCTTTGTTAAAGAATACATTTATTCTTTGTTTTATATATATATATATATATATATATATATATACTGTCTTCCCCAATGTTTTATATCTGTCAGATGGTTTAAAGCTAGTTTTTATGGTTAGGTATGTTCTTATGGCATGTATCACTCAGTTTACCATTTATCAGCAATTCGAGCTTCAAGGCAATTAGTGATTTACAGTCAGTTCAGGAAATGTAATTACACGCTCAGTTTGTGTGCCATTATTGGTAGGCAGGCAGACATCTGGGGCATTGACCAACAATACAGTTGACCTTTTCCCTTACTCATGCCTCTTCTTGAGGAAATGAATGGATGTATGTATTACATTTGAATGTAGTTTTTATTCTATATCTGTAATCTTTAATTTCATATATTTCAGTTTTCTAGTTTTTAATTGTAGTATTTTTAGCCTGCGTTAAAGTTAATGCACCAACAGGTGTAAATTAAAATGGTTTAACAACATTATATTTCTTTCTATGAAAATGTTTCATTTTAGATTTTGCTAATGATAATAACACTGAGATATTTTATGTTCTTTGTGTTTAATAATGAATGTTTTGTCCATCGGAGCAGGTCAACAGAGAGAAAGGCTTGTAATTATTCAGATGAAGTCTTTTATTTAGATGTTTAAATAAAGCTCTTGAGTCTTGAACATGCGGTGGTGTCGGCGTGCTGGCGGTGAGACTGCTCAGGATAAATGCTATCGTCGATTTAGGCTATTAAGAGCTGAATTGGTGCCACAGTGGCCTTTGTGCCGGACAGCGTGGGACAGGGCTTATGCCAGCCTCATTATTAAGCATTGTCTGGACCTTTAAATAAAAAAAGGATGCATACCATTTGATAAATGGTGCTTTCTGCTTGAGATATTTATAATATTTGATAAAATAGGCTTTTGGTGTTTATTTGACTGAACTAATTCTTGACACACTGTGCATTAATCATAGATGGAGTCA
This sequence comes from Sinocyclocheilus rhinocerous, assembly GCF_001515625.1. Lineage (NCBI taxonomy): Eukaryota > Metazoa > Chordata > Actinopteri > Cypriniformes > Cyprinidae > Sinocyclocheilus > Sinocyclocheilus rhinocerous. Next base: position 666,214 of record NW_015627585.1, read on the forward strand.
CAATGTTTAAATACGCTAATGTTTTAATCCTGGCCTGAAAACTGAATTGAATTTTATTCACAAATCTATTATATTCAGATATGATGTCTGAATCCTTTGTTATTACTTCAGTGTTCTAATGAATTTAAATCAGACTCTTTATTGACATGTGTGACTTCTCTTTAGGCATGCCTGCCGCATCCCTGGTGACCCCTGCTGATGTTATCAAGACCCGGTTACAAGTGGCTGCCCGTGCAGGCCAGACCATGTACAATGGACTCATTGACTGTTTCTGGAAGATTCTTCAGGAGGAGGGGCCTCGTGCCTTCTGGAAAGGAGCTGAAGGTATATCTCGCAGACGTCCCTGAAACTAGTCGTGCCAATATTTTTTGTTACCAGCGATTTTGCAGTTGACCTTATATTTTAAAGGGTCAGTTCAGCCAAAAATAAGAATTTTGTCATCATTTACCCCTTTCCAACTTTCCACAAAAAGTTGTAGTTCTAAAATGGCATTGAATCAAAAATGTGACCCTGGACCACAAAACCAGTCTTAAGTCGCTGGGGTATATTTGTAGCAATAGCCAAAAATACATTGTATGGGTCAAAATTATTGATTTTTCTTTTATGCCAAAAATCATTAGGATATTAAGTAAAGATCATGTTCCATGAAGATATTTAGTAAATTTCCTACCGTAAATATATTAAAACTTAATTTTTGATTAGTAATATGCATTGAACTTCATTTGGACAACTTTAAAGACGATTTTATTTTTATTTAGTTGTATCTCGGCCAAATATTGTCCTTTTGTCCTAACAAACCATACATCAATGAAAAGCTTATTTATTCAGCTTTCAGATCGTGTATAAATCTCAATTTCAAAAAATTGACCCTTATGACTGGTTTTGTGCTCCAAATATCAAGCCTCTAAACAACAGGCTTCTGGAAGGTTTCTGTTGGTCTCTCTCCAATACACAATCCAGCAGGTGCTAAGAAGGCTTTCTCTCACTCCATTCTGCTCAAACAATAGCAAAATACCCTTTGCCAGATATGCAAATGAGCCATCTATTAAGAGCAACTTTTAAGCGCAAATGAATGTAAGGCATTAAAAAAGTTGTTAAGTTCGACTGGAGCATCTTACCTGCCAAGTGGGGTCTGCGTGGCGGAAGTAGCAGAAGTTGTCTGTGATCCACTTATAGATGCATGAGAGAGTGATTTTGGTTTTCTTACTGGCCTGCATGGCCATGCAGATGAGAGTTGCATATGAGTACGGCGGCTTGATATGAGGGTTGGTCTTATAATCGACTTCATCCGGACAGTGTCCGTGAGCAACCAAGCTGGGAAGAGCCGACAAGGAAGGCGTCCTGCAGAAAGACGCCGCCGTGGGTTTGCCTGGGGTCAGCGGCATACCTATGGACGCCGGATCTCCTGCTAAAGGAGACGAGGGCGCATCCGAGCCGACTTGGCTCCTAAAGAAGTGGCTGTGGTGATGGCTGGATTGGGAGGCGCTGGTGTTGAGAATGGAGAACTCCTGCAGCCACTGGAGGCTGGTGAGGCTGTCGTCTAAATTGTCGGAGCTGCAGCTGCTGCTGTTGCACTCGAGTGAGCTCCGGTCCAGCTGCTCGGCCTGAGCGGCGGCCGTGACCACCACCTCCTCCATCCCCACCGAGCCCTCCGGCCAGGGGTCCGTGTAACTCATGGAGAGCATGGTCCTGTCCCAGTCAAATCCTGAGGAGGCATAACGTTTGAGCGCAGTGAGTTCAACTGTTTGTTTTCTTTATAGGGGCAACGGACGTTTGCAAGGCATGTGGCTTTATTTGGATTCTCCAGCTTATAGAGGTCATAGACGTTTCCTGAAACTTCACAGGTCGAGCTTTACAACAGCTCATAACTGGCGTCTGTGAGCACACAATAGAGCAGATCCCAAACCAACAACATTCCTCAGCACGGCAGGTGCACCAGGATTCACGGAAGCCCACAAAATACTGCCTTGCCTTCAATATTCAGATGTTTACACTGCAGAACCAGGTGATCTATAAGAACTAAAGAGCTATTTCTTGATTTACCTATAAAAGTAAGTTTGAATGAATATATTTAGGTTGATTAAGTGACATTAAATAACATCTTGACTTGAATAAAACCAGTTAACGTAATCTTTCCATTTTTAAGCCGTTTTTTTTTT
>NW_015627585.1:670883-683975 GCF_001515625.1 Sinocyclocheilus rhinocerous
TGTCTGTGTTCTTTAATGTGCGCATTGTCAGTAAATCACCCGCAGAATTTCCCCCGCAGAAATTCTTTTACGGAATTGCGCTCTACTGCTAATTTGCCCTGTTTAGTAAATCTGGCCCTTAGTTATATATATATATATATATATATATATATATATAAAGTATTATTGATATTGTACAATAATAAAATAATTATGTTTATTATAATAGAGAAGAGACCTGTGGAATTTTTTAAATATTGCATTTATATTATGCATATTATGCATTTATTTGATAACAAATACAGTAAAACTGAAATATTGTGAAATGTCACTAAACTTTTCTATTTTAAATTATTTAAAATGTAATTTATTAATTGTGATGGCAAAGCTGAATTTTCTGCATCATCACTCCAGTCTTCAGTGTCACATGATCCTTCTAATAATCATTCTAATATTACGATTTGCTCCTCAAGAAACATTTCCTATTATTATCAATGTAGGAAACGGTTGTGCTGCTTTATATATGTGCGAAAACCATTAATATTGATGAATAAAAAGTAAAAAAAAAAATATATTTCTTTCACTTGAATGAAGGTATTAATTTCTTTATCAAGACCCGGTTACAAGTGGCTGCCCGTGCAGGCCAGACCATGTACAATGGACTCATTGACTGTTTCTGGAAGATTCTTCAGGAGGAGGGGCCTCGTGCCTTCTGGAAAGGAGCTGAAGGTATATCTCGCAGACGTCCCTGAAACTAGTCGTGCCAATATTTTTTGTTACCAGCGATTTTGCAGTTGACCTTATATTTTAAAGGGTCAGTTCAGCCAAAAATAAGAATTTTGTCATCATTTACCCCTTTCCAACTTTCCACAAAAAGTTGTAGTTCTAAAATGGCATTGAATCAAAAATGTGACCCTGGACCACAAAACCAGTCTTAAGTCGCTGGGGTATATTTGTAGCAATAGCCAAAAATACATTGTATGGGTCAAAATTATTGATTTTTCTTTTATGCCAAAAATCATTAGGATATTAAGTAGTACAATAATAAAATAATTATGTTTATTATAATAGAGAAGAGACCTGTGGAATTTTTTAAATATTGCATTTATATTATGCATATTATGCATTCATTTGATAACAAATACAGTAAAACTGAAATATTGTGAAATGTCACTAAACTTTTCTATTTTAAATTATTTAAAATGTAATTTATTAATTGTGATGGCAAAGCTGAATTTTCTGCATCATCACTCCAGTCTTCAGTGTCACATGATCCTTCTAATAATCATTCTAATATTACGATTTGCTCCTCAAGAAACATTTCCTATTATTATCAATGTAGGAAACGGTTGTGCTGCTTTATATATGTGCGAAAACCATTAATATTGATGAATAAAAAGTAAAAAAAAAAATATATTTCTTTCACTTGAATGAAGGTATTAATTTCTTCTAACTGACCCCAAACTTTTGTATGGTAGTGTATGTAGAAAATTATTTGCCTCGGACAGTGGTCAAATATAAAGTTATTACTGTAAGTTATTCCCAAAAAATATTTCAATGCCACAATTGACAGAATCATGTATTCCAAAAGCTGTAGTAAAATAGAGAAACTGAGAAAATAGCACATGCATATACAGAATGAATGAAAAGATGTGTTTTGTATGTGGTCATAGTGAGACTCTATTTACATGCTCTTTCCTTTGTCATAAATATACATAAGCACATAGACATTGACATGTTTATTTTATTGCTTATGCGGACATGTCTGGTTTTGGTGCTTCAGACCGATCTGAGCTACATGATTATGATTTCATTCAGGCAAACATGGTAAGAGGACATCCTAAAATAGGATTTGTGTCCTAAATGGAAAGTTTTTTTTTTTTTTTTTTTGTTTAAAAAAAAAAAAAAAAAAAGGAAGGCGAGAAACCGGTTCTGGTCTATTCATTTATTTTGTGTTCCATAACTTGAGGGGAAAATATTCTTGTTTTCAGTATTCAGACAGGCTGTTTATTCTTTCTGACAGGACACAGCAGAATGTGAAGTTTCCTCATCCATCTTCTCTCTCCCTCTCTCCTCACCACAGAAAACCAGCTGGCGCAGAGCCTACTCCCAAGTCTCGGATCAGCCTCCCGGCGCCCAATCCTGACCACATCGGTGGCTTCAGGTTGGCTGTGGCCACGTTTGCTGGCATCGAGAGTAAATTTGGACTGCATCTACCACGATTCCGAGCGCCTGCCGCCCCACACACATCCACTTCAGCAGCACTGGAACCTTCCTTCTTGTTGAGAACATAAAACCTTCAGCAGATGAACTGGAAATAATGTTTTATGTGATTGTTAGTGCAAATGACAACTTTAAAGTACAACATTAGATGGGATGATGTTTAATATTTTTTAAATCTACCACAAAGTCTTGGATTCTTCAGTGGGATTGTAGTGTGACTTTGATTTAATTTAAATGTAAATCAAACATTTTTATTTTATTTGATCCTTTCAGTTGTTTTATTATATTTTTTATTTACCTGAAGAAAAAAATTACCTTTAGCAAACTGTTGCAAACCAGCTAAATGGATATGGACAAACCAGTCAATTCAAATGGTCAGTTAGATATACTACAGTTTATTTATTTAATGAACATGTCTCTTGATGCATATTGCAGGGTTTTAAAACAGTACAAGCATATCCAGTTGGAAATGACCATGTTGTATTGTTTAAATGATAGATGTGCAACTGTTTACATTTTCCTTTCTCCTCCTTTTACCATAAAACTAAGCACATAGCACTCATTGGGCAGTTCATTTCATTACTGATGTGTACTCTCATATTTGAATGTATTATAGTATTTCATATTTATGTTTGTATAGTGTTACATTTGTGTGTTGGGAATCTACACGCAGTGGCAATTTATGGTCAATGTGAAATGAGAGACTCCGCAGTAGGGTTTTACACATGATGTTTGTCAGTCTGGGTACTGTATTTCTCAACCCCTTAAAAATGATGTGAAGACTAAATTGAGCTGTACAGGAGTAGAGTTGATTGTACATGTAGTGTGTAAACATTGTGCCTTACTGTAAGTATGGCAGCAATAGATGCACTGATGGACAGATTTATTAAAGGAGATCAAACAAAAATGGTTGCTAGAAGCATATTTTATTTGCCAACACTTGTTTCATTTAGCCACACAGTTATGGTTTTCAGTAACATCATTTCTAACATGTGAAACATCTTTTAGTATACACTCAATACCTGCTTGCATCACTGTAACACTGATGAGAAAGCCACTGTGAATATTGTTGACACGGTCACCAACTTGTATATAACTTAATTTGTCAATGCTTCATGCAGGGGCTCAGTACAAAAATATACACACACACAATAATCAAGTATACTAAAAATGACCACAAACCAACATCGAAGATGCCTTTCTAACAGGAGGTTATTTCTAATTCACATTTCTGAAATGCACATTTTCAAAAATGTTATTAACTGATTTAACATGAATTGCCATCAAGGTAATGAGACGTAAAGTAAAAATACAATGAACTCTCGCACGACAAAAAGCTCACGGAAATGAAACCTAATTTCAAATGCTTAGTAACAAACCCATGAGTACAACATTAAAGAGATAGTTCACCTAAATATGAAAATTACCTTTCATGTCATTCCAAACCTGTATGACTTTGTGTAGGACAAAATAAGCAGCTCTTTCCCATAAAAAGAATGTGTTCATTATTCACGTTCATTATGGAAAGACAGTGGTGAGTAAAACAGTTACAACGTCTATTTAGCTGATATATGATAGACACTCGTTACTAATCCTGTAAATTATGTAATTAATGAACGGGCTCATTCAAGTCATTCTTTTCGGTAATCGGTCTTTACCAGTCGCACTGTCTTCAGACAACATTGGTCGTGTATGCTTATTTTACATGCATTCCGCAAGGACAACTCAGTAGAAAGACGTTTCTTATTAATTTGCTGTACAGTCATCTAGACAACAAACTCATATTCAGATTTCCTTTGCCGTGGCACTGAAGACTCAGCTGCTGGAAAGCGATGCAAAAAACAAGTGATACAGAGAACCTGGTAACTTCGTACATTAGCCTGCACATTACGAAAAATATAAATTAAAAAAATAACAACATGGCCCAAACTGTGCATTTAGGTAAATTAGTTTAGCGACATGTACAGGACGGATAGCGCAAATACATTGTCACGCTGGCATCCGAAATCACATAAACTACTTCCTTACTATATAGCGATAAACACTATGTTAAAAAAGTAGTATGACCGAATTCACAGTAGGAGAAAAAATGTCCCTACTTTCAGTGAGATTCTGAAGTGTGCACATGGACACTTTACTATCTCAGGAGACCAGCAGGTCACATGACAATGACAACGAATGTAGTATGTCTTCATAAAGTTCATACTACACACATCCATACTTTACCGAACATACTTTTTAAACAGCCTCTAAGTAATTACTTAAAGTAGGCTTAACTATTTAGAGAGTATGTGATTTCAGACACAGCCAGAGTAAAAGATTAATCTTGAGATTTCAGGAATTGTCAGCAAATAATCAGAAAATCAATATTTATTCATGATTTTTCCCCCCTACACCAGTTATGCACAAAACCCCACCGCATAGCTGATTCTAAAGACCATATTGGTTATGTAAATCACGGCTCAGACTGCCTGCACAATATAATACTAAACTTTGACCTCAACCTAAACCCTAAGCTCAGTATAACTTGGTAGCACATCCTGTTAGCATTAGGCCTACTGTTTGTATCGATTTGATCCACTGAAGATATTTCTGAACTTTTCTTGACTGGTGACTGCATGATTGAGTTGATCAATGGAATCGCTGTGGGGTAGGATTTGCACTTAACTGGTTTGAAGGAAAAAATCATGCAATATTTTTTCTCAGCCCTAGTAATATTTCATTATTTGGATCAACGGTCCCTTTTATTGGAGTAAACAGCACAGTACTAGTGGACATGCTAATTGGGTGTGTTACATCAGGCTCAGTCTGGGTTGGTGATGACTCTGATCCGGTGTTTACGTGGCCAGCTCCACAGGCCCCTCCTCCTCACCGTCCCCGTGGTTGGCACGGATCTCCATCAGCGTGTGGCCGAAGTGGGCCCAGTCCTCACTGTGGGGCACAGCCAGCTGCAACAGATGAGCGTTTTAGAAATCTAGTGGCAAAAACACCCCCCACCCCTCCAAAATGCCACATCAAGAGCAAAAGCTACGCATTACATGTGCTGTCACAGTGTGGGAGAGGAAAGAGATCACCACACATTGTGATTCAGAGACAGAACAACAAAGCTGCTTGTTTGGCCTTTGAGTGCTGAATATTTATCGTGTCAGTTCTCAGGAAGGGGAAGATGGGGACTATGGGTCGGCTGGGTGACAGAGAGAGAGAGAGAGAGAGAGAGATCTACAGGGTATAATTAAACAGGAATAGAGAGGTGGGAGGAGATGACAGCCACTTCCAAACCCAAGACCAAATCAAGCTCTTTTATAGTACAGCAGGGGGGTCTTAAGAGGCCTTCATCAATAAATGACCTTATAACACTGGGATTTCATCACTATATTCTGTATACTATACATAATTATTTATGTATATGTATAGTATATATATATATATATATTCAAATAAACAAAAACAAATTTTGCCCACCACTGTATATATACTGTATATATTATTATAATGTTTCATATGTATGTTTTTTGAAATAGTTTTATACCATTTTTTAAAGAAATGTTTACATTTAATAAATCTAAAAATGTCATGAAGTATAATTGAGTAAAATTATTGCAATTTTGTCCCTTTACATCTTAATCAAATATTTTAAATATATTTTTCAAGATATCATAATTCAAATTTTTAGGGATTTGCAAAATAACATTTTGAAAACAAAAAAAAACTAGCCTAAAAATATATGACATATGTCAAATATATGACATGACATACTTAACATTATGGTCTGATGGGTCCGCTCTTTTTTTCTGCAGGTTGGTTGATCACATCATTTTGCAGACATAATTTATTTAGATATTAATAAGTGAAGCAGTTAAAATATATTTTCTAGAAAATAATAAAATATGTTTTAACATTTTTTATAAGATTTAATTAGATGTTTAACCTTGCTTCTTAAAAAAAATTAATTTTAAATCAAATTCATGCTGGTCATAGAAGGGGTGTACAGAAAATCATGGTTTGTATGAACTGCAGTAATAGTGTCAGGCAAGAACATGAACACAAACACTCGACTGTCTGAACAGAATTCATAATGGAAGACTAATACGTGTTGCATTCTTTGTGTTGCCACAAGGGGCAGTAGAGCAGATATTTGCATAAATTGTCTTCTTCTATGGTCAACTAGAATTATACAGCAGCAAAGCAAGAGTTTAAAGAGAATCTTTAGCTTTAGTACATCATAGATTATAATTCTGGCCTTAAAAAAACTCTCATACAGGGGGTGACCCGCGGTTGAAGAATAAAATCTATTTAACTTCAACTGTAAACCACCCAAAATGACATCTGAAATTTATGCAATATGACTCAAGCGTAACGAAAACATGCTGTGGTGTTCCAAAGCAAATATTTAACACAGTCTACTAAATATAACACGAAGGGACCTTGGCAGTCGTCAGAAGTGGTACTTCTTGCCGCGACTGGAGGTTGGTGACTGCCTCTGCTGATAGAGGCCATGTTGAGTGCTTCATGTCAAAGTCTTTTGTAAATAAGCCACATTCCACCTAAACCCTTCAACTTTCCTTTCCTTCACTTCATTTTATTGATGACCCACCATTATCATCAGCCCAAGAAGCCCACATGCTCGACCGACATACTCTCCAATTACCACAATACACTGCGCTAAGATTAGCACTGCCCCACACATGAGGCGAAACCCGGAGACCGAAAAGAACATGGTGAGCATGGGAGTCCTGGTGGTTTGCCACTCTTTGGCGGTGGTTTAGTCATGTGGAGACTGTCTTAAAATAAGGAAGTACGTTTCGAACAAAAACAAGCTAGCCACGCGGAGCTTGGTAAACATGCAAACCCTTTATGTCAAACTCTGAGAGATTCAATTTCACTTCCACTTGAATAATCCAGGCCATACTGGGTTGATTATGTTCATAAAGCTGCCATACAGCTGAAAAAATAATCTTGAGAGAAGAATAATAACAGTAATTTTGCACATTACGATACGTATTAGTGACAAAAGATTCATACCTCTCCAACGTCGTATATCCACACACGTCCCTCTGAGTCTCCCACGGCGACCTCTTTGCCCCCTGCGGCCCATCTGACGCGGTTCAGAGCGGGGGCTCCCTCTATTGTCACACTAGCGGTGGGCACCTGGACACAAAACACACCTCTAATCATATATCAAACATATCAAACACACAATATGTGAATTACTCACATTACAAGTTTGGGGTCGGCAAGATTTTTTGAATGTTTTTGAATTAAGTCTCTTTCACGGTGAAATATATACCGGCATATACACTAAGAATTTTAAATGTTTTTGATATAAATCTCCTATGCTCACCAAGTCTGCATTTATTTGATGAAAAATAAATAAAATAAATTGTGAAATATCATTGAAATTTAAAATAACTGTTTTCTATTTTAATTTATTTAAAATGTAATTAATTTATGTGATGGCAAATCTGAATTTTCAGCAGTCATTACCCCAGTCTTCAGTGTCACGTGATCACTTAGAAATCATTCTAATATGCTGATTAGCATGTATTATTATTATTATTATCATCAATGTTTAAAACAAATGTGCTGCTAAATATTTTTTGTGGAAACTGTGAAACATTTCCCCCCATGATTCTTTAATGAATGAAGTAAAAAAAAAAAAGAAATCATACATAAAGGTTTTACTTTTGATCAACTTTTTGTCATGTTGCTAACTCCATATTTCTTCAAATATTAATTAGAAGGAATAAAAACACAAATGAGACAAATGTTGAATTATAAAATGAATGTGGATCGTATAGCCCTAGTGTGCTCACCTTTAAAATGTATAAAATATCAACCATCAACCTCAAATTCATGCTAGAATATAGAAATATAGAAAAATACAATAAATTATAACAAAGAGGATTTGGACTCACTACAGTTGGCGAATCTCACTACAGAAAATGTGTCCTCAGTTTTTGGATATTAGCCTATAACTCATATAATGTAAACATACAGAGCCCTTGTGATAAAATGATGTTGTTAGGATGCCTAGTCAAAGCTGAGCTCTAATAGGAAGAAGACATGAACCCACAGCTCTACTGGAAATAACTACGAGCGCTTTTAATGATTTCATAAATCATCATGAAAAGTTGCTCTGCACACATTAAAGCGATACACAGGCTCTGTTTGTGCGCGTGTGTGAAGATGACTTCTGCCTATTACTTATGACAGTTAAGACTGGCGTGACATATGTTGTCAGCAAAGATGGAAGCTGTACGCTGGCTAATACAAAAGCTTTCTCGCTTCAGAACAGGCTAACCACAGCCTGAGAGCTATTAGCGAGCAGCTTCCTCCAAGAGTCAACTGCAAGGTTAAGCTGCAAGCTTCTCTTTGCGTAAATTGGAACCAGGCGAGCCCGCAGTCTGTTAATGGTGTTATGGGTGAATTTCTTTATAAGTTGACAATGGAGAACTGTTGGCTGCTTTCTGGCACAAGATCTTTGCCTGTTTATGCATGTGTCGGTGTGTGCGTCAGCATGCGCGATGCCATGGCACTGTTGGCTCCTGATGTTTTGGATAACGCGCATTGTTCTTGAGAGGACACCCACCCACACACACACACACACACAATTTTTGCTTTAATTGATTTTTTTATTAAATTGATTTGAATAGATTTTTTAAATATTAAAAAGTTGTAGTAACTTGAATGAAATTGTCTTAATAACTTTAACAATTTTAGAATGTAGAGTACCATGTAAATACCATGTTATACAAATATGAATGGACAATATATTGGTACCATATCGATTATGAGCTGAATGGACTAAAACAAAGGCCGATATTAGAGTAAATATCAAATATTAGCTAATATTTGTAATACTTTAATGTAATATTCAATAATATTGACCCATCTTTGATATTAATTGCACACGCTCACCTAAAGTTAATCTTTAAAAACACTAATAGTTTATTAACAGTGTTAAATAGAATCTTTAGCAAATCTAAAAAAAAAAAATGCATTTTTCATACTGAACATTATAATATTGTGATGCCTAAATTTACTTGAAGCATTGAATATAACAAATTTTTGTTTTTATTTGTATTGCATTGTTTATTTGTAATTTATTTTGACAAAATAGTATGGAGTTTTTTTTAGTATCATTCATTTATTAGTTATCAGTCAGAATATTAAAATAATTAATGGATTATCAGACAGAATTTTAATATTGGTGCATCCCTATACTTATATGGTAATCATTTATTACCATAGTATATACTGTATCAAAGTACCCTATGTACTGTGCCCTAGTGGGTAGCATAAAGCACATGGTGCTCAAGTGGCAGATGTGGGTTTAAATTCAGCTCACATTGTGTCCCCAGTCTTTAAAACAACAAGACATGGTGTCTGCATTTTACTTTTGGTTTTTACCATTTCACTTGAGTTAAACAGGATATTGAAACTAATAATAGGATGGGATTGGTTTTATCTAATGAGATAGGATCTTTAAATGTGGTCACTATATCAAAAATAAGAGGGCTTGGTAAATATATATATATATATATATATATATACTTATGAAAAGTGGTCAAAGAGGGCTTGATTACAAAAGGCCTTTTTTTTTTTTTTATGAAAGATAACATTAACATTATTTTCTAAGAATCATTCAGTCCGACCAGAAATGTATGTTAAGAAGGTAATTAAGGTCAGTTATGATTTCAATTTGACTTTAGTATATATGATTTACAATCAGTGAGCTGTTTATTGGTTACCTTCCAGCAAACCCACAGCGTATGGTTAGAGAGAGATGGGTGAGTGGAGAACAGCAGATCTCAGAGCAGCATGTAATTAAAGTGGGTGTGTATTCCTTAGTGGACAGGCAGTGTCAGTCAGAGCAGATCTCATCTCACACAGGAGAGACGTAACACCCAACAGCTCTCGCTGGACTCTGCGCTGTGGTGAGGCATGTACACCATTACAGACTGACGTATTGTGTGAATGGTCCATGTAGCACTAAGTCAACTGTCACATGAATCAACATCATAGCATGTGATGTACGATGACACTCCATTATCAGTGACATGCGCTATTAGATCCAGTATATGACAGTTAATATGACCTCACCGTTCTACAAAGTCTGCATGCCAATACACTGCAAAAATCAATTGAATCAGGATTGAAAAAAATCTAAACATCCTTAAAAACATCATTGAGCAAAACTGCTTTAGATATTAAGACTTTTTTTCAAAGGTTTATATTGAATTATTTTGTACTTATAATTTGTAATAATTCTATTCATTTTTTATAATCCAAATTCATTTATTTTTCTTAATTGAATGGCAAATTATTTTTTGTTTTTAGAGAATATATCTTGAATAATATATTATTATATATATAATGAATGATTACGTTAACAAACATTATTTTCCAGGAATCATTCAGTCAGACCAGAAACGTATGTTAGAAGGTAAATAGGGTCAGTTTTGATTTCAATTTGACTTTAGTACATGTGATTTACAATCAGTGAGCTGTTTATTGGTTACCTTCCACCAAACCCACAGCGTATGGTTAGAGAGAGATGGCTATAGAGTCAAGAACAGCAGATCTCAGAGCAGTATGTAATTAAAGTGGGTGTGTATTCCTTAGTGGACAGGCAGTGTCAGTCAGAGCAGATCTCATCTCACACAGGAGAGACGTAACACCCAACAGCTCTCGCTGGACTCTGCGCTGTGGTGAGGCATGTACACCATTACAGACTGACGTATTGTGTGAATGGTCCATGTAGCACTAAGTCAACTGTCACATGAATCAACATCATAGCATGTGATGTACGATGACACTCCATTATCAGTGACATGCGCTATTAGATCCAGTATATGACAGTTAATATGACCTCACCGTTCTACAAAGTCTGCATGCCAATACACTGCAAAAATCAATTGAATCAGGATTGAAAAAAATCTAAACATCCTTAAAAACATCATTGAGCAAAACTGCTTTAGATATTAAGACTTTTTTTCAAAGGTTTATATTGAATTATTTTGTACTTATAATTTGTAATAATTCTATTCATTTTTTATAATCCAAATTCATTTATTTTTCTTAATTGAATGGCAAATTATTTTTTGTTTTTAGAGAATATATCTCTAAATAATTGTATATTAAATTACAAATTGAGATAAACAAGATTTTAAAAAATCCAGTGGAGTAATGGCAAATTATTCTTTTTTTGTTTTGTTTTTAGAGAATAAATCTTGAATATTTGTTTATTTTATATTTTAATATAATTTTATTTTCATAAATGTACTTGGTTTTTATTGAAGTATTTTACTTTTTATAATCAAAATATATAAAATCTGTATATTAAACTACAAATCTAACAAAATGTAATGAGATTAATGGTTAAAACAATATGAAAAAATGTTTTTTTAGTTATGGCAAATAATTTTTTGTTCTCAGAGGATGTATCTTGAATATTAGTTGATTATTATATATTTTTAATATAATGTTATTTTCATATATTTATATAGTTTTTATAGATTTTTTTACAATAAAATTTTTTTTATATTAAAGTAAACATTAACAAAATTTTATGAGGTTAATGTTTAAAACACGTTATTCTTATTTCCAGTGAAGTGAGAAAAATAAACTTAATTAAATTAAAACTAATAAAAATGGTACATATAATTGAATTGTATAAAATTATACAAATATACAAAATATAAAATAATATTTAAAATACAATATATAAATTACATAAATATTGATAGAAGACAAGTCTTATTTTCTTAAACAATTTTGCTTCCAAAGTAAATGTGTCTTGTTTTATGAATGTTTAGAAGAATATTTAAAATATTTTTTGCAGTATACCACAGCCCTATACAATAAGTAAAGCTGTGATTGTCCCTAAGTCCCTGAAGGTCTTGAAAGACAGTGGCTTTAGCAGACCAGGTTAAACCGCTGTGCTGGGCTGCAGCCCATGGGAACTCACTGACTCTGGAATGGTGGAGAGAGAGGAATCCGCACACATCGGAGTAATTAGCCGTAAGCTTGCAGACTATGTGTGTGTGCGTCTGTGGAAAGGAACGCCGCTGGAGTGTTGTGCGAGCTGTTTGTGAGGAGCTGTCAGAAAGCTGATTTAAGGGCGGCCTGTCGGGAGACGCCCACACAGAAAGGATCTTGTTGTTGTTTTGATGCATCTTTGGCCTTGCGTGATCTGGGGGACCAGACCGAAAGCGTTACCTCACCTCAGTGTCGTTGTTCAAGTTCCACAGATCCAGACGACCCATGCCGTCCACGGCGGCGAAGAGCGAGGGGTGCACGGGAGACCACATCACATCGTAGACGTAGTCTGCATTATCCTCAAAGGAGTACAGCGGCTTGTTTTGCTGAGGGGGACACAAAATGAGAAAAGGGAGGTGAAATATAAAGAGAAAGATAGAATGAAAGGGCAAGCAGGACAAGCCAGAAGGTGCTGGGGTTGTAAGGGGACAGGCAGAGGGCGAGAGAGCGGGTGAAGATGGAGAGAGAGTGAGAGAGTGGCATAGGCAGTAGACAGAGTGGCGCTGCTGCAGCCCTGGGGCCTGTCTGGGATTGAGCTAATTAAAACCTTTGCACATTCAAGCAGTGTCATAAAAAAAAAACACTAGATGAAAGTCTCCCCAAGGTGTACTGTAGCCTAAGTGTAACAGCTGTCTGTGGCATAGAAGAAAAGAGAATAAAAGGAAAGAAAACAAGAGAGAGAGAGAGAGAGGTATGGTGAGGTAGTGCGAGAGATCCGCACAGGTACAGAGAGAGACAGCTGGGCGGAGAGCAATGCAGACCACAGCACGCTAATCAACCACACAGAGACAAACACACCACGCAGTGTGCAGACTTCATCTTAAATCACTTTAGTTTTTTATTATTGTA
>NW_015627585.1:687093-688332 GCF_001515625.1 Sinocyclocheilus rhinocerous
TATATATATATATATATGTTTGTGTGTGTGTGTGTGTGTGCATGAGAAAAATCCATGAAAAACCCACCAGTATGAAATGAATGGTGGTTTACATTTCACACTCAGCATGCTACTGTATGTGCCACTATGGTAATTTTGTTATTTTGTCATGTTATAAAAGATCCAATATCAAACATTAAACAAACAACGAATGAATAAACCGACCATTTAAATATACACTACCGTCCAATTATGAAGTCAGTAAAAATGTATTTGAAGGAAAGTAATACTTTTATTTAAGCATGCATCAAAGTCACAGTAAAGACATTTATATTGTTACAAAAGATTTAGTTTTTAAATAAATGCTGTTCTTTAGAACTTCCTATTTATGGAAAATGTTTCCACAAAAACAGTAAGCAGTTTTCAGCATTGAAAACAATAAGATTATGAAGTTTATTGAGCACCTAATAATGATTTCTGAAAGATCATGTGACACTGAGGACTGGATTAAGAAAATGAATTTTTAAATATATTAAAACAGAAAACAGCTATTTTAAATTGTAATAATAGTTCACAATATTATTCCTTTTACTGTATTAAAAGAGGCATACGTGAAGCATAAGAGACTTCTTTCAAAAACATAAAAAAAATCTTACTGACTCCAAACTTTTGAACAGTAGTGTGAATTACTGTAACAAAAATATATGGGTCAAAGAGACGTCCCATTTTGGTGTCTGCATCAAATTACATTTGCAAAAGTGATTTTATATACATAGAAAGCATATTAAATGGAAGTAGAGTGTCTACTTTAATGTTTCAAATAACTTTTGTGATAAATAATAAAATGTCAAAATATGGGCGAAATAATATTCCATTGTCATACAGAGTAACAGGTATATTTACGTAAAAATTAAACAACATTCTTATTCTCATTCTGACCCATACTTATTAAAATATATAAAAGAATAAGTGATCATACTAAATTAAAAAAAAACTGAAAAATGCCTAAAATATATAGTGGTTTGAAGGATAGTGGCAAAGATTGGTAAAAATGACAATTATTAACTTTTTGGAAGCTGCACTTTTTGGGAGTCTTTTAATTACATCTAATGATTCTGGTTCTAAATATGCCTGACAAAATATTTTGGTAGATTAAATATTGTTACACTGAATGACATTTTAGTGGGTGTCCTTCTGTAAATCAAGGTAAAAATTTTCGTCTTTGAACCAAGTACATAATGATAATATATATATATATAT
>NW_015627585.1:688372-691370 GCF_001515625.1 Sinocyclocheilus rhinocerous
TATATATATATATATATGTTTGTGTGTGTGTGTGTGTGTGCATGAGAAAAATCCATGAAAAACCCACCAGTATGAAATGAATGGTGGTTTACATTTCACACTCAGCATGCTACTGTATGTGCCACTATGGTAATTTTGTTATTTTGTCATGTTATGATCAAACCAGTACAGGTCCAATTAGAACTTTAACTATGCTCATCAGTTGATCTGATCCACAGGATCCACAGCCACAAATCCAAATCCTGAAGGCGCCAGTGCTGATTCTGCCCTCCCTGAGGACTACAGATCAGTTTGCAGGCCATTTTTTCCCTTCTAACAGAGCGTGATGTGCATACTCCTCAGCACACGGAGCAGCAGACCTCGCATTCATTCCATAACCTCTCTGATACCTCTGCAGAGATCTAGTGATGGGATTTAGTATATGTATGTATTCATTCTCCAGTAGCTCATGTACTTGTTTATGTACCTACAGTAAACTGTGCTTATACATGTCACCACCACCATCACAGACCCGGATGAGGACTGAGATGCAGATCGAAAAGTCATCAAGGACTCGCCACAGGCACTTAAGGAGGCAAATTAGGGCACAAGGAGGGTTTTCTGAGCAGCGACCAGGCATTGACGGGAAACATACACTGGTTTTTCCTTTTCGTGTTTTATAGGACACCAATAAAGGGAACAAAATTATCTGTCAGCACTGCCTTGGTTATACTACAAACAGAAAAATGGAGGCAGCTCTATACCTAATGAATAATTAAATAATACATTTTTATAACATAAAATTACTAAACTAACACATTAATGTCTAAAAATAGCAAGCCAGGTGTCATTTGAAATTCATATTATTGCATGTGAGTGATAATGTGTGGAGGCTCACAGCGTGCTTAGTTCCAAGCTAAGGTACAACCACACAGAGGAGAAAGAGACAGGCCTGCATTCCTGCGGCTCTCCTCAAAGGGAAGGAATTCCCCCGTCCCCAAAAAATAACACATGCACATCCATAACATCCCAGGAATGTTTTAATATCTGTCAGAATGCACAAAGTCTAAGATTTGTACAGAAAATGCATTGAGCCCAACTTAAAAGTGACAGGACGGTATGTTGTGGTTTCTCAGGACTTTACGTAGGCTTGTGCACACAGATAGCGATGACTGTGAGAACATGATACATATACTGTAGCTTTCATTAATGTAGCTCAGCTGTATTATCCATCGCAGGGCCTGAGGCAGTAGATGTGCCACTTCCTTGCTAAATGACCCGTGTCCACCATCTACTTCAGATTATTTGGCTCTCTTCTGCTTTTTAACTCTTTGTTAACTCGTTTTAAAGTACCCCTATTATGCCATTTCGAATATTGCCTTTCATGCAGTGTGTAAAGTAGCTGTATGTGAATGTAAACAATCTGCAAAGTTGTAAAGCTAAAAGTGCACGATAAATAAAGTTATCGTCTCCCAAAATAAAGAATCGACTCTGAACAGCCTAAACGAGTCGTCAGTAATTCGAATCCCACTTCTGTGACAGCTACACGTCACAGGGTAACACATTTGCATAATGCCCGCCTATGTTCTACGTTGGCCGGGCGCAAACAACTTGACCCCGCCCTCAAACAGTGTAGCTTGTTCGTGTGGTTAACATCATGTCGAGAAGACGCTGTGTCCTACACTGTGTATATTCGTTTTATTTTCAATTCTAAAAGATTAGGCTGCAAACGATCAGTGGTTAAATTTCATTTTTTTCCACTGTACCACAGCAGTACAACCCCAATGGTTTTGTGCTCCCATCATTTTACTGATGACTGCTTCTCTAATCTCGGGGGAGTTCAACACAGGATTCACAAAACGCTTACTCTTGAAAGATGGCTCAGTATCCAGTTTATTTGGATCCAGTTTGGGTGTGGGTGTGTGTGTGTGTGTGTGTGTGTGTGTGGGGCGAGGGGGGCCAGTGCCCCCATGTCAACAAGCTTGCCCACCCCTCTGGTCCCCCCTAAATTTTGGGTGCAATGCGCAGTTTGTAATGGAAAAAAGTAAAACATCACCAGCTGCTAAATTCAAAGACTGGCGCAGAGCCAGACACGTTTTTTACAGCGCTGCGCATTATAACTAGGCCTGTCACGATAACATCTTTTTGTTGTGCGATATATTGCCCCAGAAATAATTGCGATAAGCGATATTATTGTAATTTTAAAGACAATTTTATGCCACTGAATATACAGTATAATCATAATGTAACAGCATAAAAATGCAAGAAGGCCAACACACTTCCATTGTTTGTAGAAGCATTTTTTAAATTTGAACTAGCACCTCATGACTAGACCACGTTATTTACAAGAAGCTGCAAAAGACACAGGCACAAGTGGAATGCAAAAAACATGGTGACTTTAATTTTTATGTAAATATAATGTGCGATATATTGCGTCACCAAAAATTATTGAGGTCATGTACATATATTGCGCGATAAGTCGATATATTGATTATTGCGACAGGCCTAATTATAACCAATCACACATGATTCTGTTGAGCTTATGAATGCAATGACCAATCAGAGGCGTTCAGATGAGTCATCGCTGAAACGCCGGTGTTTTGTTCAGTGCGTGCGCTCGCTGACTGTATTCTGCTCTCTGGTGAATTTTCTCATGAGAAACAACAAAGTGTAGATGTGCATACGAATGTAAGATATTCATTTCACAGTGTAAACAGTTTCAGTGATTATAATGGGAGTTTTGAGAGTTTGAACTCTGGCTAGACTGAAGTCTGTGATAATGTTTTTGATAATGTAAATTAGGGCTGGGTTTTGACACAAATTTCAAGATTCGATTCGATTCTCATTCACAAGCTTGCGATTCGATTCGATTACCAATTCGATTCGATTCAATATCGATTATTTTGGATATATATATCAGGTACAGTATAGGCTACATGCCAAATTTTCAAACTAATGC
This sequence comes from Sinocyclocheilus rhinocerous, assembly GCF_001515625.1. Classification (NCBI taxonomy): domain Eukaryota; kingdom Metazoa; phylum Chordata; class Actinopteri; order Cypriniformes; family Cyprinidae; genus Sinocyclocheilus; species Sinocyclocheilus rhinocerous. The sequence continues at coordinate 691,311 of NW_015627585.1, forward strand.
TGTAAAATATACATGAGAGTCAGTTGGTACTACATTACTATAATATTGAAGGTTAAAATT
>NW_015627585.1:692120-702989 GCF_001515625.1 Sinocyclocheilus rhinocerous
TAATTTTTAAGAATATTTAGATCATGGAAATTAAGTATCAAAATATTAGATAACTTAAAAAACCTGAATTATTAGTAAATAAACATTTTCTAACAAAAAGTGCTAAGTAGAAAAAAAGAAAAATGCACAAAGAACTTGTATGGAGATTTTTCCATCAACAGATTTTTCCCTGACCTTTGCTCTGTAAACTAAGGGTGCACACTATTGCTGAAAAACACAATCCCTACTTAGCAGTCAGATGTCCGTATGCACAAAGGCACAGATCCCTAAACAAGGCCATATCTTCAGATGAAACTTTTTTTGTAGAAGCATTTTTTAAATTTGAACTAGCACCTCATGACTAGACCACGTTATTTACAAGAAGCTGCAAAAGACACAGGCACAAGTGGAATGCAAAAAACATGGTGACTTTAATTTTTATGTAAATATAATGTGCGATATATTGCGTCACCAAAAATTATTGAGGTCATGTACATATATTGCGCGATAAGTCGATATATTGATTATTGCGACAGGCCTAATTATAACCAATCGCACATGATTCTGTTGAGCTTATGAATGCAATGACCAATCAGAGGCGTTCAGATGAGTCATCGCTGAAACGCCGGTGTTTTGTTCAGTGCGTGCGCTCGCTGACTGTATTCTGCTCTCTGGTGAATTTTCTCATGAGAAACAACAAAGTGTAGATGTGCATACGAATGTAAGATATTCATTTCACAGTGTAAACAGTTTCAGTGATTATAATGGGAGTTTTGAGAGTTTGAACTCTGGCTAGACTGAAGTCTGTGATAATGTTTTTGATAATGTAAATTAGGGCTGGGTTTTGACACAAATTTCAAGATTCGATTCGATTCTCATTCACAAGCTTGCGATTCGATTCGATTACCAATTCGATTCGATTCAATATCGATTATTTTGGATATATATATCAGGTACAGTATAGGCTACATGCCAAATTTTCAAACTAATGCTGTAAAATATACATGAGAGTCAGTTGGTACTACATTACTATAATATTGAAGGTTAATGATTTGTTACTGATTTGTTAAAATTACACTTAATGAAGTTTTTTAAATAATAAAGTTAGAATTACATAATAATATTTCTACTTCAATTCATTTTTTTATATAAACCTAATGGTGGCTGTCATAAAAACTTGATGGATTTATTCATACATAAATTAAACATTGAAGAACAGTAAAATTTATAATGAATATGTTATATGGTGCATATATTTAGCAAAATGCCCCTCTCTACAGTTTATTTTTCTAGCTGACTAATGAGTTTATGGTCACCGAATATGTTTTTCTGAGGTAAATGTGACGTTACATGTCATTGTTTACAAGACGTTATATTGACGTATTTGTGCAGCTGAAACACTGAGCGATTACATGAGACTTTTCCGTAAAAATGAGAATCAATTAATATCGAGATATCTATATTTTTTACCCAGCCCTAATGTAAATGTTCTTTCCTCTCTTTCTGTACCATGAAAGTGTTATAATTAGTAACTTACAATGTTTTTATTCCATTAGCCTATAGATCAACTAACATAATCTATAAAGGTGCAAAATATATTTACTTACACATATTTGAGAATCGAGATATTTCATGATATAGTTAACACATTTGGGAATATTTCAAATAAAAAGGAAAAAATAAATAAAACATAAACTTATATCAGTTATACAGTGCTATTGTGGCTGCTGTGTGTCACATGACAAGCATGACGCCACTGACACTACAATACAAAATCATTTGTCAGATAAATGAAACATGATGAAACATTCATTTGAGTTTAAATTGTTATAGCTTACTTGTAGAGATTGCAGTGATAAATGACATGGTGAAAAATGACCGACAAGTGGCCCCTGCCTGGCCCCCCAGTTACAGTGGTCTAGAACCGCCACTGAAAGGAAGGGTTTAGAGAGACTGAATCTTAGAACTGCTTCAAACAAATCGTTGGAAAATGAGGCAATATTAAATGCATATTTTGAGAAAACAAATGCGTTTTTTTGACCTTGCATGCATGTAAACCTATTGTAGGAGACTCCCAAAACAATATTAGGGACCTTAAAAATGGCATAATAGGGGCACTTTAAAGGGACAGTTCTCATAAAAATGTACAGTACCATTCAAACTTTTTGAAAATTTCAAAATTCTTGTATGCTTATCTAAGTGGCATTTAATTTTATGAAAAATATAGTTTAAAAAAACAGTAATATTGTGAAATATTACAATTTAAAATAATGTTTTGTATTTTAATATATTTTAAAATGTAATACATTTTAAAAAGCAGCATTTATTTGTAAAATTTAAATATATTTTTTAACATTATAAATGTCTTTACCGTCACTTTTGATCAATTTATTGTATCCCTGCTGAATAAAATTGATTTCTGAAAAAAATAAACCATACTAACTACAAATAATGTTTAACTTTACTGTAAATTCTGTCATCCTTATCTCATCCTCATGCCTGTAAATTACTTGAATTATATATACAGCTACAATATGACCTCAAAAGACCTGAAAACATAACAAACAAGATATTTGGACCACCTTTCAAGATAAGATATTCGGACCAAAAACTTCAGTCCCTATTAATTGTAATTTTATGGAAAAGAGCGACCAGCGCGTTCTTCAAATTTTCCCATTTTGTGTTCCACACAAAAATGAAAGTCATAGATTTGAAAAAACATGAGGGTAAGAAAATGAATTTCATCAGTTTCATTTTTGGGTTAACCATCCCTTTAACTACTACTTATGTTTTCCGTTTCTACCAAGGTTGTGTCATTGATGTCTCTTCTTCAAGCTATCCCACTTTTCCATCGCTTTTTTTAAATTCGTGCCTCTCTCTTCTCCCCTAACATTCCTTCTACGTCCATCTTTTATTCATACTTGGCCTTCATGCTTCCCTCACTCTGTGGTTAATGTGATCTGAGCCAGTATCTCTAGACACAGATTGCAGTATCTGTGAGCACAACCATGTCCATACGTCTCCCACCCTAACCAGCTCTTGCTCAATCTCTTTGGTCCATGTGGTTTGAACCCCAATCAAGAGACTCAATCATTCATTTCTGAACTTGCAGATTAAGCTCCAAGGCAAAAAGCCGCTGTCCAGTGGTCTCAAAGCTTTGGATACAGAATGGATTTAGTTGCATGTACAAGACAATGCCAAGATGCTGTCTTCATTAACAAAGCAGGGCTTAAAATGCTCTTTAGTAAAGATGTACCTACATTAATGTTGGAGACTGTGTGTGCATTTTGCCTGGTTTGTACATTTCATATTAGGGTTTCATAAACATAAAAAGCAAAAAAAAAAAAAAAAAAGCCAGCACTTTTATCTTGCTTTCCAGTAAGATACCTCCTTAACACAAGATGCATTTACTTGAAAACAAAAATTGTCTAAGATAATAAGAATTTTACTGTAATTTCAATTTGTACTGTATTTTTTTATACATACATATATACTTAAAACAAAGAAAAACAACGTCAGTGGGGTTATTTTAGATATATGTTACTGGAAAACAAGACAAAAACATGGATTAAAAAAAATGTATAACTCACTATTTGTACTTTCTGAATGTTCTGAATGAGGTTTCTGAAAAACCTCAAACCAAAAAAATGTTTGCTGCTGTTAGAACGGGAAGGTGTAAATAATTCCATGTTTAAACATTCAAGTATCACTGAATGAACAGAAGTTCTACAAAACTTCAGACTCTTGAATGAATTCATTGATGATGTACTAGTTAATGTTTAAATGGTGGCTAATTCCAGTCCATGAGTCTCATTAAAACTGATTATTAGTCATGCATAAATTCATTTAGTACATCTTGCACTGTGTCTAGGGTTAGGCAATAGAGAAGAGTGAGGTACTCTGATAATGCTTAAAAGGTGTAGAGGATATTATTTCTTACCTTTGTACTCCACAATTTTACAGTCCAGTCAAAAGAAGAGGTGACAAAGAGGTGGGAGAAATCGACAGGACCCACAGCACTGTGACAACTGATGCCTGTCACTGGCCCCTGATGGCCCTCAAACATCTCACAGATGCCTGCTTTACTGTGGAGCAACACAAAAAGGAAACAACTCAAAGGTATCAAATAATAACAACAGTTTTGATATTCTTAATAAAATATTGAAAGACATTCAATTAAAATGATCAAAAGTGACAGTATTAAGACATTTACAAAATTACTAATTTCTTTCTAATAAATTTCTGCCCTTTTGTACTTTATATTCATCAAAGAATCCTGAAAAAATATTCCACATACTCTGGTTTCCACAAAACTTTTAAGCAGCACAACTTTTTTCACATTGATAATAAGAAGAAATGTTTCTTGAGCACCAGATCAGCATATTAACATGATTTCTGAAGGATCTTACAAAAAATATTACCGTGGCTCATTAAAAAATATTACCCATGGATAAAGTGCACGGCACCACCGGAAAGACAATACAATTTTGGTCAGACCTTGTTGTGACTTCATTGGATCTTTTGAGATCGTAATTTATACATGTACTCATCTGTATTTTGTTTTGGTCATGAGTTTTATCTTTTCGGTCACATAATTTATATATTTTTTGTAATTTTATATATATATTCTTTTTTACCTTTTTTTTTTTTTATCTCCTCATCTTATGATTCTGAGTGGATCTTGGGTTTGATTTTAAATAATTAAAATGTGTTATAAATAAGGAATAAAATTTTTTTTTTTATCAGAAGCCAACAACAAAGTTTAAAATGCTTGTTTTGATTGACAGGTGAGTAGGCAGTTCAGGATGGACATCACTACAAATTAGATAAAAAAATATGACCACATGCATTTCCGACTACCTCTGAATGGTTTGGACCCCAGTTATACTTTATTTATCTCTGACCTTGTAATGTGGTGTTTGGGTTTTGTTTCATGTTCATGTTTTCATGTCTTTTATTTTGTAATTGTTTCACCCTGTTGTGGATTTTGGATTTCACCTTGTTTGAATAAACTGCACTTGGGTTCCTCACTACGCTCGCCTTCAGTGGGCTGAATCGTTACAGACCTCTTCTGATCGGATCACCCAAAGCACTTCTAAGTGTCTAACGGTTATCATGGACAGTCTGTCAAATGTATGCATGTATGTGCCAGTCACCTGCCATGTCTGGATGCTGTATACACTGTTCCCTCCTCACTGCCAACAATGTAATTATTGACGTCTCCAGTGGGGAAGGCCATCCCAGTCACAGCCACCGGCTTAGACTTGTTATAAACAAGCTCCATGCTCTCCTACAACAGACACACATGGATTGAGCAAGAAGACTTTTATACAGACGTGATGGATGCTGGAGTAATATCAGCACTGACCTGAGGCTGTGACAGCATATCCAGGTTCCAGGAGCACATCCGGCCATCTGTGGACACTGTGATCAGGTTGTTGGCGTTCTGAGTGCCAACCACATTGACGCAGTAAACAGGGTGCTTTGAGAAAAATACATTTACAGTATGTCACCTACAATTGTCTGACAAATATGAGAAATTCAAGAAAGTGTTATACATGGAGAGCAAACATCTATGAATGGTCCCTTAATGAAAGCTATGAACTGAATGTCTATATAGAGACAATACCTAGCTTGTGAACTAACCTGGCCTGAGCATCTGCCCGTCTGCAAATACAGTCAACTGTGTAAATCCATTATGTCGTTATTGTCGACAATTTGATTTTTGTTTTTTGACCAACAATGGGCTCTTTCAGACGGGCCGGTGGACTGGTGAGACGGCAGTCGAGACATAGGCTTTCATTATTGAGGGCACGGGAGTTTAAACCCTCAGCATGTATGGCATTCAGGGGCCATGTGTGTGGCAGCTGAGAACAATAAGGGTCTATGGACGTCCCTTTCCTCTGCTACTAGGCTGTACTGTCTTTATTGCATGACAAGGAGTTAGATGGGGCTCATTGAGCCTGACTGTGCTGACAGACTGAGTCTAGCCCTGTGTAGACAGTGGGCGGCCTTTTGCACAGAGGGAAGATGAGGTCAGGAAAACGTTGAGGGGTTGATTGCTACCAGCATCATGTAATAGCCTGATTGTCCGGTTAAAGGGATAGTTCACCCAAAATGAAAATTCTGTCATCATTTACTCACCCTCATGTTGTTCCAAACCTGTATGATTTTCTTTGTTCTTTTTAAGAATGTTTATGCTGCTCTCTTCCATACAATAAAAGTAAATGGAAATCAAAATAGACAAAAAAGCACCACAAAAGTGTTTAATATAGTAGTACAATTTAGCATACTTAAAAAAAAAAAAAGAGTACTTATGATGTAAATAATATACTTTAAAGGAATGTAGTTAAGTGTGAACTGAATGTAATGGTTTTTAGACTCTAAAATGCATTAGCTGCAAATAAATTAAAATGTAAATTTATATTAAATGAAATTTGTTGAACTTAAGAGTGCTTTTTGATCCACTTACTATAAATAAGATTTAAGCACATCTTTATATGTAATTTTATAATTTTTGGTAAAAGTGCATTGCCGAATATACTGTCAAGCAGTAAAATGTGTATTTAAATGCATTTAAATTTATTTGTAACTGGACATTTGTAATGATGAAGCTGCAATTTAGTACATTTAAAATATTACATTTAAATCTTTAACTGTAAAATTGTATAACACATGATTATAAAAGTATAATCGAGTACTTTACACATGCTTTAGTATGTTTATTAAAAAAATCAAACTACAAAATGTATTAATGTACTTTAAAGTGAACCTTTAATTTGACAATTATTAAGTGCAATTTTTAAGTGTACTTAAGTGTGTTAAAAAATGAAAGTACATTTAAGAGGCCTTTTATTTAATTAATTATCTGCAAGGACAGTTTTTTTTTAAATATACATTTAAGACTTGAAATACACTACAACTGAACATTCAGTACAATTAAGCAAACTTTTTCACATGAAATGACGCTTTGAGCTTTGGGTAGGAAACAGACTAAGATTTAAGTTGTTACTCACCGAAAATCATGCTTGACAGTCATAGTCACCGTTCACTTTCATTGTATGTAAAAGAGTGGCTTGGGTAAAATCCTTTTGTTTTCCACAGAATAAGACTCTTTGAAAACACTTAACTGAATTCATGATGGAGTGTAATTGATGACTGTATCTGTAGGTTCTCTTACTGTGTGTGCTGCAGCGGACAGGGGGGTCCTCTGAACCGGCGTTCTTCGGTGACTTCGGTTGTCCCAGAGAACAATCTGCCCCGAGTATGTGCCACCCACCAAAAGGTTAGGATGAAACCGAGCAAAACCCACCGACACCACTGGAGACTGGAAAAGAGATGACAAAACAAAATCTTTAGGACAAAAGATGGAGATGAAGACTATGTTAAGGATTGTGGGGGCAGCAGTTTTATATTACAGCATCATAAACAGAGTGCAGTAGAGCGAAAAGTGCAGCCTTTTGTTGTGACAGCCTTAGTCTTGAACTTTCCCTCTGTCTTTTATTGAGACTTACATAAAACGTGCCCTCATGCTTACATATTTTCACACCAAATTCTCTGTAGCACCCTTACTAAGCACTTTTACAATTATCTCAGGAGACCAATTACTGAGAAGCAAGGAGACAATGATATTTTGTTTTACTTGCAAAACTGGCCTTTTCGTCGTGGTGTGACAGCAGCAGGACAGAAGTGTAAAAGGCATGTTTTCATAGCGCTCTCCAGTCATCTGTGAAGCAAAAACTACGACTGTCTCCCATCGCACACCACACCATCTGCGGCCTTCTCGTCATGCACCCAGAGTTCATTTTAAAGTGACTGGAAAACAAACCAGAGAAAAAGAAAACAAGCTTCTCTTTTCTTTCATTCGTCCCCCCTCTAAAAAAATACAGCTTCTAAGAGGGTTTGGGAGCAACCTCATATTTTTTTATGAGGTTTTTTAAAAGGACTCAAAATAAACTAAGTTGGAGGGGTAAAAATAAAGGCAAGTTGAGTTTATTTACACTGAGGACACGCAGGCCAATCTGGTTTTAAGTTTAAACGCATTAAGACAAAAAGTGTTTGATGGTTGGACTGGAGATTATTTGGAAAGTTTAGAAATACATATGACTGATTGTGTGATTGACTGCGGCCTGACAGAGAAATACTACATAAATATCAAGAACCGGTTCTTATTTAGAAATTATTCCATTCATTTATATACAGAAATCGAATGATGTTGTGTTTCATTATTGGTTGTTGCAATTGCAATTGCTATTGCAACACTGCTATTGACTCTACAGGGTAAAACATATAGTACTCATTCTGCGATCAATGTAGTTTGATTCCCGAATGACTCTCATAAGCCTTTTCTGAATGAAAACCATGCAGTCTGAAGTGAGAAGTTCGATTCCTAAACAAATTACTCGAGTCAGTTTTTTTTAGTGAATCAAAACCACGCACCATGAAGTGAGTAGTCAGATTCCCGAGCAAATAACTCTTATGAGTCAGTTCTTTTTAGTGAATCAAAACCAAACAGTGCAACAAGGGTTTTCCGAATCCAACCAATTCGCTAACAAATAACTCTTTTGAGACAATTCTTTTTGGTGAATCAAAGCCATACAGCATAAAGTGAGTAGTCTGATTCCCAAATGAATGACTCTTTTGAGGATGTTCTTTATAGTGAATCAAAGTCATACAACACACCCAGGGTGATCAAAATGATTTGCAAACAAATGATTCTGATGTGCAGGTTCTTTTTGGTGAATCAAAACCATACAGTGCAACCAGTGTATTCCAACCAATTCACGAATAAATGACTCTTATCATTTGGTTCTTTTTAGTGAATCAAACACATACAGCTAACGACTTGTGAGTTCTTTAATCAGTGGTATTTTATAAAAACAATAGAATAAATTAAATGTTACCACATTTTTTGTTTGTTCGGTACTATTTAATACAGTTAAAGCCAATAATTGGTTTGCACTTACTGTATGCCACATTTAAAAAAGACTATGAATACTGAATAAATAAATAGTCAGGAAAAATTCACTAGCTTTACATTTCTTGTGATTCCCACCCTTAACTACAGTGTTATTGTAGAAAATAAAATGGAAAGCAGATACTTTCAAGGCACTAAACCACCTGCAATAATACAATCACTGGACATCAAAAGCCAACATTTCAGTTAATAAATTGATTAGTATCTTTTAAGAGGTTGAAAAGTTTCACTCAAGTCTTGATTAGTCTGATTACCATACTGCTGGAAAAGGATCTCAGTTCTGTGATTAATGATCGGTCAGTTCTGAATACTAACACAGAGACAGGGGAACATTGCTGCTTAAATACACGGCTATTTCAATCAGAGCCACAAGACGACCCCTGAACTAAGTCTCTTTCTCTCCCTCTCCTATAGTCATGTGTCAGGGACACACTCCCCAGACCAGCGCCTTATTACTGGGCTAATGAACATGAGCTGGGGTCACCACAACAAGAGGGTAATAACTCCACTATGAAGCCATTAATCAGAGACTTAATGAAGTATCGTAACCTGAAACTTCAGCTCAGGAGAGCAATCCAGCCAACAGCCAATCACAGCCATCTCTGGCCTCTATCCGCACACCGCAGGCCTCTGTTTTTATCTAGTCGTCTACTGTGGTATCATCACTGTGTCCTGCAGCAACCTTTGATGACTCGATCTGTCCGCTTTCTCTTCTTAAACTTAAGATTAATTCTTTAGCTTAACAGTTTACTAGTTTACTTTTGATTGGATAAGCTTTTAAGTACCCGATTTGTGTGAATGTACCTGTTCAAAGAAAAAAGGTATTCATAATGTCTGACAGTTTCTTGTTGCCAAAATTATGTGAAAATCACAAAAATACATTAGGACCTTTCGACAAATTCAAAAATGGCAAAAATTGATTGAACTTTGAGCACTGAATGACAACGATGACTAGAGTAATGCTGTAGTCATAGCTTACTTCATAAAGTTCAATGCATTGGACAGTGTTGGCACAATGTGAATGGGCCTTTAATCATTAATAACATGTCATAGGGCAATCTCAGTTTATAAAACATCTGATGTATACTTCCCTCATTACCGTAACCACATAAATCCAGAGAGACCTTTTGCTCCATAACGAAGCGCAGATAAATATGACAAGTATTTGAACTCTTTTTAAAGTCATAATCTAAACAAGGCAAAGGCACAAGACACTGAGAGGAAAAGGGATGAAAAGGCTGTATATTCACACCATATGGAGAGCGTTGGTTAAGATCTGTCTATCTTCAACGTCTGGACCCTGAAACTACCTCCTTAGTTTTACTGGAAGCCATAAACACCATTATTTGAGCAAGCTTTTGCTACTGGAATTAGCTCACTTTGTCTCAATAGACTGGTTGGCTGTGATCTTTTCAGCCATTTTCAGATTCAGACCTGCTCAAACTGGCACCTAAGTATAAGAACAAATTGCACTATTCCACCATTTCGACAATGCAGTCATTTCACTGATTTAAAGGGGTCATATGACGTTGCTAAAAATAACATTATTTTGTGTATTTGGTGTAATGCAATGTGTTTATGCGGTTTAAGGTAAAAAAAAAAAACACATACTTTTTGCCCCGCCTTTCTGAAACACGTCGATTTTTACAAAGCTCATCGTTCTGAAAAGCGTGGTGTGCTCTGATTGGCCAGCTATCCAGTGCGTTATGATTGGCCGAATACCTCAAACGTGTGACAGAAATGTGACGCCTCTTACCATACTGTGATGCCGTGTCCCGGCGCGACGAGACAAAACCAATAAAACCCATTACAAACGAGGCATTTGTTGCATCCAGTCTTTTTACGTGTTGCATAGCGCCGCGTAAACATAAAACCATGTCTGCATTTGTGATCAGAGAAATGACAAACAACAA
>NW_015627585.1:707243-712104 GCF_001515625.1 Sinocyclocheilus rhinocerous
GAAACACACAGCGTCTTCACAACATGGCGGTGGCGGCAGCAGCAACAATAAAGTTACGCCTTCTTTCTTTGCGTAAATATTTGGGCGGTGTTATGCAAATCTTCCCACACAGTGACGTAGACATGTGGGGGCGTGTTTAAACGAGGCGTTTTAGGAGGGCGTGGACGTGTCTTAACTTTTATAAAGAATATCTCTTTGGGTTTGAGACTTTAGTCTTTGCAACTTTAGGGATCTTATCTATTCACGAACATCTTGTAACACTCCAAAGAGCAAGGAAAACTTGAAATTGCATTATATGACCCCTTTAATTGAGAATATTACTCATTACAAGCTCAGCTTGATGTATAACAACCCGAACCTCTGATGAAAGTCAAACTGAAAAGTAAAATGCAAGTGAAAACACAATCCCACAACACTTTCCTGTAAGTTTAATGGGTTTCACTGGAACTAAGTGCATGGGACATGATAATATCAATGGGAATGGTTCAGTATGGGATAATCCACAGGACTAACCCTGTGAGGAGAGATGGCATGAGGAACACTCCCTCCTTTGTTGCCCCCCTTTTCGCGGGCCAAAAGGGAAAAGAGGGAAAAAAAAGTTGGAGCCATTTGTCAGGGAGGAGATGACTGTGTAACAGACAGTACATTCACTGCCGCCTCCTCCTGAAGTACCACAATCATGTGGTTCTCAGCAAAGCTTATCAGCTCCAGATGCACTCCTCTGTCTTCCACCAGCATCCTTCACTCCCTACATTTTTTTTTTCTCCAAACGGCACCCCACGGATTTTGTCACTCTGCGGTTACTGGCACAGGCCATGTAATACCATATCTCCGTTTTAGAAAACAATGGAGGAGAAGCCAGTGAATGCGTGTAGTTCGATCTCTCTCTCTTTTACCTTAGGACAAGAGTAAAGAATGGCCATGTCCCAGTCAATATGAATGAACAGTATTCTTAGTATACACAAATATGGATTTTTTTGTCCTCAAAATAGATTTACGTATTATATTCAATTTCAACAACTAAAACATGCCAATTGTTTCTGTTCCAATTCAACGTTTACTAAAGATAATTTATTCCTTGTTCTAGCTTGTTTTAAAACATCAAATGTGTATTTTATTCAACATGCATTAAAATACAGCTCTTCAAAATTCACCTTTGGTTTACAAACACTTAATTCCTAAATCAATTCTAAAGATCTTTACTTTTGGCCTACAGCGATACCACATAAATTCAAAATTGTTTAGTCAATAGATCACTTGAACGAATAGTACTAATCAAGTTTAAGGAAGGCCTGTATAATTAGGCTGGTTACAGTATAATTACACCTCAGTCCAGTAGCCCCTCACTGCAGAACAAAGATCCAGGGGGCGGTGTTGGATCCACATCTAGGGGGTGGAGATGGTAGGTTTAGAGGTGGAGATGGGTAGGTTTAGGAGTGGAGATGGGTGGGTTTAGGGATCAGGGGGTGGAGACGGGTAGGTTTAGGTATATGTAAGGTGGGAGGAGTTGGATCTGGATCCAACCTCGCCCCCTGGATCTTGTGTTCTGCAGTGAGGACCATCTCCCTCAGTCGGACACAATCTGAATCTGATCTGTATTTTCTGTGAAATCTGTTGACTGTGACTGTCCAAAATCTGCAGACTAACTGACTCCTCCAGACTGTAAATCAGGGCAAAAATCTGGTCAAAAGTCATATTGTATATTGTGCCTTTAGAGACGTTTACATTAGATACCTTTTTACAATAAAAAATAGACTTTTATACTATTTGGATATTAGACTAGATGGACTATTTTGTCACAAATTTTAAATTAAAAATGAGCGTGAGATGCAAAATAACAGGTGAAGATATCAATTTGAATGTGCTTTAAAAAGTTTCATTTAAAGACAACCTTTCTGAACAGGTTTAACAGCTGAAGTACAATTTTCTTACTAAACTACTGATAAAAGCACCTAAAAAAACTAACAAAAAAGTAGAAAAAATCCATCTGGTAATATATGTGGATACAAGAGCAGGCAGTAAAACCATAGTGGACTGGAGGTCTCTGCTCTTCCTGTTTCAAAAGCTGTGTGTGGTTTTGTAGCCTTTCTACACTCAGCTTTATGAGCACATGCAACTCCATCCACCAGCATTATGCAGAGCGGGCATCTCTAAGCTCCTGCGAACACATCTTCCTCTGTGCCAACCTCTATTCAGTGAGCCTCAGGCATCCAGCAGGGGTTCACATACGCCTTGTTCAGACTGTCAGTCCAAATCCGATTTTTGCTCATATCCGATTGGAATCCGATCGACTGTCCACACTGTGTATAACAACTGCTCAATTCCGTTTTGTGACTTTGGTTACACTTTATTTCGATAGTCCACTTTAGACATTCTATTAACTATAAGTAACTTTGTAACTACAAGTCAACTAATTCTCATTAATTTGCAACTACATGTCTACTAACTCTCAGAGTAGAGTGTTAGGGTAGGTTTAGGGTTAGTAGAATAAGTTGACAAAGAAAGTGTTAGAAGATATTAAGCAGACAGTCTACTAATACTCTACTAACTACTAGTTGACATGTAGTTGCAAAGTTACTTACTGTTAATAGAATGTCTAAAGTGGACTATCGAAATAAAGTGTTACCGTGACTTTTTTGTTCCGATTTGTGGCGATTTCGCGACTTACAAATGAGGACAATGGAAGCAATCAAAATCAACAAGAGAGCAATGATATGCAAGTGCTATAACAAGTCTCAGTTAGCTTAACACAGTGCACATAGCAAGTTTTAAAAAAAAATTATATAATAAATAAAAAGAAAACAGATAGAATAGAAAAAGAATAGAGAAAACTAGTGTTAGAGGCCTTTTTTTGCTTTTGTTAATTGTATAATAAATAAAAAGAAAACAAATAGATAGAATACATATAGACTGCAGGCGGAGCTTTATTCCACGCTGCCATCTCCGCCGGTCTCAAAACTCAAAGAGGTGGGTAAACTAGCAGTATATTGTCATTTTCCGCTTGACTTGCTATTCGCAACAACACAAACTTGTTTCTGCAAGAAATTCGATTTGAATAGGATTTCAAACCACATATGAATGTAGCTCAAAATGGATTTGCAAAAGTCAGATTCACACAGATTCATGTAGTTTGTTGCCATTCAGACTATCTAAATATGATCCGATTTCAATCGGATTTGCACAAAAATTGGATTTGGGCTGACAGTCTGAACAAGGCTATAGAGTCATCATGGGTAAAATATAAATTATATCAATAAAATGCAGGCGATGCACATGAGGGTTGACAGTATCGGTGAGCAGTTTTTTTGGGGTGTGCCCTTGATGTGGCGAGAGGCAGCCCACTTTAGAAGGTCATGTGATGTTGCTGGTGAGCTGGGCCTGCTGTGATGATGGCCCCGAAAGAACAGCAGAGAGCCAAGGTCACGCCACACAGAGCCCATAACAAACCCAAATCACCTCAGAACTATTCCACAACCGTCTGAAAAGTAGTGGCCTTCTGTGACCGTCTGAAGCCAGAGAGACTGTGAAACGAAGGAGGAGAGAATAAAGAAAAGACAAACATAGGCAGAAGTTTTTTCAAAATCTAGTGAGCTGCCTTCGTAGGGAGCATTTTAAAGCGCACTCCGGATGTAAAGTTTCAAACTGTTCATAATTTGGGGGTCAGTAAGATTTTTTTTTTAAAAGAAATGAATACTTTTAATTTAGCAAGAATGCATTCAATTGATCAAAAATTACAGTAAAAGCATTTACATTAAAACTCTATTCAAATAAATGTCTTATTTTGAGCTTTATGGAGAAAATCATCATGGTATTATGGTTTATACCAAAAATATTAAGCAGCACAACTGTTTTCAGCATTGATAATACAAAAAAAAATTTCTTGAACACCAAATCAACAAATTTAATTGGTTTCTGAAGGATTATGCGATACTGGAGACTGGAGTAATGGCTGCTGAAAATTCAGCTGTCATCACAGGAACAAACCACACTTTTTAAAACAGTTATTTTAAACTGTAATAATATTCCACAATATTACTGTTCGTAGTATTTTTGTTTAAATAAATGCAGCCTTGGTGAGCATAAGAGACTTCTTTCAAAGACATTTAAAAAATCTTATTGAAACCAAATCCTGAACAGAAGTATGTAACAGTGGTTATAGAAAATAATCCCCCCCACTTAAAATAATCACATTTTGTTGCTTTGCAGCCTGAAATGAAGACAACACAGTTTTTGTTTTATCCAGCTGTATTTATTCAGTGCAACTTATAACGTCCATGTGAAAGATATAACACTAACATGTCAAAAAATAAATAAATAAAAAAACAGAATCACTGAGTTGGAAAAAGGATTAGCCCCTCCGAAAAATGACTTGTAAACTCAATCAGTTGCAGCTAAACACCTTCTCAAAGGCACACAAAGCCATTTGACTTTCAAATGTGATCAGCTGTGGTCATTTTGATTAGCTCAGCATGAAAAGAGCTTTCCTGGAGCATTTCAGTCCTTGGTAGTGCAACTGAAGCAAACAACTATGGGTGGCAAGGCACTGTCAAAAGATCTCTGGGATTAAGTTGTGGACAGGCACAAGCCAGGAGATGGATACAAAAAAAGATTTCAAAGGTTTTATCAATGCCTAGTAGCACAGTGAAGTCTGTTATTAAGAAGTGGACCACAGCAAAACTGACCAGAAGGAGAAAGAGGTGAATGTCAGAGCCCAGACTCAAACCCCACTGAAAATCTGTGGAATGACTTGAAGAATGCAGTCAACAAACGGTCACCATCAGATTTAACTGAACTTGAGCAGTTCTGCAAAGAAGAGTGGGCAAATATTGCAAAGTCTAGATGTGCAAAGTTAGTAGAGACA
>NW_015627585.1:712248-712328 GCF_001515625.1 Sinocyclocheilus rhinocerous
CAAAATGTGTAGGGGGGTGTTTCTTTTCTATACCCTATGTACAGTATGTATATATAGTGATTCTCTAATATCTCTAATAA
>NW_015627585.1:716974-731789 GCF_001515625.1 Sinocyclocheilus rhinocerous
GGCAAGGCACTGTCAAAAGATCTCTGGGATTAAGTTGTGGACAGGCACAAGCCAGGAGATGGATACAAAAAAAGATTTCAAAGGTTTTATCAATGCCTAGTAGCACAGTGAAGTCTGTTATTAAGAAGTGGAAGGTATTTGGTTCAACACAGACCCTCCCTGGATCAGGACGTCGCTCCAAACTGAATGAAAGAGCCAGGAGAAAACTGGCCAGAAAGGCTACCAGGAGGCCTACAGCAACTCTGAAGTAGTTGCAGGAATTTATTACAAAGAGTGGTCATTGTGTGCATGTGACAACAATATCACAAATTCTCCACAAATGTGGCTTGTATGGGAGGGTTGCAAGAAAAAAGCCACTCCTCAAGGAAAATTTAATTATTTGGCCTCAACACCAAACGATAAATCCAATACAGCTCACCATCCAAATAACAGCATTCCTACAGTAAAGCATGGGGGTGGTAATATCCTGTTATGGGGTGTTTCTCTGAAAGCACTCTGAGCACTTGTCAGGATAGAAGGAAAAATGGATGGGGCAAAATACCATCAAATTCTTGAGGAAAATCTGCTGCCCTCTGCCAGAAAGTTGTCAATGGGAAGAAGGTTTACCTTCCAACATGACAATGACCGAAAGACCACAGCAAAACTGAGCACACAGAGAAAGAGGTGAATGTCAGAGCCCAGACTCAAACCTGGATAAAAAACTGTGTCCGTCTTCATTTCAGGCTGCAAAGCAACAAAATGTGTTTATTTTAAAGGGGGGTGTTTCTTTTCTATACCCTATGTACAGTATGTATATATAGTGATTCTCTAATAATTCATATATATATATATATATATATATATATATATATTATCCAATATTTGTGGGCACAATGATTTTAGTGCTTATTAGAGAATCACTCTGTAAGCTTAGCAACATGCTAATGGCAGACTCTATTGAAATCAACTATGATTCAAGTTTCCCATGATAAGTGCTATTTATGTGGTGTGTGGAGGTGCTGCGTATGTAGTACATTCAGTTATGAGATTCCATGATGGCTAGGAACCTTCCTAAGTAGACAGCGAGTCAGCTCACTAGGCTTTGGAACAAAGCTAGAGTTTGAGAAGAAGTAAGGAGAGAGAGATGTGGCAAAAAGAGGTAAAGATGGAACGGCAAAAAGAGGTAAAGATGGAACAGCAAAAAGAGAAACTGAGGGAAATGTGGGAGACAGCGGTGCTGGAGGGAGGGTTTCTGAAGTATCCAGCACATGAAAGTGGTGGCTGTGGGTAAATCTGGAAAAACGACTGCAAAACTGCTGAACTCCACCACACGGCCTGCCAAAAGTGAGGGAAGCCACAAAGGGAGAAAAGGAGGGGAGAAGAAGCAAGGAGAGGAGCGTGTGGGGGATGCGGCAGAACATGCTCGCACATTAAGACCCATCAGATTCCCAGTCTAGTGAGAGGGGAGCACCGCCGTTTAGAACAGATCCCAGAGCAAAAAACAATATCTCTGCAAATTGGCCCAACCTCTTTCATCCTCAGCCAACAGCCAAATGTTTGGAGATCCAGTGCTTCTCTCTCCATTTCTCTCCTCATGATGAAAAAGGTATGGTTGAACCTCAGGCCACTCTGAAGGAAAGCTGTGAAATGCCATTGTGTGTTATTCATCTTGCGATTTTATTTTTATGTATACTTTCTATACATCCCATCTTTTTTGTAGCACTGAGCTGTAGAGAAGAAAAGGGCAGAGTGAGGCAGGTCAAAGGGAGTCTTCATTTATGCTCCTGTGTCACAACACAATCAAAAACACATGGCACTTTCTATAAAACGCTGTTTATTTTAGTGTCCCATTATTTTGTTGTGAAAACTATTATATAAAAACTGTCTAGATAAAATTGACCTAGGATGAAAAGTAGCAAGTGTTACATTAAATGTCTGTTACCATCATCCCTGTTACCACATGACTTTCTTCCTGCTACAAAACATGTACAGTACACTGACTCCTGAGAAATAACAGAATTTGCACCCTTCTACAGCATCCCAGGAAGACAAATATACAATAATCTTCTTCAATTTTCACACAAATTGTAGTGCTGACCATTAAACACTGTCACCCAAATTCACTGCAAGAAAAATTGATATGTCTTTAATTTCTTAGAAAAAAATTTAACAACTACAAACCAGCATTTGGTCCCAAACTATCCTTTTATCCCTTACTCAGAATCAGCTGAATTTAGGCTAAATTTGCAGGGTAGTTAGTTTTGATGATTATTTAATGTTTTTCATAATTCAGGATTTTAAACTGCCTTTAGACATTCCCCACATTCTGTTAACAAGATTGTAAACCTCATCTAAAATTAACAGAAAATAAACAACTAATATTTAGTTTGACCTCCTGAGGTTCAATCAATATTTCATAATCAATATTTCCTGTAGGTCTTTTTTTTTTTTTTTTAAGAAAAAAAAAAGTTAAGTTCTTTGAGAGCAAATTTTACCCCGATTGTAAAATAAAGAACCAATTTCAAAAATTACCTATCAAGGAAAATGTTCTTTTGATGAAACTTGTCATATAGACCCCTCTCAGAACTGAAGCAGAAATTTTTATAAGAAATTCTAAACCAGTGATCATAAACGTTTGCAGTCTGTAAGACATTGATGTCCTCAACATTATATAGTTTTACAATTATAAAATCAATAATAAAGAACTAAAATGGCAATTTAAAAAAAGTCATGTAAATATGAAAAGTCTGTTGTTTATAAACGTGTGCAATATGGCATGTCTAAAACATATCTGGTGTAAGTAAGTATGCATTGGCTGTAACTGTGTGAGTAAACGAGCATGTATACGTGTATCCGTCTGTGTGCATGTGAGAGGTGCTGGGCATTGGAAAAGCAGCACATGCACGAGCAGACCATGTGGGTGGGCAAACATATGCGGCTGGTAGGATTAGGAAGTGGTAAGCCACATCTTTTTATTACAGAAATGTCTCTCTAATATCTCTCCCTCGCACCAGGCTGTCGCCTCCAAGACTTGCTTACTTGGTCGTCTCCCTGAAAAGACTCTCAACCCAGAGTCTTTTATAATTAGCATCAAAACCCACACCAGATGTGTTTTACACACAAACCTCAGGATTTTTTTGGCCTGACCCAAGCGGACACACACCGTAATAAGGTGTTCTGTTCCGCTGCGGTACTCCAAGGCCAGCATGCACCTTTAATTAAATATCACCTTAGGCTCATTTAAATGCATGTCGTCATCTGAAGTGGTACGCTCCATTAGATCTCCCTTTTATTGAAGCTACCACTTCCTTTATCATGGCTTTCCAATTAGGTCATTTTATTATAAATTTATTGAGAAGTGCTTGGAATACTAGAGGTATATTTGGAATGGGATACAAGTGAGCGACTTACTAAAAAGTATGTACTACATGTTGCCTACAGTTTTTTTTAAATCGTATGCAATATAGCATGCAATGTGTAACAATAAACCCAATGATAAATGTATTTTTAACTCAGCAAAAAAGGTAAATCTTTCAAATAAATAGTTAAACTCAATTTTGTGTAAAATTTCTTAAAGGGACAGTTCATCCAAAATTGAAAATTCTGTCATAATTTATCCACCTTCAAGTTGTTCCAAACCTGTGTGAGCTTCTTTCTTCTGTTGAACACAAAAAAAGATATCTTGAAGAATGCTGGTAACTAAACAGCTGCTGGAGCCATTGACTTCCATAGTATGGAGAAAAAAAATACTATGGAAGTCAATAGCTACCTTCAACTCTTTGGTTACCAATATTCTTCCAATTATCTTCTTTCGAGTTAAAACTCATACGGGTTTGGAATGACATGTGGGTGAGTACATGATCACAGAATCTCTTTAACATTTTCCTGCAATAGAAATTTTCACTCCCTTAATATTCGGTGTGACGCGATATTTGGAGGGTAAGTGTGTACATTTGTGTTGTGTTAAGGGTTTTCACCTGGCAGTGGTAGATGTACTCTGGTGTAGTCTTCTTGAATTTCATATTCCACACCAAAGCCACACCATCTGGCTCATGAGGAGCGTCTTCATTGTTGTTGTAGGAGGCCACCAAGAGCTCAGGGTACTGGAAATACGAAGAGAAGAGAGTGGAGACAGGAGAAAGATGAGAGAGAGAGAGAGAGAGAGAGAGAGAGAACAGAGAAGAGGATGATAAAGCTGACTCAGAGACAAAGAATGGGAGGATTCTCCCTTTTAAATGAACAGGTGCTGACATATACAGGTCAGAGAGGGAGGTCAGTCTACCTGAGGGGACCAGTCCAGACAGGTGATGACCCTATGCTTTGACCAGTGCTCATCATAGAACAGACGACTGAGAGAGAGACTGGAGCCACCCTGCAGATCTCTGAGAGAGAGATACTCTTATTAACATTGGCTCTGGGGTTTTAATATACACTTTACTATATACAATAGAAAATTAAGACAGACAGACAGACAGATAGATAGATAGATAGATAGATAGAAACAGTGCATAAAACCTCTTTTAATACAATATTTTATCCATTTATATAAAAATTTCTAAATATTTAAATTAAGAAACAACATAAAAACAACAGTGTGTTTGTATACCAATACAGAAGAGCAAAACTAGAGGTTGTTAATGGATGACATCATTTTGCAACTTCTTTAAAAAATAATGGACACACACACACACAAACACATTTAGCTCATTGAGGACATGCTATAGTCTTCAATGGTTTTCATGTTAGCCTAATTATAAATACTACAAACTAACACCAACCATTCCTATTTTTGCTATATTTATATCACGTTCTGCAGACAATTTGTTGACAATACACTATAAATTTATTTTAAATGTGATAATTTCAACAGTGATATGATAATTTGTGTGACCATTTATTTTATGACAGAGCATAACACTAGAGCAACCTACATCCATTGCTTGAAAAAAATATTATATAAATATACAATTTACCTAATATATATGACCCTGGACCACAAACCCAGTCATAAGGGTCAATTTCTCGAAACTGAGATTTATACATCATCTGAAAGCTGAATAAATAAGCTTTCCATTGATGTACGGTTTGTTAGGATATGACAATATTTGGCCGAGATACAACTATTTGAAAATCTGGAATCTGAGGGTGCAAAAAAATCAAAATATTGAGAAAATCGCCTTTAAAGTTGTCCAAATGAAGTTCTTAGCAATGCATATTACTAATCAAAAATTAAGTTTTGATATATTTACGGTAGGGAATTTACAAAATATCTTCATAGAACATGATTTTTACTTAATATCCTAAGAAAGAAAAATCGATAATTTTAACCCATACAATGTTTTTTTGGCAATTGCTACAAATATACCCAAGCGACTTAAGACTGGTTTTGTGGTCCAGGTACAGATATAAATTAAATCCAGATAATTAAAGCAGTTTATATTGTGTAACTACATTTTGTGTTTTGGGTTCCATTTCATGTAGATTAATGGCCATTTGGATGTCAAAGTGGTCCATTTTCTCACATAAATTTCATTTCACTACAATCAAGTTTGCAATAATATAACCATTAGTAATGCAACCATTTATAAGTTTTGACTGTTGTTAAAGGAAATTCTTAATATAGCAATAAAATATGAAAAATAAACATAAAAATGCATAAAATACTTAATCTACTGTATAACTCAGAAACCATATTTCTATATAGAGCCCCATCTGTGTTACGCATCACTTTCTCACCCCTCTTTTTCCTCCAGGTCTCGTCCGCTGTAGTCAAAGAAGATGTTGGAGTCCTCAGCTAACGCTCTTTCCATCACACGAATACTGCGGTCGAAGAAGATGAGGAACTCCTCCGAGTGCAAAACCTGCTGTTTCTCTTCCTCCGTCAGCTCCCGCGGGTGGCCTGATACACACACAAGACAAAACACAACAAAATGAAGACGTAAACACAGCTGCCGAGTAAATAAACACAGAACAGGCCATACTTTTTAATGCACAAACACACAAAAGCACATGCCATGGCCGCAAAAATGGGCTATGTGTTAATACCTACCACTTACATACAATAACACTAACAAACGGATTTAACCACAGACAAAATCATGGCTGTACGGCATAACGATGAGCAGTAACCGTACAAACTAAACCTAAACAAACTCGCCCACATTCTTTTTCCTGACTCCCAACAAGCCTTGAAGGTAGTTAAGCCAATTAGAAGGGAGTTATGGGCATAAAAACCACAAACAAACAATAAATGAATAAGCAAATACATTAGCGAACACAAACAGCTCTTAGTTCTTCTTTCCATAATGACAACACGCCCAGTTTTTTCCTCCTTTTTTGATGTTATTGCGTTTCTCCATTTTCTCCCAGACTATTAGGGGCCCGTCCCTTTGATCTGAGCCCACTTGATTTGCGTGCCTTTTTTGATGACTCATAAGGAAGACAAAAGCGTGATCAAAGTCAGCGTGGAGTCAAAGCCCTCGTGTGCTTTCACAGTCTGCCTCTGTCCGGCCTCTCTCTAGTTATTTACCCTGTACACTTGCACAAAGAATGCACTCTCCGCTCGCTTTGAAGTCCACTTGCTGGGGTCTAGTGACATTAAAGTTCGATCAGGCCTGACCCAGAATGCCGCGGCCCGATAAGCCCAGCCCCCCGCCAGCAAGAATGCCATCTGATATGGCTGCAGGGGTCACACGCGAGTGGCCACTCAACGCTCCGCTGATCCTGTTTGGTGACTTTGGGAATTTTGACATGTGGGAGGCGTAAACACAAACTACTAAAGCAGGACAGGTAAGAAAAACGTGATTTGTACAGTAGTGGAAATGTTTGCATCATCGTTTTAAATGCTTACTGTACTGTAATTGTAAGATACACACATTACTTCACTGGCAGAAGGTTTTACGTCGCATAACAGCACAAGCTGTAAATCACATGGTAAATTATTAGAGACACTACGTTAAGTTAATAAACCCCTCAATGTCATGTCACTCCACCCATGGCTTATTAACCACTAACAGGATGCATTTCCCTTTGAAACATCAAAAGAAGGCGACAATAAAATCCCAGCTATGCCAACACAGAAGGAATTGCCCTTGTGGAACAGCCTCATTGAATTTTAGTCAGTGTGGGTAATTTATCTACAGATCTGTTATGGTTTCTATTGGCACTTATGGAACATGTGTGCAGAACATGCGACTCAACGTCAGGCTTTACTGTAAAGAGACGTCTCTCCCGTTGAGTCTGAACTGAGCAGATGTTGTTCCGTGAAACATCCAACATACAGAACTCAAATGTGCTAAATTTGTGCCAGGTGGAGGCTGTTTGTGTAGGGAACATGTTTTTTTTTTTTTAACAACCTTTGGAACACCTTCACACACACACACACATTTGCCATCTAAATTAGGATATACCATAGACTTATACAGTTGTTTTTTTTTTAAATAAATTTTTTTTTACATTTAAAATCATTTTAAATACAACAGACTAATTTTAACACTATAATAAAAAATACCTAATTTAGTATATTTTTAAAATAATATTATAGCTCTAGCTGTGCCATGTTGTAGAATTAGAGTATAAAATACAGTGGTTTCTGTATATAATATAATATAATATAATATAATATAATATAATATAATATTTGGTAGTTAAGGCATGTTGCAGCATTAGGGCATAAAATACTGTGCTTTCTAATAAGAAAATATAATAAAATAAAACAAAAAAAGAATAATAATATAAAGTAATAATACTTGTAATGATTTTATTATTATGAACAAAACATTTTTAATTTAAAGGTAAGTATAAAAAATTATCTTAAACCCTTGGTCTACAAGAATTTTTTGATTATTTATATTGCAAAAGTTATAATATTTAAACAATTTTCATATATTACATGAAATGTGAATAAATGAATGAATGAATTAATAAATAAATATTGCTGTTGTTATTATTATTAAAAACCATTTTGCTTATGTAAGTATCATTTCTGTCTTTGAGGACATCCCTGAATATCCTCAAAGGGAGGTTTCATAAGATTTAGCTAAGCAAACACACTCACACCCACTCTTACCTTCCTTTGTGTCCTTGCTTTCTTCCTCCTCCTGCAGGTCATTTTCTGGGCCAGCTTTCTGTTCTGTGACCTCTTCTTCCTCCTCTTCATCTTCTGAAAGGACACACAAAAGGTCACATGAGTTTCTGTTCTATGACACCTGCCAAACTTCACTGCCTCCCTGTGACCCACCCTGAGACCCAGACTCTTCCATAATAATAGCTTACAGATCTTCTGTACCTGACATACTGACTCATTTCACAATCAGACTCTTTACTAATCAGACGCACTCAACTCGATGCTTGTTTTGGATCAACACGGCCTGTTGTTTTTTCGGTTCGATGTGGATTTGCACAGCTGCATTTTCACAACCGAGAGCTCTAGAGAAACAACACACTCAGTTAAAAGACACTTCCTTCAGGACCCAAAGAACATATGTGCTACACGTGTGCATGCGTTTGTGTGAGTTTATGAATCCAGAGGTCCGCTCATGAAGAGAGGCACAGATACCCCACAGGAAGCGGAGCGGGTGAGTGGCGTGGCCTCTTTCTGCACTCGATCAACCACCCCCAAACGCCTGCCCCGGGGCCCCCCAGACCCTGAAGACTCACCCCTTAATTAACCTAGTCACCTCAGTCAAAGACCCAGCCTTGCGCTACCCACTTTCAGCCACTTGCTACGCCGTCTGAAGCACTGGGCATGTGTTCCTAGCCTTCTCCATTACCCTGTCCCATGCCTGCAGATGGCGAGAAGGATGACGCTTAACACCCTCACAGGCACCTGTAGACGGGGCACACACACAGTCACGCTAGCATACACACAGAGCTCTGTGGGATTGTTTTCTTGTTGAACCCCAGTGGCAGAGGTTAATTATCTGGGGTCGGGCTGACAGTGGGTGCCCAGTCTGCAGAAGGAAGTGATCCCATCGTGCCAGACGTGTTGCGGCTGACTCTCTTAACACCAGTGTATTTGTGTTCACACCAGTCAAGGAGGAGGCAAGGGCCTGGAGGCACGCTTAACAATGATTTAAGCATTGCAAGAATGCAGTCGCTTACATTGTTGTGGATTAAGCTGTAGTATGACAGATTTGCCGCCTTTATTGGGGTTTAATCTCAAACAATAATGTTTTTTCCTATATTTATCTCTATCCAATACTGCTTAAAAATAGGGTTCTGGAAGGAAAAATTTCATTTTTTCCCCCCATAGTGAAAGCCACTTAGAAATATTGTACAGTACCATTCAAAAGTTTGGGGTCAGTAAGATTTATTTATTTATTAAATTGACCAAAAGTGACAGTAAAGACTTTTAAAATGCTACCAAATATGTCGATTTCAAATAAATGCTGCTCTTTTGAACTTTCTATTTTCCAAAGAATACTGAAAAACATATATCCACAAAAATATTAGGCAGCACAACTGTTTTCAACATTGATAAAAATAAGAAATGTTACTTGAGGACCAAATCACATGTTAGAATGATTTCTGAAGGATCATGTGACACTGAAGACTGGAGTAATGGCTGCTGAAAATTCAGCTTTGCATCACAGGAATAAATTACATTAAAATAAAATTAATGAATGTTAGAAACCATATTTAATTGATGTTCCACTAAGGTCCGCCTCAGTTACTGTTGCTAACTCAAATACCTTATAACTGACTCTGCAACATTATTGCAGTATTATTGGATATTTTTCCCTTCTTCAAGCATTGTTTTTATTTGCTTAAAACTGAATATGATGTCCACCTTGACTAGGTAAGCAAACAAAGTACATTTATTCACTCTTAAAATACAAATACTTTTTTGGTTTGAATCAAATGTGCATAGATAGAATATACTCTATGTTGAATTCATAATAATGAATGCTTTGTGTTAATACAGTATGTACACACTTGAGTTAAATCCATGGCATACGAGCATAAGCACAGAGACAATTTATTCCCCAGAGGTTGAATGTGGATCACTGATGTGAGTCAAGTCTGGCCCGGAGCAAGTGTGGTTTAGCTGCTGAATACGACTGAGCTTCTGAGCCAGAGACCAGCGGGGAATAGAGGAGTCCTTAGACCCCGACAGGCAGCCAGCCAGCCCAGGCCGACCACACCACCATGGACTGCTCTGGCCTTGTTTCTCTTTTGCTCTCATCTGTTTTTACCGCAAGATGAAGACAGAGCCCTGCCATTCATTTTCAGTTTGTTCCTTTTCTCTGGGGCCTGACAGAAAATAGCACAGGCAGAGAACGGGACACCTCTTGCATACCAGAAGACCCACATGCTAGACACACTATGTCAGAAGGTTTTGGATTGGGATGTCCAAGTCTGGAGGAGGATGTGACCTGATATGACCAGGTCTAGAGGAAAGTCATTCGCAAGAAGCCGCGTTGACCACACAGACGGGGGATAAAGCAACAACAACCCTGATTCATGGTTGTGGTCAAAAGGTTCGCAAACAACGTTCAAGAGGTTTGCAATATATCCGCAGATCCCTGTGGCTTTTTGGCCAAAGCATGTTTTCGTGACACCCCTTATCGCTCTGAAAAACATCAGCACTGTGGGCCAAAATTCAGTGAGGGAACTTTCAAGCCAATTTGTAAATTAAACTATGCCCTTTAATCCATTTATAATGCATCTGACCTTCCTATCCCAGTCAGAATGTTTATTTGCGCTTCCCATGAGGTGACAGCAACCAACATGTCATCAAGGAATCGGTTCGAAGTCTTGAAAGTGAAGAAGAGAAGGATAAACAAGACAACTTTAACATACTCTACCCTGGTGCTTAATACGGGTTCACTCAGTGGGAAGGAACATTATGAACCATCCACCCCGCTCACCAGGTTGATGAAACTGTGGACCTGCCCTGCAAGGTATTGACATCCCCCCCGACTTACCTGCCTTCAATCTCTTCTCGGTTTCCTCAAGCTGCTCAAGCAATTCAAATCTGCCGTTTGTCAAGCTGCTAGTCGTAATGACCAACACAGCAGCAGCACTCAATCAAAATAGGACTTCCATCCTTAAAATCACAAGCTTATCTCAGGGTGTAGGACTCATGACACCCGAGCTAATTAACTGCTTAATTAGGCAACAGAAATCGCTATTTGTGCAATGGCTGGGTGCAGGGTATGTGAAAGATTAGTTCTGGTTATCACATATTAGAGTAGCGGTGGCAACATTTGACTCGTTATAGAGGGTGCGAGAGAACGAATTCCTCTGAATGTGGTAAGGAGGATCTTAGCTCTTCCTGCTCTAAAGACACTGCACGCAATATACCAGGCACAAATGGTTCACAGATGGACGTGGTCATGGAAACATCAGTGCTGAAGGAGAATTACGGTGCACTTGTCAGGCTCACACTACCATAAAGTTTTCATGATGTTAAAGCATCTTAAACTGGTTTACTTGAGATCAGTAATCCTTCTAGACCAGCAGTTCTGAAGGCCCCCTACAAACTATGTTAACTGAACTATAACTACTAATATATATATATATATATATATATATTGTGACGAGCGTCCCGAAGCTTCATCAGCGTCGCCCTGGAAACAAGCGAGGAGCACCTGGCCATCATCATCACAGGCTGATCGGTCACAGCTGCACCTCATCAGGCGGCGGTTACATAAACCACGCAAGCCCTGCCATCTAGGAGATTCCTCCATGAGACTGAGCACTAACTCGCCCTCTCATTTCTCCCACAGACAGCAGCGTGTGACCGACCAGCCCCACAGGAGCACTGCACGGACCCTCTGCACTGGGAAGAGATGTATGGTTTGTTAGGATAGGACAATATTTGGCCGAGATACAACTATTTGAAACTCTGGAATCTAAATATTGAGAAAATCACCTTTAAAGTTGTCCAGATGAAGTTCATAGCAATGCATATTACTAATCAAAAATTACGTTTTGATATATTTACAGTAGGAAATTTACAAAATATTTTCATTGAACATGATCTTTACTTAATGTCCTAATGCGTTTTGGCACAAAAGAAAAATCTATAGTTTTGACCCATACAGTGTATTTTTGGCTATTGCTACAAATATACCCCAGTGACTTAAGACTGGTTTTGTGGTCCAGGGTCACATATTTTGTTGCTTTGCAGCCTGAAATAAAGACGGACACAGTTGTTTTATCCAGCTGTATTTATTCAGTGCAACTTATAACATCCAAGTGAAAGATATAACACCAACATGTCAGAAAAAAATTAAATAAAAAAAACAGAATCACTGAGTTGGAAAAAGGATCACCCCCTTGTGTCAGTATTTTGTTGAACCACCTTTTGCTTTAATTACAGTCTTTACTTAGTCTGTTGGGATATGTATCTGTCTTGAATAACTTTGCACATCTAGACTTTGCAATATTTGCCCGCTCTTCTTTGCAGAACTGATCAAGTTCAGTTAAATTTGATGATTACCGTTTGTGGACTGCAGTCTTCAAGTCATTCCACAGATTTTCAGTGGGGTTTGAGTCTGAGCTCTGACTAGGCCATGCAAGGACATTCACCTCTTTCTCCTTCTGGTCAGTTTTGCTGTGTGCTTTCGGTCATTGTCATGTTGGAAGGTAAACCTTCTTCCCATTGACAACTTTCTGGCAGAGGGCAGCAGATTTTCCTCAAGAATTTGATGGTATTTTGCCCCATCCATTTTTCCTTCTATCCTGACAAGTGCTCCAGTCCCTGGTGCAGAGAAACACCCCCATAACAGGATATTACCACCTCCATGCTTTACTGTAGGAATGCTGTTATTTGGATGGTGAGCTGTATTGGATTTATCGTTTGGTGTTGAGGCCAAATAATTACATTTTCAATCATGTTGCCTCAGAATCTTCAAGGTGTGTTTTGTCAAAGCTCAGTCGTGACAGGTCGCCTCTCTGACCAGTTTCCTCCGGCTCATTCATTCAGTTTGGAGCGATGTCCTGATCCAGGAAGGGTCTGTGTTGTACCAAATACCTTCCACTTCTTAATAACAGACTTCACTGTGCTACTAGGCATTGATAAACCTTTAAAACAATTTTTGTATCCATCTCCTGACTTGTGCCTGTCCACAACTTATCCTTTTAGATCTTTTGATGGGTGCCCATATAGTTGATTGTTTGCTTCAGTTGCACTACCAAGGACTGAAATGCTCCAGGAAAGCTCTTTTCATGCTGAGCTGATCAAAATGACCACAGCTGATCCCAATTGAAAGTCAAATGGCTTTGTGTGCCTTTGAAAAGGTGATTAGCTGCAACTGATTGAGTTTACAAGTCATTTTTAGGAGGAGGGTGATCCTTTTTCCAACTCAGTGATTTTTTTTATTATTATTTTTTAATTAAAAAAAATAATTCTGACATGTTGGTGTTATATCTTTTAACTGGATGTTATAAGATGCACTGAGTAAATACAGCTGGATAAAACAAAAACTGTCCATCTTCATTTTAGGCTGCAAAGCAACAAATCTGATTATTTTAAAGGGGAGTGATTCTTTTCTATACCCACTGTAAGTTAATTATATTCATTGAGGAACAAAAAAGATTTCATTACATTTCACATTTGATTTTTTAAACATTTTAAACAAAACCCCTTGGAAGTTTGCTAAGGCCCCCTAGTGGGCCCTAGCCCTCTGGTTGAGAACTACTGTCCTAGACTTGAAGAGAAATGTTTTTAATTCAATTAAAATACACTTCTGTAGCACTTTTAATACGTTTCTAAAATCACATATTGTGAAATAATAAAATATTCATTATTAATCTTATGATTTCTGTCTAAAAACAGTAATATAAAAACAGATTAAATATGCTAAAATATATTTAATGTGAATTAAGTTAACATGTTAACAAACCTTAAAATATAATAAGCTATAATAAAAATTATTTTATTAAAATAATCGCCACACAGAAAAGTTCTGAGCACCTTTACAACAGGCACATATAAAAGACTATGGTGGTGAAAAAATGCCGCCAAAAGCAAGATAAGATGCCATCGATTAAACGGAAGGAGGATGCGACTCAGTCTTTCATCCAGCATTTTAGTGGACCAAGCTGCACTGCTCCAGGTCTCTGGATTGGGATATGGAGCTGATTAGACAATCAAAAAATCCCCTCATCTGACAAGTGGGGATTTTTTCTGTCAGTGAGGGGGCGGAGGGTGTTTGTTTTCCTCAGGGCCTCTGAAACACAGAGAGAAATTGAACTGAAGGGCCGAGGGTATTTCCATATGGGGCATGAGACATGGTAGGGAGGACACCCCTACTGCCCACCATATTGACACATTGACACGCAAGTATATAAGACACACTTTCAGGCCTGCATACATGTGTCTTGCTTTTTTAAGAAGAAGTACATACAGACATACCCAAATTAGGCTTCAGAAGTTGGGTGTCAAGCAGCCTGCAGACCACAACAGAGGCAGAGCACTGAGGAGGCGGCAACAGGAACATGAAAGAGGCCTGTAATGTGGAACTGGCACGACAAACTGAGCATGAGACAAACACTATCAATCTACTGCACTCCTGAATGGCACATCAGTCAGAAAAACGTCCTTCAAGTCACATCCTTACACAATAATGGACCTCAGTCAGGGCAGGTTGAATATGACACAAATGAGAATGAGGCAGTGAGGCTGTGAGTCCCTTCGATAGGTGTACTATAACCTTGCATAAACCTGCTGGGGAAAAAAACAGCAGTACAGTCATGGCCAAAAGTTTTGGCAGTGACATAAATTTTGTGTTTTGCAAAGTTTGCTGCTTAAGCTGTTGTGGTGTTCATTCACATTGTTTCTAGATTATTTTGTAGAGTGATCAGATGCATTTTAAATAATTGCTAC
>NW_015627585.1:735352-736399 GCF_001515625.1 Sinocyclocheilus rhinocerous
CCTCCAAAGAAACACGTGCAGCCATCATCGCTTTGCATCAAAATGGCCTCACATGCAAGGAAATTGCTACAAAGAATATTGCACCTGAAAGAACCATTTACAGGATCATCAAGAACTTCAAGGAGAGAGGTTTGACTGCAGTGAAGAAGTCTTCAGGATGTCCTAGAGTGTCCAGCAAGCGCCAGGATGGTCTCCTCCTGAGGAGTCAGCTACGGAATCGTGTCAACACCAGGGCAGAGCTTGCTCAGGAATGGCAGCAGGTTGGTGTGAGAGCATCTGCACAAACAGTGAGGCCAAGACTTTTGGACAACGGCCTGGTGTCAAGAAGGGCAGCAAAGAAGCCACTTCTCTCCAAGAAAAACGTCAAGGACAGACTGAAATTCTGCAGAAAGTATAAGGATTGGACAGCAGAAGACTGGTGCAAAGTTGTAATAATGCAGGGAACCACTCGTTATAAATATCTTAACTGTGATATTTTCAGAAATAGAAGTCGCGTTTTTTTCATCTGAAACGTGCTGCGATTTTTATTCCAAAGCCACTCATATAATGCAGAAACACTCAAGCAAGCAAAACGCAAAGGTATATTCACTCGACAAGCTCGCGCATCTGTGCCGTTGCGCGCTCAATCCACTCAGCGTGCTTTGCTTACCAGCTCACGCACATCAGCTATACAGGCGTTAATACGGAATGTTTAACATTATATTTATTGCATACATATACTTTGTAGACATCCTTAATCTCGAATAACTCCATTCTGCTGTCTGTTGTTCTGTTGTCGGTGTTTCTTTGTCTGAATATGGCACTTATCACATGCTGTGTGGTATCTGCGTTTGGTATCGGGGCATTTTAACAAGTACGAGTACGAGTACAGGAGGTCAGTACCGGGCCTGAACTGAATGCATTGTCTGTGAGATGCATAAACATAAATGTAACAAATTCAATCTAAAAATGTAAATATTAAAATAGCAACAGGAAAACAATTCACATCAAACTGGACTAAGCCATGATGATAGATTCCGCACACGCTGCAGTCTGCAAACTGTGACC
>NW_015627585.1:736466-757290 GCF_001515625.1 Sinocyclocheilus rhinocerous
AGTTATTAAATATTGAATTATTTATTAAAAAAATATAAATACTATAAAATGTGTGTGTATATATTATTTAAAAAATAATTAAATATTTCATTATTTATTTACATCTCTCTCTACATACATACATAACAAAATTTATATTGCTTGTATATTTTTTCTATAAACATTGCATTGGATTTGTTTTTACGATTCTGAACATTTTCTACTATAACATGCCTTATTGTGACCACACTATACTATAATTTTTTACCTCATTTACACTTTATTATCATTTATTTATGTGCACTGCTAGTTAGTTGCTGTATTTCATTGGTTCTGTACATGTGCTATGCAAAAAAACAACAACAATAACTTTGAATACAATCTAATAATAATGACTAAAACATCAGAGAAAAATAGATGAATGACTCAATATAGCTCAATGACAAATGGTAGAGAAAACGCTAAAATGCACTGAATGCAGCTCATCAAACCATACACATAAATCATAGCAACCCTTATCTTTCTTCTCCCCTTCTGAAGCCCATTCTGAGGCTCTTCAAAGTTTGCTGTTGTGGCAAATAATGCTTTGACTCCTTACTGGAAAAGCAACTTCACATTTGGGCACGGCCTTTTGTTGGCCTTCTTCCTCATCATTCTCGTTTGTCATCATTATGACATCATCATGATAAACGGCTGAGATTGATCATGAAGTCCTTTTTAGAGTACCGCTATCTTCTAGCTCAAGGCCACGAATCACAGACCTGCCTTCCCCTAAGAGAGCGAGACAGCACTCTGGGGTCTGGAAATGTTCAGATAAAGCAAGCCAACACTTTGAACAGATATCTTCTCAAAAGCGCTGCTAACGTGCACAGGAAATGTTTTAGATTTGAGATTTTCAAGTCTTGTCAGATTGGACTGAACATTTAAAATAATGTGTTGGGGAAGTTACCACCTCCTTACATTTCTTACAGTTTCTGAGATTGTATTTCACTACTGTATAATAATTCCAACTATTATAATGGAACTTTATTTTATCATGTGTAAATCTAATCTATTCTATATGTAATTTCAAGAGTAATTTAAAAAACACGCTATCTATTGAAATGATTCACATTTTACTTTATTTATTACCATTAAATACAATACAATTTGAATACCATTTGGCATTTGGTCCTTTTTGTATCTAATTGCAACATCCCCTCTAATACCAACAATTAATTTTGACGTCCAAATCAAAAGAGAGTCAATTTAACAGTATCTCAATGCAAAAATAATGTGTTAATGTGTAAATAATTCTATAGTTAATTGTACAAAATCATTTCAAGAGAAATTTTAAAAACATTATTTCGATTGAAAATAAACATTTTACCTGATTTATTGGCAGTCCTTTGACAGTAAAACAATATGAAAATACATACTACTGTACATATTTTAGATTCAACTTTCGTCATATTTGAACAGTTACTCTGTTTCTATTGGACAGCACTCTAATTACTAATCAGAAAAGAAAATGATACTTAGCTCATTGTTGAAAAAAACATTCCAAACCACTAATTCAAACAATAAAAAAGAAACTAGATACTATTTTAGACAGACAAAGGCAGGGTTACATTAACCATCTGACCAAACTAAACAAACTAGTTTGGCTGTACTTTTTAACAAAACAAAAAAACTACTGTACATATTTTAGATTCAACTTTTGTCATATTTAAACAGTTACTCCGTTTTTATATTTTATTGGACAAAATCACTTCAAGATCAATTTAAATACCATTATTTCTATTGAAATGATCTTTACTTGATTTGTTGGACATTTTACTTGACTTGTTGGAAGTCCTTTGATAGTAAAACAATATTAAAATACATACAGTACTATTGTACATACTGTATTTTAGATTCAACTATTTAAACATTTATTTCACCTAGTGTACGATTCAAATCGAGTAGTAAATGGCTATTAACTAGGAAATGCACTCTACTTACTAATCAGAACAGAACACGACACTTAGCTCATTGTTAAAAAACATTTCAAACCACAAATTCAAACAATGAGAAAGAAACTAGATGCTATTTTAGACTGACACAGACAGGGTTCCATTATCCATCTGACCAAACTAAATGAGCTAGTTTGGCTACAGCTGATTGCCTAATTCTGTATTTTTTAACAAAACAATAAATCTGTTGAATAGCTTACATTTCTTTTATTCAACCTCTAAGCCCTACAAGTCAAAGTAATTACGCTCTGAAACAATGCTGAATATAAAACTGCTCTATTACCTCTCAAAAAGTTTTTTAGTTTGTATAAAAATCCTTGACAATTAAATTCTATATGTGATGTGAAATGAATCCCTTACAGCATCTCAGACTGACATTAATCACGAACTCTAATGAAAATGATTAGTTCCTCCTTTCACTGAGCGTCTACTGTTCCAGATTCCATATTCCTGACCTACCAAGACTCTGGTCTGGTAATGAACCTACATTATGCAACGGGTCTCTGGCCCGCAAATGTGGTGCCAGTGAAGCTGGCCTGTTCCCAGAACCACATCTTTAAAGGAGTCATCATGCCACGCCATGCACACACAGAGAGTGCCAGACTGTCTTGTGAAATCAGATGGGAAAAAGCTGTGGAGAGAGTACTTGTACTCCTGGCTACTTGCTCATCAAACACACGGAGCACAAGCCAGAGTGGAGTCAGGTCCTTGAGCTGACACTCTCAACGGCCCCCTGCAGCTGTGTGAAAGCCCATGGCTGTGGATACAGTGTTTGCATTTCATAACTACAAACCACACGAATGGGCAACAAACCAGCAATACTGCTTCCACCCCTTCAGCTACAATTCAGAAAGAAAAAAATAGAAAAGTCCAAATAAAACTGCAAAAGTAGAGTCATAACATCTCTTATCCCCGGTACTCTTTATACATTTATATATATATATATATACTTTACGTATATACTTATATATATATATATATATATACACACAATTATAAATAATATATATAATTATAATATTAATTGTCATGATTAAACCTCATGACTTCAAACTTTCCAAACCCTAGCCTGTCAAAATGAGCAACTCAACTCAGGCAATGAGCTAAACTCACTTTCAACAAGTCACAAAAGAGAGATGGCATATTAGCTAAAATTCTTTGATTTCAATATTTATTTAAGTGCTTAGCGAAATATGTCTTAAAGAAGTCATGTTGTTCTTCAGAATTAAGAACAAGAAATTTATCACTAAACCTTGATGATAAAATAAACTGATTTCGATTGTTCAGCAGTGAAATGCACTATTCCAATTCTTACGTTTACAATATACGAGAAATAGCCCGGAATTAAATTATTTAATAAACTATATCCTGGAATTTATTTAAGTACACAATTCATGGCTTTTCAAAGCCGCGGAAGTCTGAATGCTGCTGCAGTTTCTATGACGTTGATGTGCTAAGAGTGCCCCCTAATGTCCCCTGTAGTACATAACCAAAACAACTCATTCAATCAACACAAAAATATTACGTTTTTTTTTTTTAATTACATAAAACTGCATTAAATGTAACATTATTTTCTTATAAATACAATTTATATACTGTATATATTTACAATAGCTAAAATCATTAAAAATGTCCCTGCTTAATCAGAGACACCTTAGGTACCAAAGGTAAACAAAGGTCTTGTAGGCAAACATGAAAAGTATTTAATAGTAGTACAAAAGTAGCATAAAATAATAATAAGTGTAGGAAACAATAGACACACACACACATATACATACATATATATGAGTAGTAAAAATATATAAACACACACACATATATATGTGTGTGTGTGCGTATATATATACACACACACACACATTTTTTTTATTTTTCATGCAGAACTGAAATACTTAATAGAAACCCTCTGTAGCAGCAATCCTACGACCACCCAGACCTGATGTACACCGCCTCACCTGACCTTACAACGATCTTAGAAGTTCCTGGGGAATATGGGACTTTCAACTTTTGTGTGCTACATGGAAAAAGTTTAACTGTTCAGAGGAATGAAACAGTATCCCATCTGATGTTCAACACACATCAGATGGCAAATATTATTATAGTGGCTCTGTGGACTGTGGAGGTGGTTTCATGTATCTTATTATGTGGCGGTAAGAAAGGAAAATTGTAATCATCTGGGTCCAGATTGGCAAGGTCCATCTACTGTGAAAGACATTGTATTGTCTGATATCAGATTATTTTTTTTTTTGACTGGCCTCGATCCAAACCATTGGGGATTCAGGCCTTTTTGGGCTTGAAACCAGAGTCAGATGATTTCGATGAATTCAAAGTCTAGGCATTTCAGCACAGAGCAAAGGGAGAAAAGACAGACATCCCCTCTAATGCCAACAATTAATTTTGACATTGCAGATCAAAAGAGAGTAAATGTAACAGTATCTAAATGCGACATGACTCTCCCTGGGACGGAGATGGAAGAAAATAGCAACCACTGTTGTATGAGAGCGAATTTTGGCTAACCTTTAGTTTTGTGAACACTGACACCCTCAGTTTTTCTCTTGTATAAAAGAGCTAAAACAACACGCCAGCATGAAGCGCTTCCATATGTGACCCATACGCCCTGCTAAACCCACACTGAGGGCGAGCTGGTCCCGAATGGCAAGGCTATGGGCAAAAGCCGTGACCACAATCATCATGAGAGCCTCAGAAAACTGCTGTTTATGAGACACCAACTGCAACACACTCTCAACGAGGCAAAACTGTTTGTCAAGGTGATATTAAATACATGTGCCAGAAACAAAAGATTTTTAAATGGTTTAAGTAGGCCTCCTTCAAGCATCTTTATTTACAGCAAATATAACTTGTGCCGCTCTTTAGAATGACCTGGAAAAAAATCATTCTAATCTCAATTAGCCTGACTGTTAATAATCATAGCTGTGTCATCAAACATTATGATTATTCCGACGCTTGAGATATTCAGTGGTCAAACACTGACCCGAAAACTCAATTAATTAATTGAGTCAATATGTTTGGCTGGGATCAATTGACATTCACTGTTGTTTTCAACCGCTTGGTTACGGTGGTCTCTGCAAAGTCCCTGTAATGTCTTTCAGATTAGCAGTTAGTTAGAACTCAGTTTGCCTGCAATTGGGAACCATTACAGGACCACCACAAGTTTACCAAAAAAGTGACTGTAAAAAGTGAATCACCACTTCCCACTGGAGACCCCCAGAGCTAATGGCCCTGAAAAATTCCAGCAAAAGAAGCCCACTCGCACACACACACACACACACACACACACACACAAAAGTACATGCACACGTTAAATAAAAAAAGAGAGAGATTGAGAGAAACAAAGAACCACATCATTTCCATGACCTTCTGCACTGTTCAACTTCCTTGAGATGGTTTCCAGGACAGGGGTGACCAAGTGCAGTACAGAAATGACAAAATTCAGTATCATGACGTTTGCTATAAAGTTCTATGGTTCCTCTTCAGGAACTCGAGCTGCGTCGAAAAACGCTAGGGGAACGCCCTTCAGCGTGACGGGCTCTGAATCTCGTGTGTAATCAGACCAATAGATGGGCGAGACGTCACGGCGGGTGACGTAATGACCAGGAGGCTATAAAAGCACGTGCGGTGAGACCAGCGCCAGAACCAACCTTGGGTCTCACTATCTTGCACAAGGGTGAAATACTTAGGACTTTTTAAACTACAGTGTTAAACAATTGTTATCGGCTGATGGTAATTAGCGGCAGAGCCTGCTAAAGCCGTTTAGGTATTATGGCTTACCCGTAGATCCAAACTCTGCTGATTTGGACCACATTTCATTGATAGGTTCACTTGCTCCATCAGAAAAGGTTGAAGACTATGTTTCAGAAGACCTGCTCTCAAAGCATTAATGTAGGTTATTAAAGTAATGGTTGACCTAAAGTAATTAGTTGACCTAATTTCTCCTAAAATGAAACACCATTTTTTTTTGGTAAAATGTTTTTTACAAATGTTTTTTTAATATTATTATTATTACGTTATTTATTACAATAAAACTATGTGAATATGTATCTTTAATTACGTGTTGTCATGTAATATAGAGTCATTTAATTAAATACAGAATAATAAAATTTTCTAAAACATAAAATAATGACAGTTACAGTTACTTTATTTTGAACCACACATTACTGATAAATTACTCGTAGTTCAATGAGGGAATCAGTTTATAGCTCAGTAACATCAAACGATTCACTGACTCTGATTCAAATTGCTAAGTTCCAAGCGAGTGTGAGGCTGTTTTCATGTTTCATGAAAAAAAAGGAATTAAATGAGAAAAGACCAGTTAAAAACAACGGATTCATAAGAGTCATTTGTGCGCAAACTGGACATCATGGCTCGCAGTGTTCTTGTTGTTGTAGGAAACACTGGCGAACACTTTAACAAGATGATGTCTGACGAAACTGCAAATGAATGCACAAAAATGACTACATTTTAAATTAAACAATTTTTTTATGTTTATTGTGTGGAAATTTGGAGCCCTGAGAAAGGTTAAGTATGAGCAAACGATGACAGAATTTTCATTTTTAGGTGAAATATCCCTTTGGATGAACAACTGTTCCCCCTCAAAACAGAGTGACACAAAAGATCTAATGTGTTCTTTTACAAACTGTTTTTACAGATTAACATTTAATTACTATACCGATCCATTCAAGGATGTCAAATTTTCAGGGGTCACTTTCTCTAAAAATGCACAGCATGAAACTGGATGGGCCAGAGGAAAGTACAGTATATAACTGGGAAGCCGACTTTCCCAGAGCGCACTGTCCAGTGGATGAGCCATGCCTTTGCAATGTTATCCACTCCCAGCAGTCTTTAAGAATTACAAGCCAGCTCTTTCATACAAATTATGTCGCCAAGAGCCAACTGGAGCCTTGAATATGGCGCTCAGTGATTGGTGGGTAATTTGATTGAGTGAAGAACAATGTACACTTAGCAGAGACAGATCCCTGACCAACCAACACACAAGAACCTGGACACATATCACACTACCCATATTCATTAGAGCAAAGCTGAGACGGAAGCAAACAGTTCATTGAATTAAATTTTCCTAAACAGAGTCACACACATTTAGACTGATGTGAGACAAACTACGGCTGGAGAGAATAGGCTTCTCAGCGTGGTTAAAAGTTCAGATGGGTCACAACCCCTGACTGAGTACCGCTGAGTCATGACTTCATGCTACACACATCCAGTGCGGTTGCTTCACAATAATGTCATTTTAAGGTCTTTTGCCTCTGATGGTGAGATCTGGAAGGCTTATACCACAAATGAGCCACTGGCTAACAGGTTTGGCGTTCATTTTTGCCAACTTTTCCCAGACCACCAGCGGAAATCTTTCTGAAACCGTATCTATCATGGGATCTGATACTGCTGGAAGCACAAGGGCTGAAGCTGCACGTGACTAAACCTGCAACGAGGGCTAAATTGAGGTCAACAAAACAGCTGACGAACACAATACACATGGCCAACCTTTTGGATCCATTAAGTAACTCTTTGCCTGAGTGTGTTAAGCCAAAGGCATCAGATATTAGCCTAAGAAAAACCCTGTACTTCAGTGAAAACAAGATCTTCTGACCTTTTGTACAAAGGAATCTGCATGATTAGTGTCACAAATTTGACTGATTAGTGACCTAGATGTAGCATAGAATCCTAAACATTTCAAATTTCTTCTCACGTCTTCTCAAGTTTGGAGTCAGTAATATGTGTGTGTGTGTGTGTGTGTGTTAAATTGATCAAAAGTGACAGTAAAGACATTTATAAAATGTCTTTTTATAAAAGTTTTTTTTCCTCGAAACTTTCCATTTCAAATAAATGCTGTTCTTTTGAACTTTCTATTCATCAAAAAATCCTGAAAAAAAAATGCATCACGGTTTACACAAAAATATTAAGCAGCACAACTGTCAACATAATAATAAGAAATGTTTAGAATATTAGAATGATTTCTGAAAGATCATGTGACATGGAGGACTGGAGTAATTGCTGCTGAAAATTCAGCTTTGCCATGAAAAATACATAAAATAGAAAACAGAAAAACACATAAAATAGAAAACGCATAATTTAAATTTTAATAATATTTCACAATTTATTATTATTTCACACTTTTCATCAAATAAATGCAGTCTTGATGAGCATAAAATCTTACTGACCCCAAACTTTTTAACAGTAGTGTCTAAATGGAAAAGGATCCTCAATGCTACAGGAATTGTAGATTAGTTAGTGTTTTGAACAACGCATGTTAAAATACTTTTATAATTTTAAGGTTTATTGTATGAGCACACACGTGAAAAGGACTACCACCTTATACAAAGGGAATAGAAAAATAATTATTTACTTTACACTTTACAGTAAGGTCTCATTTGTTTATTAACACAGGGCATTAAATAATGTTTACAGATACAACTTTTGATCTTAAAAATGTATTAAAAAATGTTGAGATAAACATTACATAGATTAATAAATGCTGTATAAGTATTGTTAATTGTTAACTCATGTTAACAAATGAAACCTTACTGTAAAGTGTTACCAGTATGCCTTTTAGGAGACATTTAACCAAGCATATCTTTAGCCATTGTATTGTAAGTAGAGGGTATACTGGAAACTGCTCAGGTTAATTTGACCTTAATCAAACTACATGCTGACTGCTGCTGGTACAAGGGTCTCTGCAGGCACTGCTGGCTTTCATGACAGTGTTATAGTGCAGTCTATCGGGGGCTAACACCTGGGCGGTTTTTGCATCCCCCAACTCAGGGAAAAAGAGAGAGAGGGTCAAAGAGGAAAAAGAAAGAAAAGGAAAAAAGGCATCTGTTTAGTTTCACCAATCAATGGACGAAACCTCTGCAGCGGCCTGAACAAACACAGAAAGCAAGCTGTAGCAGGTGGTGGAAAGACCTATTAAAACTTCCTCTCTTTCTCATGTGAGAGGTCTTGCAGGGGCAGGGTCTCCCCTGGACAGACAACCTGTACCTACAGACAGCTGTGAGCTCAGCCTGCATCTGTAGGCCGAGAGGAAAAAACAAATAAACTGTACAGAGTGCGATTGCTAAGGGCAACGGCCAATCAAAGGCTGCTCAGCGGTTGCACTTGCTGAATAAATGACCTGCCTTGACAGGAAATTCCGCCAGTAATTTTAATTCTGATCAGGCTTCAAGGAAGTGGAAAGAATAAAAACACATCAGTTATAATGACAGGAAGTCTCCAATCACATGGCAAGCAGCTGTTGCCAGCGTAGGGATCAAGGAGCCATGAGAGGATGGAGGGATTCTGGTGTGAAATGCAGATGGAAAAAAGAAGATGAGACGGAGAGCAGCGAGGTAAAGTCTGTGTTTCACAAAACACTCATTTCTAATGCACCGCTTGCAGGTTTAAAACCCAAATCAGAGGAAACCAAATAGCAAAAGCTGTGCTTCACATCACAACTACCAGCGATGTTATGCAAATATACCAAAAGCCGCTTGTTAGGGGTCCCGTCCATATGGAGATGTTTAGGGTGCTTTTCAAACCATCTGCATTTTATACCAGGCCTGGCTCCCGAGTCTGGGGGATGCAATCAAATTAGCCGAGCTCTTTGTGAGCTTCATTTTAACAAAGCTATAAATTTTAAAATGTCATTGAAATATGACACTTTAAATATGATTGGCTTCAGATATATGATTGAAGCCAATGGAGTACATTAGAGTACACTTGTGGAAGAGGGAGGCTCAGTGCTGACTGCTGTGTCGAGTTAACGAATGGAAGCCAAGTCGTCTTTGTGGTAGGAACCACACTTAAACTAATAAGGAGAAATATCCTGACATTATTCTTTTACAAACAAGCAAAAGTGACTTTGATTAAGCACTTTCACATTTCATAAATCAATCAGCTCGAGGAGTTTTATTAATACGGTATCATGCTACATGAGGTACGAGTTTACTATTTAACCATTTAAAGGAGTTCAACAAAAAAGGATTGCCGATTATGCTATTTCACTTTATCTTTTGTTTTCATACCTTCCAAGCTTAAACATGGGTTTCAGTGATGTTTTGAATATTGCTGTTCTAAATAACATTACCATGGTATTTACAGTAAACACCAGAAAAATGTGTTTATGAATTTACAGTGGGTACGGAAAGTATTCAGACCCCCTTAAATTTTTCACTCTTTGTTATATTGCAGCCATTTGCTAAAATCATTTAAGTTAATGGACTTTTATTATAGCTGTTTTTATTATCATTATAGCTGTATAATTTCTACTAGTTACTATTGTAAATGAAAAATCTAATAAATTATTTGTTGTCATTTTGTTTTCTAAAGCAAACTTACAAAAAATAAATTCAAGTATACAAAAAAAATTATATAAGTATATTTTTGTGAGATATTTGAACTAGTATCTAAAAATATTCAAATAAATAAATAAATAATTTATTTATATGTTTACAGGGCTAATAAAAAATATAACCAAAGTTGAACCAAAAGTCACTATTGTTGAGTCCTGACTTTGAAGGGAAAGCTCATTTAAAAATGATCATTCTTTCAAAAGAAGATATTTTGATTTAGATTTTTAAAGTGAATGTCACCAAACTGTGAATATTATCAAAATCTTTTTTTGTGTTCCAGAGAAAAAAGAGAGCCAGGTTTGGAACTATTTGAAGGTGAATAAATGATGACAGAACTTTCATTTTAGTGTGAACTATCCCAGGTATATTACTATTGAAATGTAGATGGATTTAGAAATTAGGACTTAGAAAAGGATTCATCTACAATATTTTTAAAATATCATGCACCTGAACTGATAGTGGACCCAACAATCTCAACAGAAAGGTGAAAGCAAACCGGTAGCCCTCCACAGAAACGTAGGCACAACTCCAAGTGATGTTCTGATGATAGAAGCCATCTTGAATTACCCGTCTGCATCCACTTAAAGCCTGACTCAATGCCGTTACTGTTCTGCCATTTCAAGCAGAGCCACTGATGGGCAGGCATCTCTTTTCAAAAAAGCCGTCCCCCCACCTCCCCTCTCAGGAAATGGAGGCCGCAGCTGGTCAAATGAATCTTAATCTGCACAGGTTTGGAGCTCTTCAACGGAACCAGACGGTCAGGATGACAGCCCACCTGACAGCGATGAAAATCAAAGCTCTTCACCAAGCAGTAAGTTATTGCATAAATAAGTTATTGTAGATCTTAACAGTGTTTGACAAGGTGAGTGCATGTACAATTGTAATTAAATGTCTGATTTTGCGCTACATAAATTTCACTTCACACAACAGGCAACAACTGTATAGTTCTAACTCTAAAATGGTGCTTCTGAAACATCAGGAAAATATATTTGAATTACATTTATTAAGTATTAAGCATAGGTTGTGACCTCACATCATAGTTAGCCAGAAAACCTAAATTGATTAATAGCATTATTTTCCTCCCCACAGTTCATGTGGTTATAGTTCAGAGTTGGGGAATAACTAACTGAAAGCAATGCTCACCACATTTTTCATTAGTGTGACAATAGCTCAGCTCTTTCCAAAATAACACAGGTTTTCCAGTAACAATCTACGATGTAGCATGACAAAGTGCTGTTTTTAAAGAATGTCACATTATATTGTACATGCAGCTTTACAGCTGAACGAACTTGAATCACACAGGCCCTCCTAAACTGATTCCTTTCAGTGAATCGCTTCACTGGAAGATTAATGTAAATTAACTCATTCAAAAACGATTCACAGATTCATTTGAGTCAACTTTTTGTAGTGAATTTTTTTTAATGCTGCTGTTCATCCTTAAGTGTTGGACTCAGTAATGCAAATGACTGTGTTTCTATTTTTATTAGTTTCATTTCGTGTAAATTGGTTGAACTGTTTAGATTTGTGTTACTGGAATGAATCAACACTTCTTCTACCAGTAGTTATATATATCTGCCCCCTTAAATAGTTTCAATGTAATTAGCAATTTTTGTTTGTAGTTGCCAGTGTGGCTACTTTATCACAAGGTTAGCTCAAATGTAGTTTAACCACTCTAGATTATAAATAGCAGCTAGACAATCTACAGTCTAGTTTAAAAGTAGCATCTTCAAAACATATAGCATATTACAGTAAGTATCTACCTTCAGATTGATGAGCTGCTAGCGGTGTCTGAGTCTCTTTACAGTAGGACACCACCTCTCTGGGCAGGAAATCCACCTGAGTTATCTTAGAAGGTCCCAATCTATGTGTTCGACGTCTGGGGAGAGAGAAATACAGACTATGAATGTCCTACAACCTGACACAAGTGTGCACATGCTTGCATGTGCATATAACAAATTGACTGCATCACGGTGATAAAATACAATGTTACATCTAATATGCTGTAGGGCTCATTATTCAGGTCCATGAACATGACCCTCAGTTGACTGCTAGAACTAATGTTTAAAGCATTCTATGTAAATGGAATGGTGCATCAATCACTGTCACATACAGCCCTGGGCACACAGCTGGAGAGTGACC
The DNA here is from genome assembly GCF_001515625.1 of Sinocyclocheilus rhinocerous. NCBI lineage: Eukaryota > Metazoa > Chordata > Actinopteri > Cypriniformes > Cyprinidae > Sinocyclocheilus > Sinocyclocheilus rhinocerous. The sequence continues at coordinate 748,939 of NW_015627585.1, forward strand.
AGCTGAAAACACTTGAACCTGACATACTTAAAAAGAAAGGGGAATGAGATAGAGAAATGAGAGGAACAAAGAAAAAGTTGCATACACAATGGTACACTACGGTACAAAGGCAGTGCAATACCACACACACACACATTCACAAATATGAAAATGTAGATTATCAATGTAAAAAAAGTAAATTAGACATTAGAAGGGAACCTAGAACACAATCGGTCTAAAAACAAGACAAACACTGCAATAATATAATATTAATTCTTATTTTATTCATCTACAATTAAAGTTACTTTGCCTATGGACTAGTTACAGGTTTTTTTTTATTTTATAAATCTTCTTGCTTTTCAACCAATAACTTCTAAGCTTTTAGACATATATCAAAAATGTTATACTCACAATATACAGTATAAAAATTTATATGGTTCTTTTGAGCTTTCTATTCATTTTAAATGCCACCTTGGTGAGCATAATGCAGCCTAAATATTTATTATTGTAATAGTATTTTACAATATTGTTGTTTTTACTGTATTATCTAACTATCTATCTATCTATCTATACATACATACTTTCAAACAAGAGTAGTCTTGACAACATTTGCTGTAAAAAGTAATAAGGTAAAGTATAACATTTTAATTTAAATTCATTTGAATTCTACTTTTTAAAATTAAAATTTTTGCATTTTAAATTATGCATTCTTTTAAGTCAATACAAAATAAAGAATTAAAAAATTCATTCACACATTTCTGCACTGAATGTAGGCAATAGGTGTCCAAAGAAATGCATGTACATCTGTTGAAAAATATTTGTACATGTAAATGTGTATGTGTATGCATTTAAAAGTTCAGCAGATCTGAGGAAAATGAAAGAAAGAAAGAGACAGAGAGGAGGAGATACCCGAGCTCAGAGTCAGCCTGCAGCTGAAGAACAGAGGGGTCAGTGTCCCACTGCAAGGTCCTGGAGGGGGCAGCAGGGGGTGTCACGCAGGGGACAGGAGGGAGAGAACATGCAAGATTAACCTCAGCAGAAACAACACCATCATACACACGCAAACATAAATATCATCGCACACACGCCATCAAACAACACGCCTCATGCAAGCCAGGAGAACAGTGAGAAAGGACCAATCAAATCAGCACACACGGGGAAGCAGTTTGAAACAATACTAAGAAAGTTCATGCATCATGTTTATGCACTTTTCAAAGGATGGCATGTATGTTACTGTTGAAGATGTATTATATGAAAGGGGTCATGAACTGAGAAATCAAAATTACAACAGATTTGTTTATAAACAAGGCACAATTTGACGCAGGATTTTCAGAAAGATTGAAAATAAAAGATGATGCTGTGCCAAATATATTGGATCTGACAGTAATGTCACACCACACATGGTCACTATTACTTTGTCTGTTATTACAGATAGTTTGATATGCACTGAGTATTTATGCATTTTTAACCTAAATCACAGCAGCGTCCATCTGTGAAGGATGTAGGCTGTCAAACATACACAACTGTTAGCAAATCATAGCAGTTGGCGTTTACTTCCGAGTCTACAATCCGACACGCCTATTCAAACAGAGCGTTCTGATGAGGGGGGTCAAAACAGGGCAGAAAATAGTTTATTACTTCTAAATTATGACGCATTTTGATGTAAAAATCTTGATAACATTATAAGTGGACCTCAGAGAACAGTACAAAATAAAAAACAAAGGCAGTTCATGACCCCTTTAAAATTATGTGAGAATCGAATGAGGAATATGATGTCACCAAATCTTTCTTAGGTTAGAAACTTAAATTTTGGGATGGAAATGTGAACAGAGTTATGAAAATAAACTGAATAAACCTTTACAAAAAGTTCCATAGTATTACCATGGTTTCTGGATGTGGTAAGACACATTCCTAAATGTCTCCGGTTACCTAACGTAACCTTGGTTCCCTAAGAGACACTGCGTCATCGAAGATGTCGCTTTGGGGTTATCCTCGAAACTACTGAAGCCTTATGAAATCTCGCCAGCGAGAATTCACCAGCCAATGGTATTTAAGCGTGCAAAATAGAGGCGGGCTCCCCCGCACTATAAGGCGGCGCTGAATGCCATTGCCTCAGAATCTTTGGACTGAAGCAGAGTGCAGCTGACAAAGACTCTGAGCTATGAAACAAGGCAGCATACGCAGTGTCTCGTTCCCTCCTCTCAGGGAACTGAGGTTACGTTAGGTAACCTGAGACGTTCCCTCTCGAGTCGGTCTCTCCACACTGCGTCATTGAAGATATCGCTTTGGGTATCTCATAAAATCTCACTGTGTCGAGAGCCAAGGTACAGATCAGCTGCAAGCAAAGCCATTGACCTCAGCTAGAAGTACTTCACACAATGGAAGATCTCATAAACTCAGCGGCATAACAGCTATAAGAGCAAGTTACACAAGCATTAGACTACTGCAAACACATCGCAGATTAAAGGTCTTGCCTGCATCCTGGATTAACTATACACTCACTGCCAGCATTCATGTCGGCACTTGTCTCCAGACTGCATTAACAGCAGCCATTCAGCACCACAGACACATGGATAGGCGACAGCAGTATCGCCTAGCAATGTTTACCCCAGGACACGTAACATTCACAGTGTGAGCACTGCACTATCACAGTGTGCTGGTGGCCAAATAATGCATGCGGCAGCAACACAGACACTATTGCATAATGTTGCAACCGGTAGCAAGGCTGACCGTGCTGTGAGGTTAATGGTGGCGGTCGTGCCAACACCTAGTACTGATGTCCACTGTAGCGGCGATGCCAGTGCTGTCATGAACATAATGCACGTGGGGTTAACACAGTGCAGATGAACACGAAGGCCGCAGTAACACTGGTGCTAATCCCGAAAACTGCCAACTCGGTAGGGCTGCAACAGTTTAAGACAAATGCTGAACATTGATTTCAGCTAGCTTGATTCCTGCACGGACAATGCATGAGTTGCAAAGAACATTCAGGCTATAATAACACATACAGGCTATAGCAACATGCATAGGTGCCTCATAGCCCACCTGGCATAGGTTTTTCCGCAAAGGTTACTAACTATGTGGGAGAAACCAACAAAACGATGACAGATTCCTGTCTGTGCGTTTACACCGTTAATGTGTACAAAAGCAATGAGCACAGATATAACCCACGAGGGCGACCATTCACGCAGAAAGGCAGCAGTGTCTGCACCTGTAACAACAGACTGTGAATGGCTAAATGACCTAGTTGAACACCACTTCGCAGGGGCTCAACATCTATTTGACACCACCCACAATCTCAGTTCAAGTTGTAGATATAATCTTCTTGCAAAGGCAAACTCGCGATGCTAGTGAGGAAACATTCAAATCACAGAACTGACCAGAGTGCCCAGCACGAGTTGATCATGTAGGAGGGCGAGAGGTGATCAGCCTTCTTGTGCCACTCAAAATTCTTATTGACAGGACATTCTGCTGGGCGACTATAAATGTGATGGTGTCATGCCGTTATGACGGTATACTTAAAACAAGGAGGGCATACAGTCGCTGTCCAAGTACTCTTGCAAAAAGTCAAGGTGACTAACAGGGACTATCTGTCCATAAAGTAGATATATTCAAGCCCACTGATATAATCCAGTGCCCTGGCCAAACCTGTTGTCTCAATGCTCTCACTTGAATGCACATTTCAATAGATATATTATGACTTAATGCACTGCACAGCAGAACGATCCGGACACTAAGTCCATTACAGTTCCTGTTGGTCGCAAAGAGCGGGGGACGTGAGAACAGACATAAGAGAGCTGACAGTCTCGCTATCGTCGCCTTATGTGTGAGAACAAAGCAAAGCACACTGCCAAAGTTGCAGCCATCAGCCTGAGTGCTTCCTGGGAACTCTTAAAGGTAGAAACTTCTCGGCTCCAAATGAACGGAAGTATAAGTTACAAACTGTGAGCACCCCTGTGAAATGCAAGCTCGCATCACAACAAAGCCCAGTTGCACTCTCTGGGTGATTGAGAAGCAGAAGTCTGTGATGGTTTAATACTCCCTGAATGGACTATGTCAATCGTCCAGAATTATTTAGCGCACAAACTCCACTCATTTAGAGGGGAGAGATCTGCATTCAATTATTTCATGAATATACACATTTGAGCAATGCTGGACTAACGAAATGCAGAGTGTGGTAATAATAAGCAACAAACATATTGGTGCATACAACAGTAAACCAGCTCTTACGAGTGACATATTCACAGCGTCCAGCATAAATCTGTGGGAAGAACCAAGTTCATAAGCACAAAAACAGGGCAGATAGCTACATCTGTAGCACCTGAATACTGCTGAAATAATAGGACACAGAAAGCTGTGTCATGAATGCATCAGTTTTGCATATGCAGTAGCTATTAACAACAATGCGAGCAATGGCACTGCACATCGGCCTATACAACCTATGGCATGTGCCGTAGAGAGAGGGGCGTAGCCACGAAATCTCTCAGTCATTCAATGGCTGCTCAGCCGTCTTCCCCTGCACAGACAGAACATGCGGTAAGAATAAGGGGACTTTTCAGGTAATAAAATTTAGCGGAAGCGTTTTGCAAGGACCAACCTGCCGCAAAACAAATATCCCGAATAGACATGCCTTAGTTCAAGTCCGAGATGCCGCAAGACTCCTCATGGAGTGGAGATGAATCTCTATTGGGCAATTGACTCTATGAAGCAACATCAGAAACACTCTTGATGCTCTGAACATAGAGGCAGGCATTCTCCAGATGCACTGAAATGGCAGTCCTTCGGCCAGCCTGCGAGAGGATCTGTTTCAGCGCAAGCTGTCCGGGGGAGCGTTCTGATAATGCACTCTCTGTCCCCGGAAGAGCATGTCAGGCCTCCGTACAATCCGACATGGACAGAAGCACTTTATGCTTTTATTTGGAACTTTATCTTACCAGTGAAAAGAGTTTCAATACAGAAGAACTTTCTGTATTCTGTCTTATAGCTGTCAAGCCACACAACGGAACAGTCATTGCTCAAGGGCAACTAGTTTTTGATTACAAAACACAGCGTTTCGGCCACGACCGTTCTCTGGATTCATTGCTGGTTCAGGCCCTATGCAAGGGGCTGAGGCTGGGCTAGATAACAGTTGTGTAGAGCTTATATAGAAAGCGATGATCAGCAGCAGCGCCAGCGTGCACAGTAGCTAAGGAACACAACACTACACACTAGGGCTGCGACGATAAATCGATGCAGAATCTATTCGTGGATCGATTCTGAGATCTTCCGAATGCATCGCGATTCTCTCTGGAATCGATTCTGAGCATAGATTTTAACAGCAGATGGCGCTCTACTGTAGTTTTTTTCCGCACACTCAAATGCTCATGAAGAAGAGCGCTGAAGAGCGCTTGTGCGTATTGGCTGAGTCGTGTAATTTCACCTTGGCTCAGAATGCTTTTATGACTCGAGATTAATATAAACACAGCCCACTGTTGAATTCGCTTCAACCTTTTTGAATTTTATGAATGATTATTTTAGGTTCAAGTGTGTGCAAGGATTTGGAAATGAGCAGAGTGCATGCAGTGCCATCTGCTGTTCTTAACTAAGCTCAGAATCGACTCGAGAAAGAATTCGGAAAATCTCAAAATCGATGCTGAATCATTTCTCGATTCGCGATGCATCAATTTATTTTCCCAGTCCTACTACACACCCACATAAACAACAGCTGCGCCACCAGTGCTTATCACAGGAGTTGATGAACATCGGCCATGCCAGCATGCATTATGGACAGTGTAAGCAATATTTCACACCCATATAAGAAAACAGCGGCAAAGCCGGTGTTCAACACAGAACGCAACGGAAGCAAGTGGCCGGAGCATTTTATATAGGACAGACCGCCACTTTGAGATGGGGGGGCTGCTTATATTGCATGAGCGAGTGAGTGGCTGGAACGCTTTGTACTCTATACATGACCGATCACTGCTCAGAGGCGGGGAGCTGAATATTATGAGAGTGAGCGAGCGGCCGATGCTGGAAGGCAGACTGCCGTTCTGAGGCGGGGGGCTGCTTACTGCTTATGAGTGAGTGAGCGTTCGAAGCGCTTCCTGCTTCTGTGCATAGCAGGTCACAGCACTGAGATTTGTGCACGGCAAACTGCTGCTCTGAGGCAGGGGGCTACTTATGTCGCGTGAGTGCTGGGAACTTTGCATCTCTTTACAGCAGACCACTGCCCTGAGGCGGGGGCTTGCTTTTCGCGTGAAGACAAAGCGATTGGAGCTTTTCCATGCTCCGAACATGGCAGACCGCTGCTCTGAGACATTGGGGTGCTTATTGTCGTGCTTTTGAGTGAGCGACTGGATCTTTTCCTGGAGGGGGAGTGTGAGAAGCTGGGCTTCCTGAAGGGTTGGGTGAGAGGAATACGGACACTTAAGTCAGCATGAGCTCATCACCAGAGTCCATAAGGTCCACCACTGTTATTCTGGACAGACAGACTCACGCAGTGCTGATTCTGAGTGGGCATCGCCCAGGCAGATAAACCGCGGTCCGAGAAGGGATCTGAAAGAATTGTCATACTCACGGGAACGCTGCAGGGGAGCGGCAATCCAGGCACTATACCGCGGATAAGCATTTCTCAACGGAGAGGCAATGGCCCACCTCTATTTTGCACGCTTGAACGCCATTGGCGGGTGAATTTTCACCCGCGAGATTTCATTAGGCTTCAGTAGATTCAAGGAAGGAGGGGATAACCCCAAAGCGACATCTTCGATGACGCAGTGTCGAGAGACCGTCTCGAAAGGGAACCCCAGGCTAATGTTCCTTTGCATTTTTGCAATGTCAATTTCACTGATAGGCCAACCACAACTCGTGACCTTGCACATCATTTATACGTTCATGACCTTACAGTTTGTCATTGATAGAATTTTCAGTCCATAACTCTAAGAATAAACCTCTCTTCACCACTCAAATTAATAAAAAATTAACACATTTTCCATCACTGTTTGACATTTTCACTACATCCGAAATCGCATACTGTCTGGGTATTACATTTAGTGACAAACTTACTTTGTGACTGTTAAAATAGTATGTTCTCTATATTATGAATGTGTGTGGTATGAATGAAATCCGGACATACTACATCTGCCATGTTGGCTTTGTTACATGTCCTATGGCATTAGCTGCGTCGCTTCACTGCCATTATGACTGTGTTGTGAAGCACATTAATATTTAATAATATAATATATATATATATAAACTGCACAGCTCTTGTCTTATCAAATATAGGGTTGCTAAACACGCATGATAAGTTTTACACTAACCCAATCTCATGACATAACATAACTATTTATGAGGAGCCAATTTCATATAAATTCGTCCAATGTGATTCGTGCAGAAATTTAATATAATAATAATAACACATGGGTCCACCCCTAAACGTGAGATGTAAGCAGATTGTACGAAAATGTACAAATGAGACAATTTGTACAAATGTACAACTTCATATGAATTAGCCACTAATTTGCAAAAATGTAAAATAGTTACGAATTGCTATGAGAGCCTGTTGTTTTACACATTGCCTTTAGTACCGCAATTTGTAGTAAATCCAGAGTTATAAAGAATGCTAACCCCATTCCAAAATTTTAAAAGTATGAAACATTGTTTTACCCGAGGTTGAAGGTGGGATTTAAAAACTCAATAAACTGCGGTTTAAGAACAGTGAGAAAAGCCACCTTATTTTTCAAGCAATTTTCTTTGAATGTGCGAGACTTCCGATTCATTAGCTGAGAACGTGAAGCTATGTCACGTTGCATGCTGGGGTGCCGCTGCCATTCTGGGAGGATCGCCCTTCTGCTACAAATGCTGAAATTAATACGGACATAGATATGCATACATATCTGTGAATACGGATACACCTGTTTATCTTTTGTTTTGTTTTTGCCTTGAAGTTAAATATTCACATTCTTCATTGTATCGTTTTCAGGGAAGATAAGCTATTTTATCGCTTCGCATGATAATTAGATTTTTTTCACATAAGTTTTGCAGAATTTCGTTTACAATGTTGATCTGATTACCGTGAAAACAGTGTTGCATGCTGGACGCTTGCTGCTGCTCCGGGTCATATATATGGTATATATGGTAGAATATCCAAATAAAAGTATGTGTTCAACAAGCTGACAGAAGTTCATCCATTTCTTTGTTGGAAGCATTTCAATGACGTATAATTGTTGTCATTGTAAATATTAATATTTCCATGGCCATGGAGGAGAATCAGAGATTGCTGGTCACATTCAGCGGACAGACACAATTTTTTATATTTATTTCAACAAATGACAACCAAAATCAAATCCCTGGGAGCTTGTTAACAGTTTTGTAGCATTTTAAAATGCTGACTTGATG
>NW_015627585.1:757797-846021 GCF_001515625.1 Sinocyclocheilus rhinocerous
CCCCCTCACAGTTGTCATGAAGGGCAAAATTAGCTATAGACTAAAACCACTTTTTGTACCAGGCTGTAAACATATTTTTTCTGCTGTAAAGTTGGGCATTTTAACATAGGGAGTCTATAGGACTGACTCCCTTTTGGAGCCAGCCTCTAGCGGCCAGTCGATGAACTGCATTTTTATTCACTTCCGTGTTGGTTTCACGAGAGAGACCGGAAGGTTGCCGCTTGACTAAGACAGTGATATTAAAAGACATGCAGATGAGCCCAGAATATGAACGCAACACATTTAATTACACGTTTAGCATTTTCCTCCCATTAGAAAACCATAAAAACAAAACATTTAACATGGCTTATGCATTGACAGACAGTTACATTTAAAGTTCATATTTTGGGCTCATCTGTTTTCTTGCACATAGTATGCTTTATTAGTAAGGTGTGCACAGAATGTGGTTTTTTAATATGACTGTCTCAGTGCATTAAGCATTTTCTTTATATGAGAGGAAAACGCTTAACGTGTAAATTTTTTGGGCTCATATGCTTATCTGCACATAGTATGCTTTACAATTTTGTCTTTATCACTGTCTTGGTAAAATACAAACCAGTGTGTTAATGATTATGATAATAAATTTAAATAATATGATGAGAATACCAGTTTGCAATATCAAGCAGCATAACCGACTGTTTTTGTACAGCTAAACATAACTGGAAGTGGATGAAACCGGAAGCCTCACACATTCAAGTTACAAATGGCCGCACTCACACTTATGCTAAAAATAAGGTGGATAAAGTAGGCCTATTTCAAAGTACCATCTGATATCATTACTGTACCATGGTAATGCAACAGACAGCACTTTTTGTTAAGGATACGCAAAACTTGTCATCTCTCATAAACTCAACTATTAAGCTGACTAGAAAAATAAACAAACATATAAACAGTATAAACAGTTTCATACATGACGTGTTTTGATTGGTGGCCAGAATATAGCACATATATATATTCTGTAATTATATATATTCTCTATTCTTATATGACCCACAAAGGCAAAGTTTTGCTGTGATGTGCAAATTTTATCCTATAGAAACAAGTCAAAACGGTGTTGACCTTGTAAACTTTTTTCCTCAACCTTCAGTACGAGTCACAAACACGGCTATAAATTTTTTTCACTAAACTTACACAACCAGAGGGGTAGCGTGTCAAACTGACACTCTGTTTTACCAGTGATGACATTTAAAAAACCGTATTGTCATTCACGTCGTTGCAAATGGCTCCAATTTAACCATGCAAGAGGAATTGTTGAAGTCAAGGCTCAAAGTAACAGCAGGCATCAGGCAGTCACACCGGGGGGAACAACCTAAACTGCTCTGCTTTTTTCAACTGCCAATGAGATAGAGTGTGTGCTGACTTTAATAGCAAAGCACAACAACCTAAACTGCTCTGCTTTTTTCAGCTGCCAATGAGATAGAGTGTGTGCTGACTTTAATAGCAAAGCACACTGCTTAGGATTCTGGGTTACCGTTTTGTACAGATACATACCTTTCATAGTTTGTGTCTGTTTTGTGCTTACTAATGTCACTGACCCCTGACCTGGGAGAGGACAAGAGTTATAGATGAAGACACTTAGAGCGGGACACAGTTACAACCGACCTCGAAGCAAAAACAACTCATAAAATCCTATGTGACAATCATGCTATCACGAGGCAATGGTACTGCATAGCTAAAGATGAAGTCATTGATATGTCCTGGAAATATCCCTTCAGTCCAGTGGCTGTGAGCCGAGCCCCCTGCAGGGAGCGCTGACAGGGACAAACGCACACATCATGTGTCAAACGTGCCGCACTTCTGCATTAAGCAGACTTAATTACAGGCCAGAGCAGCAGTCGCATCAGCCTTCCCCTTTCCACATGACTGCAGCTATCTGTCTATATTTCAGAGAAAGAAAAACGAGTCTGTTAACAACCCTCACTGCTACCGGCACTGATACACTCTTGGTTGTTATTTTTGATGCTTTATGTTAAAAATCGATCGTCTAGTTACAACCGACCTCGAAGCAAAAACAACTCATAAAATCCTATGTGACAATCATGCTATCATGAGGCAATGGTACTGCATAGCTAAAGATGAAGTCATTGATATGTCCTGGAAATATCCCTTCAGCCAGTGGCTGTGAGCCGAGCCCCCTGCAGGGAGCGCTGACAGGGACAAACGCGCACATCATGTGTCAAACGTGCCGCACTTCTGCATTAAGCAGACTTAATTACAGGCCAGAGCAGCAGTCGCATCAGCCTTCCCCTTTCCACATGACTGCAGCTATCTGTCTATATTTCAGAGAAAGAAAAACGAGTCTGTTAACAACCCTCACTGCTACCGGCACTGATACACTCTTGGTTGTTATTTTTGATGCTTTATGTTAAAAATCGATCGTCTCATCTTATAAATATTTCTCCTACAGGAAGTTCTCAGGTTGATTATCAATTTCTAGATGCCCACTAAATTGATCAGGCAGTCTCATGAAGTCTCCATTTCAGTATCAGTGGAATTAGATTTTATACTTTTATATTGTCTAAGGCTAACAGATGAAGTGGGAAAAAAAATAAAAAATGAGCACATTACAGGAACCACAGAATGATTCTTACCTATATCTGTTGATTCCATATAAAAAGACAGAGAAACATGGGTATCAGCCACACTTTTGTTACAAAATAACTTGCTTAACCTGCTTAAACACAAGCTATTTATATATAAAATATATATATACCCAAACTTTTGAACTGTAGTATATATAGATCATTTAAAATAAAATAAAATAAAATGGATTGTTATTAACTTGCAAGTATTGTTTACCTCATTGAACTATTATTGAAAAAATAAAAAATGAGCACATTACAGGAACCACAGAATGATTCTTACCTATATCTGTTGATCCCATATAAAAAGACAGAGAAACATGGGTATCAGCCACACTTTTGTGTTACAAAATAACTTGCTTAACCTGCTTAAACACAAGCTATTTATATATAAAATATATATATACCCAAACTTTTGAACTGTAGTATATATAGATCATTTAAAATAAAATAAAATAAAATGGATTGTTATTAACTTGCAAGTATTGTTTACCTCATTGAACTATTATTGAAGAAAGCATTTGTTTTTCTCTCAAATACTAAAAAACAATAAAGATTTGTGTCTCCTGAAGGTACATGAAGATTTAGGGGTGTTAAATACCTGCCAGCAGCTGCTCCATCAACCGAGTCCTGGCTGCCTGTCTCGCTGGGTGTGCTCATTGACTTTGATGGGGACATGGGTGTCGGGACTAAGAACAGACAAAAAAAAACAGTCAGATATAAAATTACGTTCATTTTTTTAATTTATAAAAAATTAAGCTACATTTTAACTAGCTACTTTTTTAAACAATTAAACATTTTTCAAATTTACACTGCACTAATTTATACTATTCACAATCAGAATTAATTTAAAAGGCAATGTGGTGAGAATAGAGACCATATTTGTAATGTACATGGCTCTGCACTAGATGGCGGTAGTAGCAGAGAAAGGGATTATAATGACTAACAAAATCCGTAGAGTGGTGAGATAATTAATATAACAAGTAATTGTAAGTTTCTGTTTGCAATAATTAGCGTCTACGTGAAAGCTCTAGAGATTTGTGTGACTTACTGGGCAGTTGAAAAGATCTATTTTGTTGGATAAACCTTAGAATTTCATTACCAATTACAAAACAACTTTGACTGGATTAGTAATGCGGGACATACAGTGTAGTAAAAAGACTAAAATGCAGAATCCAAAAGACAAAAAAAAAACTGGGAAAAGCCAGCCTAAAAAGAGGTTTGGATGAAGTCCCATTCAAAGACATGAAGGGAACCCAGAATATTACACAGCCTGATCTTGGCAAAGGTAAAAAGGCAAATTTCCCATGTGTTTTGGAAGCAGGCATTGTTGAGTGAGGTGGCTGCGGTGCAGATGGATATTTTAGTGCGGTCCGGTGGTCTGTGTACTGTACCTAATGGAGGTTCGGGTGAGATTCCAATGCTCTGGAGGAGGGCCTCGGTCTCCCTGCGCTTGCGGTCCAAATCTGAGTCCTCAGGAACAGCTTCCGCTTTCTGTTGTGTCTCTGACTGTTTACGTTTACAAATGCACACACAAACACACATACTCAGATATTCATATTAAGTTCTAACCACATTCAGAATAAGTCTCATTCAAATATTTTTTCACCTCTTTCTTCTTTTTTTCTTCCTCCTTTCTCTTTTTTTCCTCTCTGATTTGAGCAAGGCGCTGTTTCTTGCGCTCAAGTTCGGCTTTTAGGTCACTCTTATCAGCCATTTTGTCCTGCGACAAAACAGTTACACCACAGACCCACAGTTTTCACATCCATCCCAGTGTAAGCATGGCCGTATGGAGACTACAGTAGGTAGAACTATATTTAGAGGTTTTGTTCATTAAAAGCAGTAGTTAATCACTCACTACTGCAGTGAGAATCACAGTTTCAAGTTGAAGGACCGTTTGTGTTTTCAACAGAAATGCCTTGGCATATATCCATGTAATACAATACATTTATGAGAAAACTTATTTTAAATATTTATGAGGCATTTGAAACCTAGTTTGATCCCCTAATTCAGCAGCAACAACAAAACAATAAATACAGCTGTTTCTGTATTAAGGGTGTGGCAGATGACTGTATCCATAGGATCTAAGGATTATACTTCTTAAAACTGTAAATCCTAGACTTTATCAAATGATAAACATAACAAATAAATGTGATGAAATGGAGTGGTAATAACAAAACAATATCAGACTGTGGGGGAAAGCTTTATTAAAGCTTAATTAAAACACCATATATGGCACAAAACAACATGCAAATGCATAAAAAAACACAAATCAATAAATAAAAACATGCATTTTGATGGCAAATTATCATGCAAACGTCAAATGTATGATGCGGACAGGTTCATAAGGTCCGGAGATACATCAGGTCCTGTGAGGATGCTACATTAGGTGGACTATCATAATGCTGGATTTGTTGTTACAACAGACTCCAATTCGATTACAGAGTTATAAAATATACAATTATTGAAAACCCAGTTATATTACACAGGTGTCAGACAATGATACATTTGGATGTACAAATTATGTCAGCGTTGCTATTGCTAACAGTGGGTACCAAGAGAAACACAATGACGTCATAAACCATATGCGATTATGAAGTCATCGAACATAAAGCATGAAAAACAGCTCGCCGTTTCAACAAAATGCACGTATGGAAACCTCACAGTTATGTGAGCATGAGAAACATGCACCCAGTGGGTGAGACTTCCTACCTGTTCCCAGTGTGGATGCTGTCCACTGTAAATATGCTGTATCACTGCTGATGTACACAATCTGCCATCCGCTTTAATACGGCCCTTTGATTTAAAACATGTTTGAGATTATACGATGTGATCGTTTAGAAATTCATCGAAGCTGTTGGCAAAATTTAAGGCTAATGGCCTACATTTTTCAGAGGTGGCAAGATGCTCACACACCGCCTTGATACCTCGAGATAACTAAAAGATCCCACACCGCCCCCCTTCCCAAAATGATGTTAGATGTAGAAATAAATTAATCCACTGCAACAGTGCCACCTAGCGGATATTCTGCATTCTGATATGCATGATGTACAGATGTAAACATTAGGTGATTAAACCATTAACAAGCTAACAAATTAACCAAGATCCAATGAGCACAATCTCTACATTTGGATCGTAACTTCAATATCCTTGCTGGAAAAAAAGCAGCTTAAACCAGCCTAACATCCCTGCTGAAAAAACTGGTTGGCTGGTTTTAGCTGGTTGTCCAGCCTGGTCATAGCTGGTCAGCAGGCTGGTTTTAGAGGGGTTTTGGCCACTTCTTTATCTGGTCAGGCTGGGAGACCAGCTAAACCCAGCTACTTCCAGCTTAAACCAGCTAAGACCAGCCAACCAGTTTAGGCTGGTTTTAGTTTTTTTTTTTTTTTTTCCCTCAGCAGGGATGGTTTAGGCCCACTTATGTTAGTAACATGGTTTTAGTTTGGTTTCTCACCATGCCCAGTACTCATGCTAGTTTAAAAGTGACCAAAACCACTTTTAAAACAGAATGAGATAAGATCAGGGTTTTAGGGTGGCTTAATTTTATTTTGAGCAGGTAACAAACATTGCACTAATGGTTAACTTTGAAAAAAATAAAATAGAAGAAGAAGAAGAAGAAGAAGAAGTGTTCATTTCAATCGTTATACACCACTAGATGGAGCCATAGTTCAAATGAGCAAGACAGTTTAGCCTATTGTCATCCAGAATCCTGCTAAAAAATATACCCCCGGTTTCACAGATAAGGTTTAAAGCTAGTCCCAGACTAAAATGCATGTTTGAGCTGTCTCACCTGAAAATATCTTGCTCTGACATATCTTAAAATATGTCACTTCCATTGTTCTGTCTCAAGATGCACACCTGTAACGTTTTCTTCTAAGGCATTTTTATAAAACCTGCTTAAATATCTTAATTTAACTAAGGCCTAGTCCTGGCTTAAGGTAAACCCGTCTGTGAAACCGGGCCATACAGTATTAAACCCGCCTAAAGATTGTTTGCTGGTTTAAACTGGGCTTCAGTTCTCTCAGCCTGGCCAGCCAAAATGTGCCTAAAATGTAAATGGTTGCTGCAAAAAAAAAAAAAAAAAGCCTTGCACTCATTTTAAAATAAAAATAGGTCACTTCGTAGATTAACAGGAATGAAAAACAACAAAAAGATTTCTCATATCTTCATATCATTTCCTTTAGATTATATTATTGTATAGTGAGTATACAATAATATAACAGCAATAATAATAATAATAATAATAATAATAATAACGTGTACAGACTGTTTTTTATGTCTCTTTAATATTTTTCCTTTAGTATTGATAACCCTGAAATTTTGCATTTAATCACCAAATTTGCATTTAAATACAAAAAAGGTTTTCTCAAAACATTGTATATTGTCGCATTACAGGAAGTAACTGAGGTTATTATAACACGCTGTACCATACATACTTCATGCTGCACCACTGAAGATGAAAAATACAAAATTGTGTCTCAGTCCCACTCCCAAAGACCTTTGCTCTACATTAGCTGTGCGCATGCGTCAACGGCAGGGCGATATAGATGTACAGCATGTAGATGTTAAGCCCATTTCTGTTGGCTGCACAAGGAATAGAATATGACGAAATCATATAATCAGTCTCTTTATATCAACTATATATCTCAATGATTGTGTTTTACCTGCCGATAAGAATAGAAAGAATAACCTTGATGTGTGGGTTAAAATCTGTAATACTTTATCTATGCATATTGGAGTAACAGTTTCACCTCTGCCCTCCCTCCCTTGTGTTATGTTTGTACCCTGTTTTGTACCTTGTGCTGGTCGGTTATTTTGGTGCAATGACAAATTAAACCGAATTAGAGCGATTCAGGCGGGCTCTTCCGCCGGACAGTCCGATCACACCGGATTTCTGCGGAGATCTTCATTTATGTGATGAAGTAACAGGCTGTGAATGTCAAACTTTGCGACCTGCATCGGATGAGACCAGGACAATAACTCGGTGAGAACATTTCAAGATCTGTGGATTTCACTTGAAGATCAACATGAAGTTCGCCCAGATCATGCTGAAGAACAGCTCAAAGCTGAACATACCTAAACAAGTGGACAGATTTTCAAAGTACTCTCCGTCCCCGCTATCAATGAAGCAGTTCATTGACTTTCCCAAATATATATATATATATACGTATATAGAATGTTTCATTGGAAGTTTTCAGTCACATGATCCTTCAGAAATCATTGTAATATGCTGATTTGGGGCTCAAGAAACATTACTATTATCCATTGTTGGAAACATTTGTGCTACTTAACATTAGATTCTTTTTATTTTTTTTTATTGAAGTCATTTGTAACATTGTAAATGTATTTAACTGTCACTTTTGATAAATTTAACGGGTCCTTGCTTAATACAAATATTAATTATTTTAAGAAAGCATTTTGCTTTTAAAATTTGTACATTTTATCCAATACAGTTAGTTAAGAATCGCTAAAATACGCAAATAACCAATGTAGTACCCATATATCATGCATCCCAACAAATAAAATGTACTTGATACGTGTGTTCATTTTAGCGTTAATCTTTGATGGCAGCACCAATCCAGCCCACCCCAAACACATTGGCAGTATCGACCCAAACTGTGACGTTGTGGAGGTTGTAAAAGGTAATTAACCATGTTTTTTTTTGCCTGTGTAACACTTCCAAGCCAATAAACTGTGGGTGAAATGGACATTGTAAGCCCTACATGGGCCGACTCACGCTGTATCTCACTCTTTTTCTCTCTAGATGCCTATGAGAGTGCCAAGATGCTGTGTGATCAGTACTACTTGACCTCTCCCGAAGTGGAAATCAAACAAGTGAACTGTGAGCGAGAATTTTCTCTCTCAAACTTTCAGTCTTAGTGTGTCCTTTGCATGGTGAGTCATGAGCTGTCAGAAAACCTGAACTCTGCAGTGGGGCTTTCTACAGTCTTATTGATTCATGTTAGTCTGTAGTTGTTTGACAGTGTGGGATGGTGCCAGCAAAATATGTTGGGTGGGGATTATGGGTATGCTGTGAAATGCCACATTCTTGTCCTGCATGCAATAAAACATGCCTGGACTCTTTAGTGTGAATTTATGCTTTTAGTTTATATATCTTATAGGGGTGTAACGGTACACGTATTCGTAATGAAAATTTTCGGTACGGGTCTTTCAGTTCGGTACGCATGTGTACCGAACAAATACAGCATTGTTTTAACCACTGCACGAGTGGAATTTCATTGGAAACTTCCAGTTATATTGTTACTTTTCATAAGAAACAAAGTCTCATCGTTCAAATTGTGTCATTTTTTTCAGGAAATTCAAACAATAAATGCTGTTTTGGTGCTCTTTGATGTGGCACGACAGATCACTGTATAAACGCCTCAGTTCAAACGGCAGCGCAACCATCCCTTCCTCTTTACTACTAGTTTTAACCTTAACGCAAAATTATATTTTACTTACCTGTAAGTGATGTCTTAATTATTTAATGTATGTTTAAATAAATCTGTTATGAAAAAGTTATGAGAGGCACTGTGTAAATGATTATATTCCAACAACAAATATTTTTTTTTATAATTTAAAATTAATTTAAAAACTACATTGTTTAATTTACATGTTTTGCATACATTTTTTAAGTTGAGAGTTGATTATTATATTTAAAAATAAATAGTAATTAAATTTAAGTTTGGGCTCTGTTGTTAATTGTGGCCTTATAGTAATGTAAAAGAGCTCCCTATAGTGTAGTAGAGCATAAGCTGAGGTAGATTTTATCCCTAAGAAAATATTAATTATAATTAAATTTATTTAAAAAAAGAGCAATTTGTTCAGTAAACCACTGTTTAATAAAAAATAACAAAAATGTATGTTTAGTTTTCCTCCTGCTGTACCGAAACCGTACCGAACCGTGATGTCAATACTGAGGTGCGTACCGAACCGTCATGTTTGTGTACCATTACACCCCCATTACACGTATCTTATCAGCCAAGCATGACCTTAAATTCAACTTTGCCCCAAAAATGCACTGCCGTTCAAAAGTTTGGGGTCAGTAAAAATAAAGATTTTTTTTCCAGCAAGGGTGCATTAAATTGATCATAAGTGACAATAAACACATGTATAATCTAACAAAAGATTTCTATTTCAAATATATGCTGTTCTTTTGAACTTAATATTTATCAAAGAATCCTGAAAAAAAGACATTCTATGGTTTTCACAAAAATATTAAGCAGCTCAACTGTTAACATTGATAATAAGAAGAAATGTTTCTTGAGCAGCAAACAGCATATTAGAATGATTGCTTAAGTTTCATGTGTCACTGAAAACTTGAATTATGGCTGCTGAAAATTCAGCTTTGCCATGACAGAAATAAACTACATTTTAAAATATTTTAATATAGAAAACGGCTTTTTTAAATGGTTATACTATTTCACAATATTAAGGTTCTCACTGTATTTTTGACCAAATAAATGCAGCCTTGGTGAGCATAAGCGGCTTCTTTCAAAAACATAAACTCTTATAGACGACAAAACTTTTGAACGGTAGTGTAACTGTCATGTACATTTACAATATATGTACAGTAAATGCATTATCTGGACTGATAGTAATTATAGCGTTATGCATTTGAATTTGTTTTTATAAGAGAATTGAACCATTATGCAACCACATTAAGTATGTTCTTAAATCACTTATCCGTGTAGACAGAAATAGCGTTTTAAAATCTTATCACTGTTTGTCTATACAGAAATGGTTGATAGGAGCAGCACTGTGTACTCAGTTGTATAATGGCAAAATGTTGCCATGATCTCTTGTTTTATCTCTTAGACATGTAAATAGCAGTGTACTATTGTGTCAAGCAAAGAGAACCTACAAGGTTGAATGACCACCATTGTGGCTAGTCACCTTTTTAACAACACATAGTAACAAATTAGCCAGCATAACCTCTATCATGTGCTTCATACCTGACTAGTTTGGGCAACATGCCAGTGTTGATTTCTTCTTTGCATTCTTAAATAACAAATTCATTTGGGCTAGCATGTTATGGCCTTGTTTTTCAGGTTACTCAACTGTTACTGAATCTATATATCTGTTGCTTTTGCAGTTGAAGGACCCAGTGACCCTATACATATAGTTTATGTGCCTTCTCATCTGTACCACATGCTCTTTGAGCTCTTCAAGGTACTTGAATCACTTTATAGTAGCTATAGCCCACGCAATGATAGTCTTGCATAAACAAAGTAAAAGATGCAAATGTATCATCACTTCACCCTCATATTGTTCCAAACCTGTCTGACTTATTTTCTTCTGCAGAACACAAAATGAGTTTTTACAGAATGTTGGTACATCGCAATTGGTTACAAAACAAGATATGTGCAAGTGTAAATGAGATTTAAGAGCTAGATTTTCAGTGAATAATGACTAAAACATTGTTCCTCATCCAAAGCTGTCGTATGGATTCAGAAGACTTGGAATATAGTAAACAAGTTGTATGGACCATTTAATGGTGCTTTTTTTGAAAAGAGCAGCATAGACATTCAGCTAAATGTCTCCTTTTGTGTTCCACAGGGGTTTGGAATGACTTGACCATCAAGCATTTGATGACTATGTGTTTTTTTCTCTATAACAGAATGCAATGAGAGCAACTGTGGAAACCCATGAGACCAGCCTACATCTCCCACCAATCAAAGTGAGAGTTTCTCTAGGAAGAGAAGATCTGACCATCAAGGTGAGCTTTCTTTAACACCTCAGCGCTCATGCTTTCTCAGACGCACAGATGTAACGGGTCAGCAGAAGTTGAATATTTTATCTCTGTTTTAACTTGCAACATACTGGCAAGAGCGGTGAGAGCCAGACATGTTTGTAATGGCTCTTGTGTTGTATTAGATGTCTGACAGAGGTGGTGGGGTTCCTTTGAGGAAAATCGAAAGGCTTTTCAGCTACATGTATTCAACTGCACCGAGTCCTGTGGCTGAAAACACCCGTAATGCTCCCCTGGTAAGAACCTAGGCTGGTTAATTAAACATACTTTTATGCAGATTGTCTTTGTTGTGCAGTGATACCACATGGTAAATCTTTGATCCACAGTCATGTTTTGAAGTAAATTGTGAGCTTACAGGATTATAAATTAGCAAAATTACCAAAAATTCAGTTTGTTGTTTACACCAGATTAGCATTGTAATGCAGTTGCAATGTTTTCTCTTTCTCTCACAAACTTACCATGGCTTTCTTTCTTCGCAGGCTGGTTTTGGCTATGGTCTTCCTATTTCCCGCCTTTATGCCAAGTACTTCCAGGGAGATCTGCAGCTCTACTCTATGGAGGGATACGGCACATCGGCAGTCATATACCTAAAGGTACACTCTAGCACTACCTAGTGAGCTGCCTCACTGCCTACTACCTACACTTTTAAAAAAATATTTTTTTGAGATTATAAATAAAACAAAGAAAACACTATTTCAGTCTGTCTACTTCAAAATTTCACGTTTAATTGTGTTACTTGCTGCTTCTTTGTAATTAAATTGTTTCAAAGTAAATCCTACACCCGATTTTTTTCAGTGTACATAGGCAGCTTCCTTCTAGCTATAGGCAGTGTCAGCAAAAGAAGCGCTCTACAACTCTGATACACGCCACACAGATACAATTGCGCAATGAAAAACTCAACTCACGATTGATTTCAATGGAGTCTGTTGTTAGCATATTGCTAAGCTAACTGCACAATACGGTAATAAGCATTGGTATTAAATATCTTAATTTCTTACGTCCGCAGTATTGGATTTTTTTTTTCCACTGAGCTCGTCACAATGCAATCTGGAATCGCTTTTTACATGACGGATAAATACTTATATTTACTCAGCCTCATGTCATTCTAAGTCTGTATGTTTTTCTTTCTTCTGCAAGCCACAGAAGAAGATATTTTGAAGAATGTTGGTATCCAAACCGTTTCGGTTTCCCATTCAATGGAAGTCAATTGGAACCAAAACTGTTTGGTTAGGTCCATTGGCAAATCCATGACCAACTTGAACCTGTTGTGAAATCTGTGTGGGGAAATCTTTTGTGATATTTCCAATCACATGGACTCCTATTGAAATTACTGGATTTCACCTGCAAAAATTTGCCAAACAACTAAATATCACCACACGTTTAGAATTTAGAATTGGCTGAAATTTGACACCATTTTTTAAATATGTTAAAACTATTTAATTTACTCTCCTTTTTTCACAGGCCTTATCCACTGAATCAATAGAAAGACTTCCTGTCTTTAACAAGTCAGCCTTAAGGCATTATCAGACGAGCACAGAAGCGGATGACTGGTGCATCCCAAGCAGCGAGCCCAAAAAACTGGGAAAGTACGGGTACAGTGTTTGAGAGGAAGGAGAAGCTCATACGATAAACACAAGGACTGAACAGGGCTGTGAACTATAGTGGAGTTAATTTGGGTAACCATGTATGTGACTGTTGAGGTATTTCAGAAGCATGGTATTATCAAATGGTTGATAATTGACTTCATGAATGTTACAGTCTGACTAACAAGGGAATGTTTGTCTTCCACTTCTCACATTGCTTATAATACACCATGCACTTCATTTGCAGTGCTAACTTTTTAATTTATAGTTTCACAAGACAGAAAAACATGTTAACTCTTCTTCTGTGATGTTAGAGACTTCAGTCAAATGTACTGAAGCTGACTGGTCGTTTGAGCACATGTTGATTCCTACACATTACCACAGATTTGAACTGATTTGTAAGTGTGTTTTGAGTATGTGAACTTGTGTTTTAGTCAGTGGGGCCAAGTTACCAGCTTTGTGTAAGTTATAGAATGTATCTCTAGCAAATATTTGGGAGAACACACAAGCATCTGAAAGTAACCAAGGCTTTATATATTTCCTTGGTTAAATTGCATTCACAATGCAAACATTAGAATGACCATAGTTGTGTGTTTCTTGATTGTGACCTTGAAATGTTCCTCAGTTGGACCTACTGTATAACACTCCATTTAGTTTTGAGTGTAAAAATGTGATGCTATCAATGAGGCCAAATCATTTCATAAACATGCAAGAGTTGTTGTCATGATGAAATCCAAGTAACTTCACTGACATTAAAAACCATGAATTTAATTTGACACTCTATCTAATATGTAATAATAATAGATTGAGTTGTGTCAGAAGAAACCGACAAAGTAAGTTTGGGCCCATGTTCGTTGCTATGTTATTCATTTATTTAAAACTGGCTATAGATTAGACAGTGTTGCTTTTTGTTGTGTGTGAAGCTTTTTATGACCACAAAAAATGTATGATCTTTGTGACAACAGCTTCTGGGTGAACATTTCAGGTATTCTGTATGAACAAAAATGATATGTAGCTCTATTTGCTTTTTTTTTTTTTTTTTTAGCATGAAAACACTGAAGAGGCGATATTTTGGTTATTTTCATTTGCATATAAATGAAAGATAAATGGCTTGTTTTAAATATATTATCTCAGGATTGTGCAGATTTGCCTTTCTAGTTTTGTCTGTTTTTTTTTTTATTGTTTTGTTTTAATTTTACTGTAATATTTGTAAAGTTGGCTTTTTGAAAGCAATGTGAAGGACCTGTATGAATTTTAAGGGAACTCAAGTTGGCAGCAGCTGCTCAGTTACAAGTGACACTCATCAAACTCTGGGTGGGTTTCAGCTGCGAGCAGTTTGCTCTGCTACAGTACATGTATTTGCCTCGTTCAGAGATGGACGAATTTAGACAACCTCAATAGATCATTTGCACATTTCAAGCTATAATCAAGAACTGACATGTCGATGTTATTCATTCATACCTCATAAGCTTCATTGCAGTCATGGAGAGCTTGACATCCCCGTGCTCATGAAATCACACCTGCTTCTTGACGTGTTCTAGACACAATCCTGTATTCACAAAGGAGCAACTGTGTTAATGGATGCTCAGTACTATTCATCAAACTCACTCATTCAGTGAGAGAGTGACATTTTCTGAACTATTAAAACAATGAATGAAAAAAATGGAAAACGGAAAAAAAAAAGTTTTTTAAAAGAGTCATTAATTTTTTTAGAATTCCATTATATGGAACGTTCCAGCTTGGACATTCTTCTAAATGACTCCTTTTGTGTTGTACGCAAGAAACTCAGTCAAAACAGGTTTGAGACAATGGGGGGTGAGAAAATAATGACAGAATTTTTATTTTTGGATTAATTCTTTTAAGAAATGTTTTTGTCATACACCACAAAATATTGTTTTCTTTTACACACATTGTGTTACATTGTTTTACATTTTTATTTTATTTTTTACACTACACTATGATTCAAAAGTATTGGGGTTGGTGGTATGTTTTATTTTATTTTATTATTACTATTATTATTATTATATATATATTTTTAAAGTTTCTTATGTTCACCAAATCTGCATTCATTCAAAGACTATAGATTACCCCCTTAAAGGAACTTTGATTTATTTGTGTAAAAGGACAGTAGTGAGATATTACAATTACAACTTTCTAGTACTATTTTAAAATGTCATTTATTCCTGTGATTGCAAAGCTGAATTTCCAGCAGCCATTACTCCAGTCTTCAGTCACATGATTATCAATGTTGAAAACAGTTGTGCTGCTTGATATTTTTGTGAAAACTATAATTTTTTTTCAGGATTTTTTGATGAGTAGAAGTTCAAAAGAACGGCACAAAAAAAAAAAAACCTTACTGACCCCAGACTTTAAAATGGGAACTTGTGACTGTTATATAACATAAAAATTGACACTTGAAATGCAACTTTACCTATCAAATGTATATTTCTTTCCCAAGCTTTTAAATGGTAGTGTAAACCATTTTTAACTTATTATTTTTTAAATATTTTGAGTTGGTGTTTTACAATATAGTCTGTTGTAGTCTTAGTTGTGCAGCCTGGGATATCTAGCAGGAGAGCTACAGTCTTACTTAAGGACAGGATCTTGGCACAGATCCTGTGTTTATTTCTGGCCTGTAGCCATAAGCCCAGAACAAAATGATCCATCTTTTCTTTTGCACGTCTCTCCAGTCTCTCCTAACAGCACTTGATATGGTGGCTGTGACTGGTGGCCCCACCCTCCCTGGAAAATAGTGCTATTTTAAGAACCTCAACCACACCGCCTGACCTGTCAGTCATTCACACAATGTACTCGATTCGTTTTTAAAACCACACATCTGCTGCTAGTTCCTAATTTCCACAGGAACATACAGTGCATGTTGCTCTACATTGTGGACTTGATTATAAGATTATCACTTTTAATGTGCTCAAAATATAATATATAATTTAATCTCATACAATGCAAATAAAAGTTGGTCTGTACCATAACAGGGTCAGAGGTTGATTTGTTGGTGGCTGTTTCTCTGTTTTATCTCTTCTGTAGAGAATAAGTGGAAACAGACTGTCTTCTGGGAGGAAGAATCATTGCTTCCAGGTGACATTGTGTGGTGTACAGAGAGAGAAAGGAAGAACAGATACCATCCTAAACTCACATACGACCCAGTAATCACAGAATTCACCATTAAAGGAGATGGCAACCATGCTGACTAGAATGAAAAAACCACTTCCACTCATCAAAAATTGTTTACCAAGTGCTGAGGCCAATTATAATGACTTTCAAAGAGAGATACTGTATCTCAAAGTCTGAAAGGACAAACATACATTTAGTCACAGAACCTTCAATAAAAGCCTGAAATTTGTATACTAAATTTGTATATCCCCGTCTCCTGTGCACTAGCTTGTTTATTAAATATTATGGCTAACAAGTAGCTATATGGTGGGTAAGTACTGAAAAACATACTGTACAGTAAACTTACATTGTATAGCAGGAAGTTAGGTTAATCTCAGTGACTCGATTCTTTTGAATCTGCCCAGCAAAAAGATTTGTTCAGGATCGTTCATGAATCACTTCATGGTGAAGGTTCCATCGTTATGCCAGTGTAGGTGGCAAAAGAGTCTTTTCTAAGATACGTGAGTCATGGAAATTCAGTTTGTTAAATTCACCCCAGTCGCTCAAGATCAAGTTTTATTAAAGTCCTTCAATTTTCTAAAAAGCTTGAGTTGATGCACAGAAAGTGAACAAGAACGACTCGTTCACCTAAAAAAGATTTGTTAAAAAAACTGATTCTTTTGTTTTCATTCGTTTTGTTCAAAATGAAACAAGTGATAATGTGTACTTATTCGGGTAAAGTATAATAATCTCTATTAGGTCTTGTGGCTCTTGGGAACATAGAATTTAAAACTGTAGTCCACAGAATTCCGAACATTCATCCAGCTCAGCCTTATTACCTTTATTTGTAATCTTGGATTCTAAAATTCATTAAAGTGATTTAACTTGTCAAAAAAATGGCCTTTAAAACCCCCTTAGCTTAAACTAAATAAGGCCCCTCTAAAGAGTATCCATGACTATTGTGTCTGCTTTCATTATTCAGGGTTAAACCCTGTAAAGCACTTCAGTTTTTCCTCTAACAAAAGGACTAATGGCTTAGACATCTCATCCTAGTCAGTTGTTATCTGTAATGTGCTGTTGGTGTACTCACTGATATTATCCTCTTACACGAAATGTGGCTTCCGTTGTTCATTTCCCCCTCAAAAAATGATCTACAGTCTTAGCAGACAAGCTTAAGGCCTGAGTTTGATTATTTAGTCCAGATCTTGATAGTCTTGATAGTCTAGAGGTTTTTTATATGTGTGGATGTGGAAAGGCCAAAAACTTTTGAATGTATAATATTTCGAATATATGAAATATTATTAGCATTAATATCAAATTATTAATTATCTAATAATAATAATATGTAATAATACATATGAATATTAAATACATCAGCATTATTACTGTTCCCTGGTAAAGGATCAAATAAAGAAAAAATATTTTAAAAACATAAGAAAACAAAAAGCAAGCAAGCTTTGGAGCATCGTTTACACTGTAACTAAATCTGAATTTGAAGAAAATGCACAAGTCGTATAATGCAGAAACAGTGTCAGTATATGATTCCTACAGGCTCCAGAAGTAAGTATTTCTTCACTGATGAAGGAAGAGGGAGTTGCTGGACACCCAGTTCACAGCGATTCAACATTGCAGCACGTATTGTACATCTGGCCAGATGCTGTAGAGTGCGTGGATTGTTGGTGCAGACGACAAACAAAGAATCATAGAAATTCCTGTACCTCTAAATGAAGAAAAAGAAACAAGGCTGAAAAAGCAACTTCATGAATGGACTTAATGAATCGATGAATACATCATTGTGTGCTACATTCAGGTCAAAAAGTGTTTTTGTCATATACCACGAAATACTGTTTTCTTTACACAGCCTAATATATTGTTTTTGTTTGTTTGTTTTTTGGAAATACAGTACTTTTTTAAAGTTTGGGTCTGTAATATTTTTTAACGTTTTTGAAAGAAGTCTCTTATGCTCACCAAGGCTGCATTTATTTGATCAGAAATACAGTAAAAACAGTAATATTATCACAATTTAAAAATATTTTTTCTATTTAAATATATTTTAAAATGTAATGTATTTATCTGAATTTTCAGCAGCCATTACTCCAGTCTTCAGTCACATGATCCTTTAGAAATCATTCTAATATGCTGATTTGGTGCTAAAGAAACATTTCTAAACATTTTTTAAGCTAGACAAAATTATGTATTATATATTATTTTATTTTCTTATTCATTTTATTTTATGATGTTTATTTTTTGCAGTGAATAAAGAAGTTTATTTCTGACCTCATATACAGCTTCAGGAATAGCAGCCCTCCATTTTTTAGTGTACTTGATATGTTCATAAGAATTCACCATAACCTCCACTGCTCTGGGGTATTCATGACATGCCTGCAACACCTACTTAACAGAAAGACAACAAAAAAGACCAACATTAATATTTTGAGAGCCATCTTAAGTGTAAACACCTTCTAGTCCGACTATAAAATTCCCACTGACATCTTTACTCTAATAAATATGGAAAACTAAAGCAGTTCGGGTGGGTGAGTGTTGTACCTTGTGAAACTGTGGTGGATACACTCGTGCTGCTCCGTAGTTCAGAAGCAGCTGATAGCAGCGTTCAGGAATGGCCCACGGCCTGATCTGCGTCACCTTCAGCAGATACTGTATCGCTGCGCATCCATTGATATCCATTGCATTAGTCTTGGCACCGGCCTCCAGCAACATCTGGATAAGCACATGATCACAGTTCCAGCAAGCTTTGTGCAGCACCGTCTTGTTGTCTTCCTCATATAAATGTACGTTAGCATTGTGGTCCAACAGGATCCGGCAGACAAGATGGTGGTCAGAGCTGTAGGTCCGCTCACGAATGTCCATGGCCCAGAATGCAGCAGTGATCAGAGGCGTTTCCATGTAGCCGTTGACTGCATTGATATCTGCTCCATGGGCAATGTAGAAAGCCACCAGCTCTGGGATACCATAGCGGGCCGCAGTGTGCAGAGGGGTGTCCTGGTTCTCCTCACTGGGCATGTTGATATTTGCTCCTGCAGTAAGATTAGAAGTCTTGTGTTTTTTGTCCAATAGTGTTGTTTAGGACCCCATTGACTTTATATGGACAAATACAGTTATAATTACAATTACAGTTACAATTTTTGTTTTTAATGCACATAAGAAAGAAAGTCATACAGGTTTGGAATGACATGAGGGCGAGTAAATGTTGACAGAAATGTATTTTTAGGTGAACTTAGGTGATTTTAGATTTAAATGTACAGACCTTTGAGAACAAGATGTTTGGCACAGTCCAAAGACTCTTGTGTAATGCAGTAGTGTAAAGGAGTATGTCCACTCAGGGACATACTGTTGATCCGTGCGCCCCAATCCAGCAGAAGTCCCACACAGTCAGCATTAGACACTGTACAGGCCACATGTAGAGGGGTTTTCCCGTTAGGTTTCCTGTTGACAGCTGCCCCATTCTGCAGAAGAACCATGGCACTCTCCAGTGCATTGTACATCATACACACGTGTAGACCCATCCCCCAGGATGTCTCCAACTTATAACTTGGTAGCCAGTAACCTGGTGGAAAAGAACAGTTTTTTTTTTCATCAGAAAGATTTAAGGTTAAAATGGATATACATGTATGGGAAAGTTTATATTTTAGGTGTAACTGATCGTAGTGTTGTTGCTGTTAACTCAAACTGTTAAAAATAATTTTTGGTAATTGAAATAGAGCTGAAATATTATAAAATAAATATTAGATGAAAAACAAGCGTAAGCTGAAGTACTAACATTACTAAAGTAACACTGAAGTAAAATTAAAGTTATATAGAAACATTTACAAAAACGAATAAAAATGATAAAAGCACATTACTAAAACATAAACTAAAAATTTAAATGAAAACTGAAAATATAAAAATAAAAGCTAATTCACGGTATTAATAAATAGTATATAATATTATAAAAGTATAACACTAAAATAACATGGTCACCATGCATTTCACAATTTCACATTTTAGCTTTTTAGCAGCTCCCTTAAAAACCTACCTCAGTGTTATCTGTGTTAACATATTTCTTATTAAAATAGGACATTTGGAGCAGGAAATAATCTTAACAAAGCAGCCTGCTAATTGGCTGTATTCTCATTCTAGAGAGCATCTGATTAGACAAAAATCTGTATAGTACAGGAATGCGAGTTACATGGCCTAAAATAATTTTTATTTCAGGGGTCGT
Source organism: Sinocyclocheilus rhinocerous (assembly GCF_001515625.1). Taxonomy (NCBI): domain Eukaryota; kingdom Metazoa; phylum Chordata; class Actinopteri; order Cypriniformes; family Cyprinidae; genus Sinocyclocheilus; species Sinocyclocheilus rhinocerous. Next base: position 778,078 of record NW_015627585.1, read on the forward strand.
GTGAATTTACACAACGAAAAGTCTCTTGATTCATTTGAGGTCATTAAAATCACTATTAATTATGCAACTGAATAAATGCTATTTAAATAGTTTTATCGGAATTATAATGTAGGTTTATATCACACTGCAGCAGCGCTGATATCAAGTAGCCTACCCTTAATCTGCGTGCTTCACTGAAAGTGATTTCATAGACGACGCTTGTTGTATTCTCTGTTACTTGCAGTCTAGCGCTACCTTGTGGCTGAATAACTAACTGCAGTCACACAGTCTTAATGATTTCTCCGGTAAAAGAGCAACTGTTGTGTCGTCAACATGAATTACCTTGCTTATACGAGGCAAGGATCATATCGCGGTCCTCCACGTCTAACACGGTGTCTATTTCAATGCTGGTGGTGCGAAGAATTTTTGCAACCTCCACCGCATCGTTACGCGTGAGCGCTTCTAGAAAGCGTGCATTTAGAAGGTGATCAGCTGCTTCCCGCCGCGACAGAGTCCGGTTATCTTCCTCCGCTAAACCGAGAACTGCTCGAGGCCTGTTCATATCTCACACATATACCGACTAATCCGCAAGAAACACTCGTTCAGTATGTTTAAGTAATTCCAGAAAGAAGAGTGAATTCCAGTGGTCAGGAGCGAGTGTGAAACACAATCGGTGTCGAGTCAGTCTCAGTCTGACTATTAATAGACTGTGAGGGGAAGAGGTCAAAGCCTACAGGGCCAAACAAGCCTTAAACAAACAAACAAACAAAAAAGTAACTACAGTATCTGCCAAAATACTATTATTAGAATATTAAAATATTGACTGCATTTAAGAAATATTTTCAAGACTTTAGTCTAAAGACGCCATGTATTCAAGGGCGTAGGTTTGGTTTGAACATTCGGTGTCGAGTAAGTCTCAGTCTGACTATTAATAGACTGTGAGGGGAAGAGGTCAAAGCCTACAGGGCCAAACAAGCCTTAAAACAAGCCTTAAACAAACAAACAAACAAAAAAGTAACTACAGTATCTGCCAAAATACTATTATTAGAATATTAAAATATTGACTGCATTTAAGAAATATTTTCAAGACTTTAGTCTAAAGACGCCATGTATTCAAGGGCGTAGGTTTGGTTTGAACATTGGGGGAGTTGAAGTGTGAACTGTTTTAGTGGAGTCCCGGGTCATGCTCCCTCACAAGGCTTATTTATTTGTTTGCTTATATGTTTATTTTTTAAATGGTCTTTTGTGCTATCATCCACACATGCGAAGTTGGTTGATAACATAACTGCAATAAAGTAATAGCCTAGTTAACAATTACTTGTTTACATAGGATAATGAAGCCTATTTTATATTAGGCTATTTAGGCACTTATAGGCTATAGTTTGATAGAAAGTTCTAATTCAACATGCCTTGGGAATGGGAAGTCAATCTAACTTAACATTTTCCTATATTGATATTATTTCTTACTCCTTAACAGTTTATCAGGCTCTTAATGATTTAATCTATGTCCTCTCTTGGAATTTGTGAAGGCCAGGTTTTTCCATCACTCATCATTAGAACCCTTTTTACACATGGTACTCGATTCTGACTTGTAGGCTACTTGGTCTTATGAAAATGTACCATACTTTTTAACAGCATTTGTTATAATAAGGCTAGCCTATTAATCATTACCAGGCCGATAATTACTTTTTGTTAAATTAATCTATATAGCAGTTATGAAAAACAACAGCCTGCACATTTATTAGAAACAATAGCTACAACATGCCACAGTTGTAATATAAATAGGGAAAATCTATTCCCTTAACAGATTATCTATTAGAAATTGTACAACAAGTTCAACAAAATGTACCACAATAAATAAGCCTACAATAAAACGTGATGAATTCTTCTGGTAAAGGTGGTCACGAGTAGTTTAAAAATATTTTAATATATGTTGGTGCTGGTGCAAAATTATGTTTTCTCCTCTTTTCATCAGTCTTATTAGTTTAAATGCCTTTTTAGATTATGTTCGACTTTCTCCATAGCATTTTAAAGTGGCAATTTCTCAATAGAATTTGAGAATTAGAATTTAATTTCAAATAGATCACACATTGATTTTACCATCACACTTTTCGAGAGCGCTCGTGCACAATTAAAATAACTGCGCTTCAGTCATATTGTGCTGATAACTGCTCTGTTCGGTTCATACGTGAAGTTAGCGCTTACAAAAGCGCAGAAGTCGCGATTTAAATAATTAATGAATTGCATGATTCTAGGTTTCCATTAACCATAAATACCAAAAGTAGCAAAAGTACTTGCTACTTTTGGTTATTGGGGGAGTTACCTCACCCCCACAAATTACGCCCCTGATTGTATATGATTTTATGGTATTTTGGGCAAAATCTATCAATGGCAAATGGTCCAAAAGTGCAGCAAGGTCACACCTTGGTATTGGCCATCTTGTAAAAAATAAATAAATAAATAAGTATACTTGTGACAGATAACAAGACATTACATTACAAATAGGTGAAATAAAGTCATAAAATCATTTTTCAAAAAGCGCAAACCAATAAAGCTGAAACAAAGCATTCAGTATCAGGTCATTAAACAGCATACCATTTTCAGATGTGCTAACAATAAAAGTTTCTCAAGTACTAAATCAAAACAGACGGATTTCTTATGGATGGTGTAACAAGGCTATTTGCAGACTGGAAGTAAATGGACTGCAGAAAATGGGGCCTTGCCATCACAAGTAAAAATTGAACTTAAGAAATAGTTATTTCAAACAATAATTTGTATTATTTTTAAGTGCAATTTGCATTCTTAAGTTTTTGTATGATCTGTTTATACGGCCCACTGAGGGTCAGGTTTAGGGGTGGATATTCATGTTTGTTTTTTTGTTTTTTCTTTCTAAGAATTATACCTTTCTATATACAATTTCATATACAAATTCCAATGCACCAAAACGTAAAATAGTTAAGTTTTCTGAAATGTTCAAAGCATCCACTGAATCCACAAACGGCTTGCACATGAACAACTCGAGACAAGTTTGGAATGATCTTTCGTTGTATTTGTCTGATCAAATATGTCATTTGAAGTGTATTTACAGTCCAACATGACACACAAGGCTTTTAATTTTTCATGAACAAAAATAAAGGATAGAATTTAGTAGTTTTGGAAAGAATGGGTATGGCACATTGAGGTCCCTCATGCGGGTATGACGAACAAAAATACACAGGTTAATGCTCTTTTCTCAGGCATTGCGTGCAGTTCCTCTATATACCTATATAACTCTGCCATACAGTATAGTGAAAACAACAAATAACCCATGAAAGAGAAGCACATTTCTGTCCTCAGATCCGTACGTGATTATCCCTGCACGCAGACACATTCAAACAGACAGACCCGGTCTTCGGTCTCCTCATGGAATCGATAAAAAATGCTGGGATTAAAAGCTATTGCTTAACTTTCACATAGAAAAGTCAGTATATCGGTAGGCAGGTTAGATGTGGATCTACAGTAGGTTATTCTTTTCAGTTGATTCATAGCAGAGGGTTAGAAAGGATTTCATAATGTTAAGACAAACGTCGTTTTGCAATTACAATAATAAAAGATATGTTCACAAGAGCATTGTGAGTTAATTAACAAACATACAATCTCCTAATTCTTTCTGATTAATTAAACGTTTTTTGGTAATAATTTTTTGCTTCATAAATAAATAATGTGAACTGATTTACAAACATTTCTTTGACTGGGAAATACATATACTATGACAAGACTTAAAATTATTAGAGATAAATAATTCACTAATTAACAATGAATATAATCTTCCATGGAGTCACATTTGAGTGCTTGTAATAAATCCACAGGGTCATGAGGCACTGCCTAATGTCCTCTGTACAGTGCCCAAGTTCCACTGAAGCTGCCTTTGAGTTGCCATGGAAATAATCAGTAATTCAAATGTAAACATGAACGATATGTATTATTACAAATGGGAAAACAGCATGTTTACAAGAATGCAGAATTGAGAAAAATGTGATATGGACAGATAATTTGGGCAGTGAAAAGAAGGTGGGTTAAACAGGGTTAATGCGACTCGTCAAAGTGGATTCTGAAATGCAAAATGACGTCTGTAGGTTACTGTGTTTTGTATACTTACAATTGATACATATGGGAAATGTGTTGCATAAATTTAAAAATACAACCCAGGATAAATTGATAGAGGCGATACTGGTTACTCTATGCAGTAACTTACATTATAAAAGACTACTTATTTACTACATTACAGTGCTCTCTTTATGAATGAGACAAATAACTGATTAAAAACAATGGGATCAAACTGAATAAAATCTAGCCTGATAAAATAACATACACTACTGTTTAAGAGTTGGGGTCAGTTTTATGCTCACCAAGGCTGCATTTATTTGACCAAAAATTTAGCAAAAACAATACTGCTGTGAAATATTATTACAATTTAAAACAACTCTTTTCTATTTTAATATATTTTAAAATTTAATTTATTCCTGTGATGGCAAAGCTGAATTTTCAGCATCATTACTCCAGTCTTCAGTGTCAAAGGAGTTCCAAAGAACAGCATTCATTTGAAATAAAAATCTTTTGTAACATTTTGTAACTTTTGTAATGTCTTTACTGTCACTTTCGGTCAATTGAATGCATCCCTGCTGAATAAAAGCATGAATTTCTTTCAAAAACCCTACTGACCCCACACTTTTGAATGATAGTGTACTGTACATAGATAGGTCCGTTTTAAGTGCACATTTGTCATCTGCTCTACAACATTTGGATGCCGGTAAACCAGAGGTGCATTCACACAACCGTTGTGATCCAGACTGTAACCACAGACCATAAAATAAAATCTAAATCTAAACAGCACTTCAAAAGGCAGCACTTGGGTCTAACTGAGAATCTAGCTCAGGGCGATGGAGAGGGCTAGAAGCAGGTAGCTGTGAAATAGAAGCAGCAGTCTTTTTTCTTGCTTATTTTCTTTTAGAGTACAAGTCTCGCATCTCTGGAGAAGAGTTTAAAATGACGGACTTCTGAAATCGTTTAGTATCCTACTGCCACCATTGTCCCCCAAAGATCATTAGGAGGATTCAAGCTTGGAGAAGAGCATACACTTCAGTTGTATTCATCTTGAATAGTGGCAGGTCGATGACGGAGATCCAAACAGGAGGTTCAAAGTATACAGTGAAATATCCACAAAGAGGGTCCATGATATCTCATTACTTGGAATGGCTTTCCTCTCACAATAAGGTTTGTGTTTGCCAGTGAATCAGACTGTAGTGGTTCTTGTGAGCAGCACTCAAACTCTTCGAGGTGAAGAGACACTCGACAGCAACACTGTCCGTCACTATGACCTGTGCTTTGTCAAAGCTATCGTATTAAAAACTTTCTGCGTTCACTTAACAAACTATCCTCCTTTTGATAGAAAATGGCACGTTAGACATATTCATATATATGCTTTCTGCATATGTACATTGTCTCAACGTCTAAAGGTGCTTGTAATGCAGAGTTTTTTACTGTCATGGATGAGTTATGAGCTGATATGCTCTGGTTCAATATATACATATTCTCCATATGCAAATAAATAGATATTAATCAGACATAAAACATAGGAAACCAAAAAAGCAGTGATCATTCTGCTAAAACGTAAAAAAAAAACAAAAAAAAAAAGAATATTGTTCGGTAAAAATAACAAAATCCATATCTGGAAATTTTGGTTTCAATTCATCCGATGGCAGCTCAATAGCAGTAAGCCCCTTTTTCAATGAACTTTCAGTCCCGTGAAATGCTGAACTGGTCTGTACTTATAATGGTGAGACAGTAGTGAGGTGAGTAGTGTCATTCAGTTGCGCCCTCTCCTGGTCCGGAGGAGTTGCTGTTTTTCCGGACCTGTTTCTGAACCTGCTCCAGTTCCTTCTTGCGCTGTTTCTCAATTTTCTCTCTGTTTCTTCGAGCTTTTTCCATCAACACTTTTACATCCTTCAGCTTTTTCTTTATCAGAGCCCGATCCTGAGAGGACTCTACACCCAGAGCCTGCCAAAAACACAAACAGACACACTTACAGGATGTTCAGATGAATCCAAAGAAACTATGCTAATCTCTAAAGACAACTTTCTCATTGGAGGGAAAGCAGATGGGACATGAATTATTCTAACAATTTTAGCATATGGCAGGAGAAACAAAACACGGATAAAAACAACACCTAACCATCTATTCCACACATTTAATATTTAAAAAAAATGTTTGATTTAATTTTCTTGTATTAAATGGACTTCATTACTTAAATCAAAAACTTTATTTTTTGAAAAATAAATAAATAAGTTAAGTTTTGTTATTGTAAATTAAAATTTAAATGTTTAAGACATAAATGTAGGTAATTTTAAACCTAAAAAATGTGTATGGCATATTAAATAAGTAGATACTTTAATAATGCGTTATATAAAAAATATTTAGCTAATTTATTAGTGCAATATACAAATTTATGACTCTTAATGTGCAAAAATGAAGTTGATGTTAAAGTCATCTTCTGATCATTGAAAATGTATATTTTTTACATCTTATATTCATCGTTTGCTTGGTTTTCACCACACACAATAGAAGTAATAGAGGATTAACAGACTAAATTATCCCAACAAATCTGTTCCTCACCTTGAGTGCTGAGCTGTCCAGCTTGAGTAGCTGCTCTCCATCCACATTCTTGGCAGTAAAAAGAGAGACATACTGTTCCAGGTTCAGACCCATGAGCCAGCATGACACCTGTTGACATGTCCATTCAGTCACACTGCGGTTCTGCCACTGGTACGGCTTCGAAGGAGGACCGTCATCTAGAATCTGACACACACATGCAAACTTACAGCACATAGTCCTCAGCACTAATTAAGAATTCATGTTGACTGGCTTCTATGAATTTTACATGCATTTCAAGAAATCAAGTTAATATACTTTGAGAAAACAAATGGAACCTGAGAAAAAAAATAATTAAAAATGATTGTTGGATCACAAACATTCTGGGATTCAAACTCATAAAAAAAAAAAAAAGTCTCACCTCATCTTCAATCATATCCACACTCTAATAAACGCAGCGTAAAGGACAAGAAAAACCCTCACTGAATCAGAAAAAGCTGATCTTTCCAGGCAGAACAAGTGATGCTTTAGATAGAGTTAACTTAAAGAAAGTCATACAGGTTTGGAACAACATGAGGTTAAGTAAATCAGAATTCAGGTAGTAAGAACAAACAATACCTCATCTGAGGAGAGCATTAGTGTTTGCGATCGGCTGGACATCTTCGCGTCGGTCAGGAGGCCACTGATCTCTGTGGAGCTGGTGCTGCTGAGGCTGAGGTAGGACTGCGGCTCTCTAGGACCGAACTTGCCTACCCCTGAACTAGACTCAGTGGGAAGAAGAGTCATTTTGGGACTCAAACACATTAAAACAAAGTCTCACCTCATCTTCAATCATATCCACACTCTAATAAATGCAGCATCAAGGACAAGAAAAACACTCACTGAATCAGAAAAAAATATTTGCTGATCTTTCCAGGCAGAACAATTTAGCATGCAAGTGATGCTTTAGATATAATTCAGTTAGAGAAAGTCAACATGAGGCTAAGTAAATCTTGACAGAATTTACATTTTTGGATCTTTACAGAGAAATCAGGTTGCAAGTGTACAAACAATACCTCATCTGAGGAGAGCATTAGTGTCTGCGATGGGCCGGACATCTGGATGCCACTGATCTCTGTGGAGCTGGTGCTGCTGAGGCTGAGGTCATCAGTGACACCAGGACCCTGGAAGAGAGACAGAGACAGAAATACACCTGTAAGACACGAGTGTTACCTGACTGACACATTTACCCATGTACCATTTGGATTTGCTTGAATTGTTTCTCCATTACTTGAGAGGTAATTATTTATTCCTTGATTCTGATTGTTTTATTGACTATGACAAAGAATTATTAGTGTAATTACTGTTGATTGACAGTTAAGCCAATTAAGTCTCTTAAGATTAACAAGACAAAAGGAGACATGCACACCCCGGCAAAATGCTTTGTGTGTAGACTGGTACTGTCACTCAAATGATGATCATGATCATTTGTCACAGAGTAAATTAATTTGCATTTTTAAATGAACGCATTCTTTCAACATAATGTGTAATCAAATAACATGATGCATTTGAATGTGATTCTGGTCAGAGTTTCAGAGTCAGAGTTTCAAGAATCAAATGGCATTATGTTCACCGGTCGTTTTTCTTTCTCAACTTCAAACTTGCGTTTACAACATTTTTTGAAGAGTCCCTGTAGAGACTATCCACACAGATGAGATGGACATGTTTACCAGTCTGGTTGTCTCCCAACACCTCAAAGTCTGTGAGAGAGATGCTGAACTGAATATGAAAATATTCTGAATATGTTGGGCTCTTTGCTGGAACAAAAGTGATTAATTCAAAGCTAATTTAATGTCTTGACTCAGCATGGGTAGCAGGCCATAGTTTTTCTGATGTCCTTCAGACTTAATACAAGATTTCATTGATCCCAGGAGCACAGCTTGAGCATGGTCACCTTTTGTGAGGTTTGTGTATTATAAGAAGATGAAAACATTCAAGAGTAAGAGTCAGAATGCATGCAGCTGAATGAAATTCCACAATTTCAGGACCAAAATGGACTGTTTCAATTCGTGAAACTCTATAATAATTCAGCAACAATCTCAAAGCAAATAAAACAGTAATGTGCAACTACTGTTTGTCTACAGCTAAAATTAGAGAAACATCCGATTAGCCTTGGATCTGAACAAACTAGACGTGATACAGTACCACGTAATATGAATAGGAGAAGAAACGCTAGGAAAAAGAGTTCTGTTCATGGAAATGCAACACACCAGAGGGAGGTTATGTCACTAAACAGGCAGCAGGCATTCATATTTTAAACAATTGATTGCAATTTCTTTTAAACTAGTTATATATATACATTTATACAACAGTTCGTTCTGGTTCTCCAATCTGATTGGTTGAGAACCGTGAGATATTGTACTGGTATCACTACAGGAACGCCCTTTCACAATTTTGGATCTCTCCGCTTGTTCTAGCCGGGTCTATGTTTTTTTTTTAATTATTCACTGAGCTAATCGTAGAGTATGTTAGTTAATATAAGAAGAAACGTCTAGCTTCGCGGTCTCTCTCTCTCTCATTCGGATGCACGTCTTGCCGCATTGTTTCTCTCTTATAACCTCATTATTTCTCACTAATAACCTAACTGAAGCAGCACATGCCCTTGATACGAATTCTAAAAGTGACGTATGTTTAACTGTCAACTTGAGCTTTGAATCCGTGGCGGAAGGAAGTAGTTCCGCACAAAAGAGGGTTTTATTAGGCACTCTGTTGTTTCTTGTTTAATTACACACATGTTCCGACGAAATGAACGCAATATCACTCTCGTACTTGAGCGATACCGGCTTTATATCAGCGGCTGTGATTGCCTCCGGATCACAGCCATGCTGATATAGAGCCGGTATCACTCTCGTACTCGAGTGATATTGCTCATATATATATATATATACACACACACACACACACACACAGGTTTGTTTTTGTGAAAAGAGGGGACATCCCATAGGCGTAATGGTTTTTATACTGTACAGACCGTATATTCTATTGCCCTACACCAACCCTACCCCTAAACCTACCCCCCCCAGGAAACTTTGTGCTATTTCAGATTTTCAATACACTCCAGTCTGTGTGATTTATATGCGTTTTGAAAAGTGGGGACATGGGATAATGTCCTGAAAAGTCACCTTCTCCTTCTTATACCTATGTCATACCCTTGTCATTATACAAATTTATGTCCTCATTTGTCACAAAAACGCGCACACACACACACACACACACACACAATCACATATATACAATACACATACACGTCTGTGTGACTTTTCTTACCTTGCTCTTGCATCTTTCAGGACTGTTCTCTGCTGAAGGCCCTGTGGAGCTAAAGATAGGGGACTGGTTATTCAGTGGTTATACACAATGACTGGTACACAGCACAGGTGCTGACAAGAGCTGAGACAGATCATACACACAGGCGAAACAGGCGAAAAATTCAATGCTTTACAGACTTAAGTTTCAGCCTTAATTTAGTGTTGTTTTTTGTTTTTTTTGTTTTTTTTGAAGTCCATTGTAATTCGCAGTTGGAATCCAGGAACTGTGATGATGTGGGATACGACCGGTCATCCGTATATTCCCAGAGGAAATAAAACCTTCTTTTAGCCTTGCATCTGCTGAGCAATTCTCTTTAATCATTGATTAAGCAATTATTTGAATCATTGAAGATTCTTTCAAATGCAAAATGTGTATGTCCTGCAGTCTTGCACATCTGAGATGTCCAAAAGATTTTGTGTAACTTTTATTATATTAATTTGATATTTTATAATGTTTATTATATTAAGGCACAGCTGGGCATGTACTTTACAATTCATGAGACATAGGGTACAATGCATTTATTCTGACATTACTATGAAAAGGATCTCCAAAATTCTGCTATTTCAGAGGTAGGTAGGCTGTATGTAACCACTTATATTAGGTTTTTGATTCTTTATTTACCTTTTACTGGGAGATCCTTTTGGATCCTGCTCTTTTCCTTTACTTTTCCTCAGAGAAGATCTGAAAATATTACCAGAAGCTTGTTATAATTTCCAACAAGAGAATTTCCATCAATAATGTACACAGCTTCTTTTATTGAATCTACACTAACATTCAAAAGTTTGGGGTAATATATATATATATATATATATTTTTTTTTTTTATAAATATTTTTATTCAGCAAGGATGCATTAAATTGATCCAAAAGTGACAGTAATAATTTAGAATGTTAACAAATATTTCTATTTCAAATAAATGCTGTTCTTTTACACTTTCAAGAACCATGAAACAGAATATTAAGCAGAATATTACACAAAAAAATTAAACCGCACTACGGTTTTGAATGATGATAAGATTTTTATTTATTTATGTTTGCACCAAATCAGCATATTAGAGTGATTTCTGAAGACTGGTGTAATGGCTGCTGAATATTCAGCTTTGCCATCACAGGAAATTACATTTTAAAATATATTGAAATAGAAAACTGTTAGTTTAAATTTTAATCATTTCACAATATTACTGTTTTTACTGTATTTTTGACCAAATGAAGGCAGCCTTGGTGAGCATGAGAGACTTCATTCAAAAACATTTGAATGTCTTTTGCATTCATTCTGACAATTATATAAAGCTACACTTTATGTCATCACAAATATAAATACAGAATTGTCACCAACGTACCCCAAGTCTAGTAGTTTTTTGCCAGATTGCTCATCTCGACTTGCTGAAGAGCCTGAAGAAAAATCACGCAGAGACCATTAGCATTCAACAAGATTCAACATTTACTGTACAGAGGCCATATTCATTACTTCAGGCGTTCCTCTTATGCTATCTTTTCTTTAGGGACTTTTCCTTATTGTGTCTCTCAGGCCTTAAGCATAATTCATTAGGCCTGTAATTGAGCCCTAATCAGGTATTAATGGTTTGGTGCATTTACCCTCATTATCAGGTCCCTGCTGAGGCTGTGGGTGCCTGAGCCTGGCCTCTGTGGCACCGGCCACCCTGGAGGACTGAAGCCCAGAGCCCTACAGACAGCAACAGAAACAGACAGAGAGGGAGAGGTTTTAAACATCCACAAAGAAAGCTCTTTGCAACAGTAAGCTGTTTCCTGTTTGTTTTTGCTGACCCAACAGTACTTCCTTCTGTTTCTCTACAGAGATGTATTATGGCTATTACAGACACTTACAACAGCTAGACACAGCGTGGCTTATGTTTCTGAGAGAGGAACCACTGGAAATAATGTTTTCTCAGGAAACCTAAAAAATATGCTAAATAGGTAAAAACTATTTGTAACCTGATACCGCCATACAAGAATGTCAGTGTATACAATAACATGTTCTAGCTTTTCTCCTGTTTTGTGATCCTATCCCACCCAAGTACTACTGACAGAAAAGAAAACTAAGAGAGAAAACTAAAAAAAAAAAAAAAAGTTACAACTGTGACCATTCATACAACATAAATGCATTTAATGTTAATGGAGTATTTTGTAACCATAGAAACCTGACATATTCTACACATACTCATGAATTAAGTATGAGATTAGCAGTGACTTCCACTCTTTATCGGAGCATCTGGCTTAAATGTCCTGTGCCTGAATAAGAGGTGTTTGGTGTATGTGAAAGGGAGTCTTACCCTCTCGTTTCTCTCAGGGTGAGTTCCACTGGTTCCCGTCAGCTCGCCCAGTTCTAGCACACAAAACAAATCCATACAATTACATAACACACACACATATATATATGTGCGTGTGTGTGTGTGTGTGTGCAAATATAGAAACAGTTATTTTAAAATACTTTACAATTTGACTGTTTTTACTGTATTTTTGATCAAATAAATGCAGCCTTGGTGAGCATAAGTGACTTCAAAAACATTGAAAACTTTTGCCGACCCTAAACCATGTTCTACACTAAACACACAGTGTAAAACACACAGTGCAGTGTAGGAAAAGTATATGAATTTTTCTAATAATTCATAATGTCTTTAGCAAACCTGGAGCCCAAACAATGAAAAACACTCACATAACGGCTTTAACATAAGAAAATTTGCCTTCTGGCCCAGTCAGAGCTCTGACCTCAACCCGACTAAGACCTCAAGAGAGCGCTGCACACCAGACATCCCAAGAACTGTAGCTATACTGAAAGAGAAATGGGGCAAAATTCCTCCCGACCATAGTGCAGGCCTGATCTGCAATTATGGGAAATGTTTGGTGGAGGTTTAGGGTGGGACAACCACTACTTTTTCCAACATTCTTTTTTTCATCCGGTACTGTGAATATTTACATAGTGTGTTCAATACATACGTGAAATCATATCATTGTTTGTGTGTCTAAGCAAATGGTGTTTGTCTGTTGTTGTGATTTTGTCTAAGATCAGATCTAATTTTATGACCAAATTCACATACTTTACACTAGGGGTGGGCAAACTTTTTGACTCGAGCGCCACATGAAGTTTTCCACATTAAGTGAGGGGCCGCATAATATGTTTATGACAAATGAAGCTTTGATTTTTTTTTTAATTCTAAATTGACACTCATTTACTACTGTACTGTATGTATACTTGTACATAGGCCTACATGGCCACAAAAACGTGCACACACACACACACACACACACACACAATCACATATATACAATACACATACACGTCTGTGTGACTTTTCTTACCTTGCTCTTGCATCTTTCAGGACTGTTCTCTGCTGAAGGCCCTGTGGAGCTAAAGATAGGGGACTGGTTATTCAGTGGTTATACACAATGACTGGTACACAGCACAGGTGCTGACAAGAGCTGAGACAGATCATACACACAGGCGAAAGCTGCATTTAATTCAATGCTTTACAGACTTAAGTTTCAGCCTTAATTTAGTGTTGTTTTTTGTTTTTTTTGCATTGTTAAAAGTCCATTGTAATTCGCAGTTGGAATCCAGGAACTGTGATGATGTGGGATACGACCGGTCATCCGTATATTCCCAGAGGAAATAAAACCTTCTTTTAGCCTTGCATCTGCTGAGCAATTCTCTTTAATCATTGATTAAGCAATTATTTGAATCATTGAAGATTCTTTCAAATGCAAAATGTGTATGTCCTGCAGTCTTGCACATCTGAGATGTCCAAAAGATTTTGTGTAACTTTTATTATATTAATTTGATATTTTATAATGTTTATTATATTAAGGCACAGCTGGGCATGTACTTTACAATTCATGAGACATAGGGTACAATGCATTTATTCTGACATTACTATGAAAAGGATCTCCAAAATTCTGCTATTTCAGAGGTAGGTAGGCTGTATGTAACCACTTATATTAGGTTTTTGATTCTTTATTTACCTTTTACTGGGAGATCCTTTTGGATCCTGCTCTTTTCCTTTACTTTTCCTCAGAGAAGATCTGAAAATATTACCAGAAGCTTGTTATAATTTCCAACAAGAGAATTTCCATCAATAATGTACACAGCTTCTTTTATTGAATCTACACTAACATTCAAAAGTTTGGGGTAATATATATATATATATATATATTTTTTTTTTTTATAAATATTTTTATTCAGCAAGGATGCATTAAATTGATCCAAAAGTGACAGTAATAATTTAGAATGTTAACAAATATTTCTATTTCAAATAAATGCTGTTCTTTTACACTTTCAAGAACCATGAAACAGAATATTAAGCAGAATATTACACAAAAAAATTAAACCGCACTACGGTTTTGAATGATGATAAGATTTTTATTTATTTATGTTTGCACCAAATCAGCATATTAGAGTGATTTCTGAAGACTGGTGTAATGGCTGCTGAATATTCAGCTTTGCCATCACAGGAAATTACATTTTAAAATATATTGAAATAGAAAACTGTTAGTTTAAATTTTAATCATTTCACAATATTACTGTTTTTACTGTATTTTTGACCAAATGAAGGCAGCCTTGGTGAGCATGAGAGACTTCATTCAAAAACATTTGAATGTCTTTTGCATTCATTCTGACAATTATATAAAGCTACACTTTATGTCATCACAAATATAAATACAGAATTGTCACCAACGTACCCCAAGTCTAGTAGTTTTTTGCCAGATTGCTCATCTCGACTTGCTGAAGAGCCTGAAGAAAAATCACGCAGAGACCATTAGCATTCAACAAGATTCAACATTTACTGTACAGAGGCCATATTCATTACTTCAGGCGTTCCTCTTATGCTATCTTTTCTTTAGGGACTTTTCCTTATTGTGTCTCTCAGGCCTTAAGCATAATTCATTAGGCCTGTAATTGAGCCCTAATCAGGTATTAATGGTTTGGTGCATTTACCCTCATTATCAGGTCCCTGCTGAGGCTGTGGGTGCCTGAGCCTGGCCTCTGTGGCACCGGCCACCCTGGAGGACTGAAGCCCAGAGCCCTACAGACAGCAACAGAAACAGACAGAGAGGGAGAGGTTTTAAACATCCACAAAGAAAGCTCTTTGCAACAGTAAGCTGTTTCCTGTTTGTTTTTGCTGACCCAACAGTACTTCCTTCTGTTTCTCTACAGAGATGTATTATGGCTATTACAGACACTTACAACAGCTAGACACAGCGTGGCTTATGTTTCTGAGAGAGGAACCACTGGAAATAATGTTTTCTCAGGAAACCTAAAAAATATGCTAAATAGGTAAAAACTATTTGTAACCTGATACCGCCATACAAGAATGTCAGTGTATACAATAACATGTTCTAGCTTTTCTCCTGTTTTGTGATCCTATCCCACCCAAGTACTACTGACAGAAAAGAAAACTAAGAGAGAAAACTAAAAAAAAAAAAAAAAGTTACAACTGTGACCATTCATACAACATAAATGCATTTAATGTTAATGGAGTATTTTGTAACCATAGAAACCTGACATATTCTACACATACTCATGAATTAAGTATGAGATTAGCAGTGACTTCCACTCTTTATCGGAGCATCTGGCTTAAATGTCCTGTGCCTGAATAAGAGGTGTTTGGTGTATGTGAAAGGGAGTCTTACCCTCTCGTTTCTCTCAGGGTGAGTTCCACTGGTTCCCGTCAGCTCGCCCAGTTCTAGCACACAAAACAAATCCATACAATTACATAACACACACACATATATATATGTGCGTGTGTGTGTGTGTGTGTGTGTGCAAATATAGAAACAGTTATTTTAAAATACTTTACAATTTGACTGTTTTTACTGTATTTTTGATCAAATAAATGCAGCCTTGGTGAGCATAAGTGACTTCAAAAACATTGAAAACTTTTGCCGACCCTAAACCATGTTCTACACTAAACACACTGTGTAAACACACAGTGCAGTGAAGGGAAAGTATGTGAATATTTCTAATAACTCATAATGTCTCTAGCTAACCTGGAGCCTAAACAATGAAAAACACTCACATAATGGCTTTAACATGAGAATATATGCCTTCTGGCCCAGTCAGAGAGCGCTGCACACCAGACATCCCGAGAATTGTAGCTATACTGAAAGAGGAATGAGGCAAAATTCCTCCCGACCATAGTGCAGGCCTGATCTGCAATTATGGGAAATGTTTGGTGGAGGTTTAGGGTGGGACAACCACTACTTTTTCCAACATTCTTTTTTTCATCCGGTACTGTGAATATTTACATAGTGTTCAATACATATATGAAATCATATCATTATTTATGTGTTCAAGCAAATGGTGCTTGTCTATTGTTGTGACTTTGTCTAAGATCAGATCAAATTTTATCACTAATTCACATAATTTTCACATTTTCCTGCAAATGTTGTTCTCACTGCTCATTTAACTAGGATAGGAGAAAGTATTTAAACATGAAAAAAAAAATTGCTTTAAGCAAAAAAGGACAGTAAGCCACTATCAAATATCAAGTACTTTGGCTGTTAAAAACATATAATCCTACAACAGATTTCTGTCTGGTTTGTTTATATGTTGCAGTGTCCCATAGCGTCATATGTTATTTACGGATATTTGAAATGAAATGGTTGGAAACAGGGCCGAGAGGTTTCCTGCAGAAGAGCCTTTTAGTAAACTGAGGCCGTCCCTGCGGCAGCACTTCCTCATTATCTGCCTCATTCAGTCACAATGCATCCAATCAGCTTTCCAGTGCTGTCCTCTCTTATCACAGTGATCATAGCAGATTCAGAATAGGCAGATTTGAAGAGCCAGTGCACCCATTACTACTGAGTGTGTGAGGTGAGAAGCATCAAGCACCTGAGATGAACGATGCTGCTTTAATTTAATTAACAAACCTCAGTTGTATGCAGCTGCAAGGTCAGGGTTCAAAGCGAGGGAGTTTATTACGGAGAGATATGTTACATAAGCAGAAAGTGGTCGCCATATTTAATTTGACAGAAGTGAGGCTATGAGGAACAGAAGTTTTTTTTTTTTAAATATGTCGCACTGTTGTGTACCTGGATATTGTTCGTTCTGCTGTCAATGTATTGAAAATATAGTATAAATGATCTTTACGTTACTTATTATTATCTAATTATTTTTATTCAAATGATTATCATTATGATTATTACTACTAATATATTTTATATTTTAAAATTTTTGTTAATAATAATAATAATTACTATTATTAGTAGTAATTAGGTCATCATCATGCATAATACAATAATTTTTAAATATTAAAAATATTTTTTTATTTTGTGTTATTTGAAAAATAAATAATTATTATTGTTATTATATATATATATATATATATAGATATATATATATATAGATAATAAGGAGAATATATTATTCATATTATCATAATAATGCATAATACAATCATTTTTAAATAACAAAATAAAAAAAATGCATAATAATAATGAAGAATAAGCACAATATTATTGTAATTTTAGAGTAATTTTATGTCAATTTCCCCCCAAAATTTTTTAACGTTAATTATTCCTATTCAGTTCCCCTTTTAATGGCTTGTTCTGTTTATTTGTATGAGAATAAAAAAAAAAAATCTAAGCAATATTTAACATATCATCACTGGACGTTGTGGCTTTAACTAAAAGCCATGTGGTTTTATTGGGTGGGTTTTATATGTTGGATTTGACATATTTCCCCTCTGTTGTAGCTGAAACCCAAGTAATTTCCTCCTATCTTTCTGATAAGCACAGCTTTAACTGAGACTGATAAGGTCCTGTGTATTAATTGTTTCCTGTAACATTATGATGATGCCCATCAGGTACCTGCATGGTGCTTCACCTACCACTATATCACTATTAATAGTTTGGGTGCAAAAAAAAGACCAGCTGTATTAAGTGTGTCCTGGTACGTGAGCATGTGTGTGTTTCTATGAGGTCTGGTTTGAGGACACCTGTCAAACAGAAGACTGATGATAATTTTGGTAATTAATGAGCTACTGGGTGAGAGTGTTGAGGTGTGTGTATGCGTGTTTTTGTGACTCACCCCCTCCAGCAACACTTCTCCTTGGACACTGTAAGGCTGTCAGTCTCTCAGTCAGCTGGGCTCGGCTCTCAGCGCTGTTGTTGTTATTGTTTACCTGGATGCCATTTTGCTTCATCAGCTGCATCAGCTCTGACTCCAGTGTAGCAATCTATACAAAACCACACGTTTTCTATTTTAGAACTGTTTTCTATTTCCCATATATATATTTTATGTTATTTATTCCTGTGATGGCAAAGCTGAATTTTCAGCAGTCATTACTCCAGTCTTCAGTGCCACATGAATGTCACATGATTCCCAGTGTCACATGCTGTGCTTAAGTAATGTGCTTAAGAAATATTTCTTCTTTCATCACTGTTGAAACAGTTGAGCTGCTTAATATTTTTTTGTGATTCTTTGATTAATAGACAGTTCAATAGAACAGCATTTATTTGAAATAGAAAGCTTTTGCAACATTATACTACTATAAATTTCTATACTGTCACTTTTGATGTTAATGTGTCCTTGCTGAATTAAAGTATTATCTATACATGTTCTATTCTATATGTCGGTTTCTTATGGCCCATGTATGTGGCCCATTTCACAGTATGACGCTTGTAAAAGATAATTACAAGCCTGTATGAATCATACCTAACTACAATAAAAGTATGTACTGAGATTTTAAATAATTTTTTAGAAAAATTCTGATACTGGTTGTCCAAACATATTGTGAGAAGGTGGAATTCACTCCCAATGAATTGTGCATGCTAATAGCGCCCCATTTATTGACACGCTCACTTTCCTGACCTTCAGGAGATCACTACTGGGCGTTACCTGATTAATATTCAAACTGTCAAGGTTTGTAATGTTTTAATATTGTTCCAACACTTTGTTTCGTCCAAATTTCCAGCAAAACATTTAAGAATATTGCTCAGTTGAAATATACCTTTTCCATGTGGGCTCACAAACTGACTAATGCAAATGGACTTTGGATGATTCACAGTACGAGACAGTTGCCATGAAATGCAGTGAAGTGCACTGACGTGTGTGTGTGTGCAGATAATTACCCTAACTTGAAGACTCTGAATTTCAGCCAAATTAGCCTTTTCTGCCTCCTCCAGCCTCTTCTTCTCTGCATCCTCCTTCTGAGCAAACTCCATCTCTCTGAACGCAAGCAAAGACAGAGATTTGGCAAAAGGACAATAATGTTTGTGGTCATATATGGGCTGAGACGTGGACCTTTTAGTCTATTTCGAAGGGCTTCGAGAGCACAGAACCTCATTATCAAGCAAATAACAAAAAAAACTAATCCATCAAACTACTGTCAACTGAGAGATGTCTTGTACAATGGAGTGCCATGACTGCTTACTCAGGCTTGTCGGCATGGATAGACAGCGACTCTGCAGTTAACTATGGCAATAACGCCTGAAGGGAAATCACAATTAAAGGCACTCAGGCTCCAGAGGAGAAGAGTTGTGATAGAAACGACCACAGAGATCAGCTCACACACTTTTCGGCTTGAGAAATGCGCGCTGTGATTCTCTCAACCTTCAGCCACACAGACATCATGAAGACAGCACAGTTTACAATTATACAATGGCAACATATCTTTTCAATTATAACCTAAACTGCATTTAAGTACAAAATCCACCCTGTTGAAAAGACTAGTCACATATATGTGCTTTAGATCATTTAGCTTCACCAGCTACGTCAGCATATACCTAGTCCAGCATGACAACTGTTTTACCGTAGAACAGACATTGCATATAAATGGTTACAAGCCATTTCTTGTCACCAGGGCTCTGTGCCAAAACCTAGAGAGCCCCGCCTATGTGCAGCATCACAAACACACTCCTGACAAAGGATGTTACAAAAGGTAGGTAGCATAATTATGCAGAATTTTAAGGCTTCTTCTTGTTCAAATTCTGCAGGCAACAATGACATGTATCATTTGTGAAGAAGCCAGTCCCATAATGCACTGCAACAGGCTCAATATCCATCCGAGATTGTGGGCAAAGTGACATAAATGTTAATTATAAATACAATTAATTCAATAAAAAATATAAAAAAGCTTCAGTCTAATTGAAAAAATTACCATTATACATATTATTTGTATGTGCTGTTCATTTTTAAAACAGTATAGTGCTGTTAGCTTAGCAACATGACAAGGTCTACTGAAATCAGTTGTTAGTCGTGCCTTCCTGCTTACAGTATCATTTAAAAGTTCTGGGTCACCAAGATTTTTTTAGAGAAATTAATACTTTTATTTTTTACTTTTTAGCAAGAAAGCATTAAATGTAGCACCTCAACTTTAAAAACTCAGAAGCTCTTTTACTGCCATTCATCGTAATGAGCTCATTTGTGGTCTTTTGTGATAGAACAGCAACCACATAATCAAGATCCTTCTCTTCAGCGCTGCGCTGGTATTATAATTACCTGAAACATAATTAGTATTCTCTATGAATTCTCTTATGTTTAAAGGACAGAGTTAAGGTACACTTCGATCATCTCAGTATCTGTACCTCTGCTGGAAGTCCTTAATGAGCTTCTTGGCCTTGTTGTACTTCTTTTCCAGGGCCTGATACTGACTTTGGGCCTCCTTCAGATGCTCGTTGACCGTATGGCACAGCGTCTGAGCCTCAATCCAATAGCTCTCTAGTTTTAGCATCCTCTCCTTGTTGTCCTCGATGCTTTGCTTCAGCTGGGTTTTCTCTCTCTCCCACCGTGCCTTCTCTTTTTCCACTGCGGCCAGCTAAATAGAGAAACCAGGATGGAGACACAGGGAGGAAATTAAGGTAAAAATCCCACAAAGTCAATAAAGCATATAGTAAACTGTTTAAACTGGCTTTAAAGATAGCAAGAAAACAAAACCAACACAATGCATACTACTTTTATTTTAAAGGAACGATACATAGAACGATAGAATGATAGAACGATAGATAGACATGTCAACATGTCCATATGAGCAAGAGGAATATAAATGGCTTTGTTCACACCATAAACAAATTCAAACGTAGCCCTGACTGTCTGCACTGTCATTTTACAAGTGATGAAATCTGATGTTTGTTCAGACAGTGAAGTCAACATCCGGCGCGTCTACATGGGTTGCTATGGCAATGATGCAAACGTCAGCACTATGCCAAGAGATTTTCTCAGACAACAGCTGAGACATTTCATGACATTTGCCACTGAATTCACAAGGTGCTTAAGAGAAGGTGCTTTAAGCATTTATGCATACACTGAAACTAAGACTATTAAAACTAGTTTTCAGTAAATAAATAAAGCTAAGATAAAATATAATTCTGTCATGACAACTCTCGGAGGGATTGGCATGGTAATGTATATGACAATGTTAATGTATTTGGTCTTGGCGGAATAGATCTGCTACGCTGCTGCTGCTGCTGCGGCAGAGCAAGTACCGAGACTTGGCACCGCCAATACAACCACAACATGCTGCTGTGAGCATGTAAGAAACAGCGAGCTCATTGGCTACCGATACAGGAGAGAACCAATCAGCTGTGCCATGTGATAATGATGTCATTAGGTCAGATTGAGTTAGACCTATCGGACTGCGCCATCTAGAGTTTCATGCCAGAACTCTGTATATATTCAACAAAAAACTTAAACTTAAAAAATTTAAATAAAAATGAGAAATTTTGCCTTAGCATCTAACTGAAATAAGCTTAGGTACTAAAATGACTAAAACTAAAACTAAAACTGAAATAATAATAAATGCTATGTAGAAATATTTTAAAAAATTTATAAAAATGACAAAAGCTAATTGCAAAATGATTAAAACCCAAATTAATTTAAATTAAAAACTGACAATATAAATATAAACCTAATTCAAAATATTAATAAATATTATAAAAGTGCATAATAGTAAATAATACTAAAAATAACACTGATTTTTGCTGCCTTTCTGAGGTCAATAAGTCCTGCGGGTGCAATTTCCTCTTGCTTAAGTAAGAGGAAATTTATGATGACAAACAAGGAAGTCTTAAGTATAAGGGAAACTTGCAATAAATCCAGTTGTTGTTTTTCTTCAATGTACTGCAAATTCCAGTTGAAAAAAACAAACAAACAAAAAACAACAAGATCCAATTTGTAGCTTTTTGCGGGGGGAAAAACATTAGCAGATACAGCAGCCTCTTACCTTGTTCTTGAGTTTCTGGATCTCAGCTTCAGTGACAGTGTGTTTAATCTGCAGCTGTAGACACAAAGGAATAAGAGAGAGTAGAAGAAAGATGAGTGCAAGATCAAGGACAGTCCTCCTCTCAAAGGGAACTGACCAGAGAGGCTCTCTCTGCCTGACGACACTCTCTCTCTACAAATCCAGACTCAAGAGAAATAACAGCAGAGAGCGAGCAAGAAAAAGACCAAGACAATTGAGGAAGGAGTGAATTCTGGGATACAATATTTACATCGTTTCTCACAAAAGAATATGGTTTCTCATCAGCAGCAATTTTCAAGAAGAGCAGTGAAGATAACAGATAGTCCTAGGTACAAACCAATACTGAAACGTTATGTCCACTGCATGTATACTGAATCTAGGCCATGTGGTTTTGTAGACAGGAAAAATGTGAATCAGATCTATTTTCTTCAGGCTGATTAACATGTCATGGCAGGGTGTCAGTAGGAACTTGCAATTTTTTACAATTTAAAATAACTGCTTTCTATTGTAATACATTTCTAATGTAATTAATTCATATTTAGCAGCATTTTTAGCAGCCATTACTCCAGTCTTCAGTGTCACATGATCCTTCAGAAATGATTTCAATATGTTGATTTGCTGCTCAAGAAACATTATTAGCAATGTTGAAAACAGTTGCTTAATATTTTTCTGAAAACATGATTCTTTGATCATTAAAAAGTTGAAAAGATAAGCTATTATTCAACATAAAATTTACTTGAAATGTATTGCCAAAAACAACGAAATTACAATTTTTATCTGTATTTAGACAGAAAATAAAGCTGACAGTTGACTTAGCTTGACCTTTTCAGGTATTCTAAAGGTTAAGTACTTCCTTTCATTAATCATTTGTTAAAAAATGCATGCAGTCTTGGTTTACCTCTCGAAACTTCTGATAAAGTTTGGTGGCATCCAGTTCTGATGGCGAGATGATGTCCTCGTTTTCAGGTAAATCGAAAACCTCAATGGCCACATCTCGGTCTGTTCCCGTCTGCCCTGCCTCCTCTTCCTCATCCGTGGCGTACTCTCCTGTCTGAGCATGGGCACATGGGAATAAACATCCGCACTGCATTTACTGGAGCAATCAATGTGAAGGGTTTCTATCTTTAATAGGTGGAACAACTTTACATTGTGTGTCCAGGACGCTGTATTTTCTTAACAACAATAAAGATACTAGACCATTTCATATCCTAAAAACCTGGCTTTGATTTTATATTAACTGGTATGCTTAGCCAAATGAAACGTGAACTTTACCTCATTTTGCACAGATCACTGAGATGTGCTGTCACATTTTTAAATGATTTAACTTGGCACAAAAAATTTAAAATAAATAAATAAAACAAATCCCATATCTCAAACAAAATCTCAATAAGTCTTTTGACTTGAGCTAGTAAACAATGACCTAGCAGCCCACAGAACACCCTAGCAATCATGTAGCAATGCTCTAGCAGGCACTCTGAACATCTTAGTGATTGCGTAGCAACACATGCATAAAATTGAAAACTTTAGTCTGTTTTCAACGTGGCATTTATGTATGAAATACACTACTGTTCAACAATTTTGGTCTGTTTTTTTAACTGTCTCTTATGCTTACTAAGGCTGCATTTATTTGATTTAAAACAGTAATATAATTAATTTCTGTGATGGCAAAGCTGAATTTTCAGCAGCGTCAGTGTCACAAGATCCTTCAGAAATCATTCTAATATGCTGATTTGCTGCTCAAGAAACATTTCTTATGGTTATCAATGTTGAAAACAGTTCAGCTGCTTAAAGGGGTCATATGATGCGATTTCAATTTTTCCTTTCTCTTTGGAGTGTTACAAGCTCTTGGTGCATAAAGAAGATCTGTAAAGTTGCAAAGACTAAAGTCTCAAATCCAAAGAGATATTATTTATAAAAGTTAAGAGTCAGCCACACCTACCTAAAACGGCTCGTTCTAACACGCCCCCACATATCTACGTCACTATGTGGGAAGATTTGCATAACGCCGCCCAAATGTTCATGCAAAGAAAGAAGGCGTAACTTTTATTCACGTTGTAGTTTTGTTGTTTCCGCTGCCATGTGGTAAAGACGCTGTGTGCTTCGTTGTGAAAGCGAAACTATACTTTTTTTTAAATTCTTTGATGAATAGAAAGTTCAAAAGAACAAAATTTTTTTGAAATAAAAATCTTTTGTAAAATTATAAATGTCTTTACTGGCACATTTGTTAAATTTAATGCATCATTGCTGAATAAAATTATAATTTCTTTCTTTCTTTTTTTTAATTCATACTGACCCCAAACTTTAAAAAGTTTGGTCTGTTATCTTAAAATGATTTATATAGCATTTATTTCTCCTGCTTGCGTGTGGGTCTGGCAAAGTTATTTTAGGCGGATGGATGTGGAGACACACACAGACAGGTTGGTTCTGCTTGGCTGAGGTTCGTATCTGGTTGCAGGGCAGGGCTGCTCCCTGGGAGGCCTCCTTTCCAGATCAAATTTATTCTGCCTGGAAGGAGGCCATATATAACCCTGCCCGATGTACTGCTTTAACCTGAGTGGTCTCATTTGTGTTTCATCTGTGTCTCCTCAAGTCTCTCTCATCCCCTCACACACGTTAAATGAGAGGATACGGAGCGCAGCACACAGACTCCATATCATCAGTGTGATATTACCTCTCAGATACCCCCAAGGGGAAAATTAGCTAATTTTGGAGTGTCACATTCAATTAGTATATGTGTCACCATCCTTTTAACACACTGGTGGTTGCCATAACACACGTTTGAGGAAACTAATTGCAAGAAGTTAATATAAAGAGGCACAGAAAGTACTTAAGCCACAAAAAAAAAAAAAAAGTAAGAATGTCACTGTATTAGTTAACAAAATAGCTAATTAAGTTATATTTATTATATTTCATATTATAGTAAAATTCTATACTATTTTGTCTAAACAAATAAAAAATAAAACACTAATTTTAATACATTATTTTAAATGCTACATGTGAATTTTGGAACATTATAATGTGTAGTAAGAAAATGGATATTCAGTTTTTATTCATTTTTTTTAAAATGGGCATTATTTTTGTACATTTTCAAAATTACATTTAGCAGAGTTTTAAATGATTAGTGTGATCAGTAGAACAGTAAATGGTAAATGATAAATGACAAAGGTAAATGATAAAACACACACACACACACACACACTCACACACACACACACACATACATATATAACCAATACACTACTTATTTATGCATCCCTAGAAAAAAAAAATCTATATGCTAATTAAGAACTCATGATGTCCATAGTTACTGTCATGGTTGGTTAAAAGTAACAGCAACAATGGCTTAAAAAATTAGGTTACAAAACGGTTACAAAATCATTATTTAGTATACTATTATATAATGCTGCGAAATTCATATATTTATACATGTGGCTGATACTACTGTATGCCTGTTCCATCACCACTAACCTTTCCGAACCTTTCTTGGATGTCCTTGTAACCACTATATCCTGCAGGACCCTGCTGTTTTAAGGCCATTTACTGTTGGCAGGCAGCTTGTGAATGGTTTTGGCAGCTGCTAATCCACAGCACAGCAAGATTTCAGGCAGGTTCACACCATTCTGCCTCAGTGAACACACCAGCCCCTAAACCTTCATCTCTCTTAGATGACACTGATATGACACATTTAAACAGACATTCACATGTGCTGACGCTCAAGCACACACATGGCACATTCACACGAACAAACACCCACCCACCCACACGCAAGCATGCTAATCTTAAGCAAGGACTGCTACATTCATTACAATTCCTAACGGGCAGCCTGTCTGCTGGGAGTAGCCGCCTGTGCCAGAATTATAAAACAGTGCTGATCGCACAGCCATTTCAAGAGTGCAGCCGAGCCAGCCGCTACACAATATCCAGACGTTACCGCAGAGGAGGACTAATAAAACCATGCGGGTACATAAGAATGACATCAGCTAAATGTATAATGTGAGATTTCAACACATACATCCAGTCAAAATGCTATTTTAGATTCTCACTGACAAATAATGAGAGGCTTTAAAAAGTCACTCTTGCATCAGTACATGTGAGTCTTGCATCATTCTGCGCTGCACGAGAGCCTATAATGCTAAATTGTCCGTGTCCTCCAAATCACAAGGTAGAAATTGCTTTGCCTGGTCTACTGATGTAATTATCTTTGAATCGTAGCGGGCAATTAATTTAATGCTTTCTTCAGTCAGACCTTTCGTATAGAATCCCACCGCTGTGACAGATCTGCATGCATTACGGTAATGCACCGCTCTGAATCCTTTGAAAACAGATCGTAGCACAGTCACAGACGTGACAACAGACTTGTGGCACCTCTTGTTTGGAAAGCCAGGCTGCCCACCGATCCGCTAATGAGAACTGAGCAATAACTGCTCAGTGACTAGTAATATAACAAACCCCATCAACTCTCCATGGAGCAGAAAGCTGCCACTGTGGGTGTTTTTCCCATGAGAAGCTCTCAACAACCTAAGCACACTTTGTGACAGTGCTGAAATCTAATTTGTAGCACTGGAGAAATAGCATGGCAACTATTTGGGTTTTTTTTGTAGTAAGACTGATTTTTAGTGTGTGAAAAACAAAATATCAAGTGGGATATTATCAATTTTCTACTTTAAAATTTTATTTTTGTTGAATTAAAGTCAAAGAAAATTATTAAAATAAACTATTTTTTTACTCCGAGAAGAAGAGATTAACATTTACTACTACTACTACTACTACTACTAATAATAATAAACTTGAATTCCATGTTAAAAGCTGAATGAAACAGCAACATATCATTTGGTAAATGTGTTACGTTTTTATTATTTTATTTATATACATACATACATATATATGTATGTTATATATGTGTGTGAGTGTGTGTATGTGTATTTACACACACATTAATACTTCTATTTAGTAAGGAAATACATATATTAATGTTTCAAACTATTAGCCCCACTTTGTTTTTTGAAAACCCCTCATCTAGAGGAAACAACTGACATTTATATTTTAGATTTTTAGATTTATATTTTATTTATATTTTAGATTTTTCATTTCAACAGGAAGACTTAAATAGATGGAGCAACAAGTGTTTTTATGGCACTATACTATCTTTCCATCTTTCCAGCTGCAAATTTAGAAAAATATGGTCAAATGTAGGATACTGTGAGAAAAATTAAACAACAGATATGCTGATAAACCAGAACTGCGCATTCATAGTATTATTTTTAATATGACTGACAGGTTATAGCTAGGTTTTCTATAGATTTTGACTAGCAGAACTGCTTCATCCTGCTGCACTTTGATGTGACAAATTGTAACAGGCTGAGGCTTGTAGCATGGACGAATCATGGATAATAGATTTGAACCTGCTCCAACTGGCTTGTGACGGTTGATTAACCTGTTCCAACAGTCGCTGACATGCTCAGACAAGCTCTGATGTGAGACCTGTTCTGTGTTCACCTCGTCATCATCAGCATCATATTGGGCGTACTGTTGCTCCATCATCTCTCTCTGATGTCTCTCCTGCTCCAGAGTCTGGCTGATGAGTTGAGCCACCTCACTCTGCTGTCCCGGACGTTCTCGGCCAATCACAAACCTGCAAAGACATACCAACTGCTAATGAGAAGGGAGGGGGGCTTTGTGATCAAATGCAGTTTGGCAAAGGCTAAAAATTATTATGGCTATTGATTTTCAAATGGAGACATAGAACAGAATAGATTTTACATAAATGGGGTGGGTATAAAAATGTGGAAGATGAAATAGCATGTCATTCAGTAAAATAGAGAACGGTAAAAAACCCTAATTTTCTATTTCAGTGAAGTGAAAGATGTCAAGCTCTTTTCTTGCAGTGTCTGGCCTCAAACAGACGATTTTGTTCTCATTTCATTGACGGATTGTATCTTTTATAATATACCCCATAAATTAATGAATGTGACAGGAGGTAATTCTTGCGAGGTCAGTGTGATAAATGACTGTGACAAAGTGAACATAATAACGGTTTAAAAATGTTAACAGTTCTACTTGAGAAAATCAGGGAAAGAATTAATGCTGAAACATCGAAAACTTGAAAATGAAAGATTTTCATAAAATGTAAAGTTTGTCATTTCTGCACCACTAGTTGCACCAAACAGAATTGCAGAGAATGAATCTCTGACCTGTCTTACAATACTGAGCAATAATACATTCAAATAATTTCAAATAACTTAATAAATAAATAATCAAATATTTAATTCGAAGTCAAATATTTTATGCAAGCAACATTAAAATGTTAAAGTTACTTTACCTGTGAAAAATCCCTGTTTCCCTTGGTGTACTGGTGCTATTTTTAAGACCCATCGGTGAACCTGAAGTTTAAGAACTAACTACTGACTAAGTGGAAAACTGAATATATCGGCCAAACAGATTTTCTACGCAAGACATCAGCCTACAAATGACTTACATATACAGGTGCATCTCAATAAATTAGAATGTCGTGGAAAAGTTCATTTATTTCAGTAATTCAACTCAAATTGTGAAACTCGTGTATTAAATAAATTCAATGCACACAGACATGCATATGAAATTAGTAAAAGTTAGTGGAAACTAGAGGTCAAGGTTTATAAAGTTTTAAATATGGATATTTTTCTTACACAAATCCATTGCTTCGCTTCAGAAGTCCTTTATTACCCCCCTAGAGCCGTGTGGAGTACTTTTATGATGGATGGATGCACTTTTTTGGGCTTCAAAATCTCAACCCCATTATAAAGCTTGGAAGAGCCAGGACATTTTTTTAATCTAACACCGATATGTATTAATCTGAAGAAAAAAAAGTCATATACACCTAGGATGGCTTGAGGGTGAGAAAATCATGGGGTAATTTTCATTTTTGGGTGAACTATCCTTTTAGGTTATTTGACATAATGGTATAGAATTTTAATATATGCCATGCCATTTATCAATTACAAGCCATAACATGAAAGGAGTGAAAATGTTTAATAATTTGAGACAATTCCCTCCAATAATATTCACCCCATCCTCTGCACTGCACAATCCATGTTTTGGAGAACCAGCAGGGAAGTGCTCAGCATGGAGTCCTAATCACCCTGCATTAGGCACAGATAAGGGCCCAAATTTGATCTACATCTGAAGCAACAACTGGGCCAATACTGTGTGATGCCAAGCATCTCTGCTGCTTTTGCAGCATAGCTGACCTGGAAACAGTCCTCTCTTCCATCTCGATACCACACGCAGGGATCCCAACTGCTCCAGGACAGAGCTTTCTTATTGGCAAAACCCACCATTATTATTCACATACATCTGGAGTGACAGGATGCATTTCAGGATATACGCATCACCTCACCCAGTGAGGAGGCGTTCCTGCCAACTTGCTATAAAATTCCTTAGACTCTGACACTGAATCATCACAGCAATGAATCGCTCTTAATAGAGTGTCAATCTTCATATATTTATTGGTGGTCACTGGTGCAGATAGAGTTTAAGACCTGCCTTAATTCTTACAGTAGGTTAAATATAGCACAAATTCCAAATCTGGGCCACAATGCCTCATCGGTGAGAACAGAGAGAAATAACCAGCAGGAGGGAATATATCAAAACCAGGAAAGGATAGACAGCTGAAAAACAAAGAAACACTTACGATGATGTCTTACCTTCATAGTACTAGATGAATTTGATGTTTTCCAGTAAAAATCTGACTATATAAATATATAAACTATATAAATATATTATATTATAATATTATACATTATTAAATATTATTGATCATGAAATATATTAATTATATTATTTAATATTTATATTTATTACATATATATTTTATCAATTATATACACATTTATTTTTCTTAACTCATCTGTTTTTTGATGTTTTAAGCTAGATATATGGACAAATATTTGAAGAGAAACAATTTAAGATATATCTGAAAACAATTTTTCTTCTAAAGTACCTTTATTTCATTTCAAGGATGTTTTCGATGTTTTTTTTTACTGGAAAATAAGACAAAAGTACTGACCAAGAAAATTATTTTATGCAGACTGTTTCAGTATCTGCCTGGCTATATGAAACCATATAAATCAAGAAGGCTCTGTCCCTCTCAAAATGTCACATTTAAAGCGATATTTCACCCAAAAAAAATCAGAATTGGAACAACTTGAAAATGAGTAAATGCTGACAGAATTTTCATTTTTGGGTGAACTGTCCCTTTAAGGAAATAATATTTAATTAAACCATTTTAAATAAACATACATTTGAAGGTAAATTCATAGTTCCAATCAAGTAATTTTTTTCAGTGTGTTTATGTTTACAGAGGAAGTATGATACACCACTGACAGCATCTGTTTAAAAACAATATGCTCCATCATGCTGTACAGCTCTACTGTTAATGAAGAGTCTTGTTTTCTTACAGTGTGAAGTACTCCTGCTGGCCGATATGCTTTTCAAAGACATGCTCTCAGCTGCCGTGTCTAAGGGGAGTTTAGATACACTAATAAGAAGTCTGTGATTTTTCTCACAAGAAAGCTGAGTGGGAGGGAAAGACGATGGCATGTCATGCTATTTCATACGCTAATAATAACACTGGTCACTCTAGCAGCCTGTAAGCTACGGTGAGGATTCGGATGTGGGGATGTGAGGATCTTGCGGTCAGCATTCAGGGGCAAATCTGGGATCAATGAGACATAATAACCAAGCAAAAATGGCTGTAGACATCTCGTATCTTACCTGACCACTCCCTGTGTATTTCTCAGGACAGAAGCAGCGAAGCTCTGAGTTACTCCCACCAGACTGGTGCCGTCAACCTCCACGATTTGATCATTCACTTTAATTCTGTGGAAAATGAAGGTTGTTATGTTGTAATGCTTGTTATAGTGACACTATTAGGACATTGTGCAATCTCTAAAACAGGTTTGGAGAACTGTATGAATACTAAACATCGATTTCTCTGTCATTCTGAGATGACTTTTTTTAATAAAAGCTTAATTATGTTCTGCCTGGGGCCTTCTCATCACTCTGCTATGATTAATTTTTTAAGTGGAACAAATATGCTGATGTATGAAGGACACAGTACATCCTGGGACAGGGTTTCCCAGAGTTTGTGAACCCTTAGAGTTTGACACAGAACTTCAGTGAGAATGGCTTCAAAGACATTAAGATAAAAGTATTGATGCAAATTAAAGTTTGTAAAGATGTATAAAGATTTATTTCTGCATAATTATGGCAGATATGTAAAGACACCAGTATCAAGAGTGAATTAATTTCATAATTCATAATATGCAGTAATAATAATAATGATGATGATGATTATTATTATTATTATATTAAAACATATTTTCTATAAATATATTCTTTATACTACTAAATTATTGTTTCATAATATGGAATAATCAAATGGTAATAAAAACTATTATTATTGTAGTTGTTGTTTATGTTAATAATTACATAAAAAATTAATTAATAAATGTTATTACATTTTACAATTAATAAATTAATAACAAAAAGTATTTTATAATTTTTATATATTTTATACAGATATATTCTTTATACTACCTGATGTATGAAGGACACAGTACATCCCGGGACAGGGTTTCCCAGAGTTTGTGAACCCTTAGAGTTTGACACAGAACTTCAGTGAGAATGGCTTTAAAGACATTAAGATAAAAGTATTGATGCAAATTAAAGTTTGTAAAGATGTATAAAGATTTATTTCTGCATAATTATGGCAGATATGTAAAGACACCAGTATCAAGAGTGAATTAATTTCATAATTCATAATATGCAGTAATAATAATAATGATGATGATGATTATTATTATTATTATATTAAAACATATTTTCTATAAATATATTCTTTATACTACTAAATTATTGTTTCATAATATGGAATAATCAAATGGTAATAAAAACTATTATTATTGTAGTTGTTGTTTATGTTAATAATTACATAAAAAATTAATTAATAAATGTTATTACATTTTACAATTAATAAATTAATAACAAAAAGTATTTTATAATTTTTATATATTTTATACAGATATATTCTTTATACTACCACATGAATTAACATAAATAAAGTGCATACATTAATAAAATTTATATATTAATAAAATACAGTACATGTATACATTAATAAAATACATTCATAATATATACTTCATACTACATGACTGAATATAAATATGATTTTTGATTATGTAAAAAAATTAATTAATAAATGTTATTACACTTTATAATTAATAAATTAATAACAAAAAGTATTTTATAATTTTTATATATTTTATAGATATATTCTTTATACTACCACATGAATTAACATAAATAAAGTGCATACATTAATAAAATTTATATATTAATAAAATACAGTACATTTATACATTAATAAAATACATTCATAATATATACTTCATACTACATGACTGAATATAAATATGATTTTTGATTATGTAATAATTACTTAAAATCCTAGTGAATACTTCAAGTAAATAATTTAGGCCATAGGACTTAAAAAGGACAAAAAAGGTTGAGAACCATGAACAATATTTTTATGTTTTCAGTTGGACTTGGGTGGTCACATTCTTTCATTTCAGCAGCTAATGCTTAAAAGACAGAGGGAATTACAATCCTATAAGATTACAAGGACGAGTAAGCTCCTCAACAACTTGTGATAATATATTTTCAGAATGCTACAGTGTGTGCATGAAGAGCTCCAACTGTGTGATATCTGTAATGAGCTTTGTGAGTTTGACCAAATTGCCTTGACCCTTGATTCCTGTCTGGATATTGAGCTCCTGGCAAATCCCGTCTGTTATGCAGGCAAAGCAGACTGAGGGATGCTTGCAAGATTGAATCCTAATGTGCACCTAAAGAGTGTGGCGTAAGCACAGCTTGACCTTCACATGCATTTTGCAATGTCACCAATATAGTAACACTGAAAGCAGGAAATTATAATTCTGCTATGCAAAAAATAAGGACTCCAGTGCAAAGATTTCAATGTCACTGTCGAATCCTACATTGTTACACTCAGCTCAGAAACAGCTTGAGTTAATGGTGGGGGAAATTACATTCTGGCTATTGATTGGTCCTTTTGAAACCTGATTGCAAAGCTTGCAGTTGCTTGGTAATCTTGAAACAAGTAAAAATTTCTCAAGATTTCAGCAGTGTTTGATGTCACTCAGCTGAAAAGCTGAGACCACATTGAAAGACTGGGATTCAGAATCTCAAACTTGGAAATAAACTTAAAGATTTAGAATTTCAAAATAATCTTTAAAGAAACATTATAATGTAAAATGAATAAGAAATACTTCAGATTCTGCACTATTTCTAGGTCAATAATAAGTAAATTTGTGACACTGATCATGTGACTCTTTGTACAGATATTCAACTGAAGTTCAAGATGCTCTTTGAATCATTTCAAATCTTGCTGGAAAACATGATCGACCGGTTTTACATAAACTTGTAGAGTCATGTCAAATTTGTTGATTGCTGCTGCCATTAAAACTAAAGGGAGACAAAACAAATACTAAGACATTAAATAACTTTTCACACAAAATTTTATGCTGCTAATATAATTTTAATTAAAAAATGAAAAAATAAATACTTTTCTATTTTAATAAAAATTTTCACTAGTGGTCTCAAACTTGGTAAAGCAAAAAGCATTTTCTCCAAAAACCGTTTACTAAAATTACTAGACTAGAGTGTTTGGCCAGATGTGAAATGGGCTGCTTTCATTCCCATCCCTACCCTCTCTTTAGGATTGTCAGGCTCTTGAGCTACAATCAGTGATAAAGCCCAAAAGCTTTGCTTTAATTTTAGGCAATGTGCAAATCTCATGACGGACTCTCAGGGATTCTCTCACTCTGGGTGCAGCTGAACAGAGCAAGGACAAGAAACCCATTATTTTGAACTATTGTTTGACCAATGGAGTTTTTCTTTCTACATGGAAAATACTCATATCCATTTCCAAAACGTAGGGTGATATAATACCAATATATACGTCCATTACTACTTTCTATGTGCTGTTTAGTTTACCTTCCATCTCTCTCTGCTGCTCCACCCTCTATGACAGTCTTGACGAAGATGCCCAGCTTCTCCAGGCCTGCATCAGCGCCGACCCCCATTCCTATAATACTGATGCCCAGGCCGTCCTCATCTGACATCCACAGATGAACATATACACAAATCAATGAAAGGAAAAATATTAGTGGTGAGCAAATGGAAAGAATGACAATTCACTAAATCATTGGATGTTTGTTGGATGGATGCATGTTTATTGTAACTGATCAATATTCAAGGCTTACCATTGATTCACTCACAAAATATGCAAATACATGTAGAATATTTCCCTGAAAACCTGTTTATATCTATCCTGTTTTTGTTTTTTTTTGAGAAAGCTTATACAAGGGCTAGTTGTCACAGGGGCTATACGGTTTCAACAGCTGTAAGGTTAAAACTATACGAGTAAAAACTGACTGAAAATTATTTTCTGGAGTCAAAAGTGTGACAACTAGACCTACTCTCACTTATAATAACTATCCTAAATGATTAACCTGACACTGCCGTCCTGCTAGTCACCTTTTTCTAGTTCTACAGGGAGAAGTTCCAGCTTCTCCACCCGTTTCTCCAGCTCATACTCAGCCGAGGATGCCACCGGGTCCACCTCTTCATTCCTCCTGTCATAATCTTCATTGGAGTAGGTTTTGAACACCTGGCAGTGAGAAAAAGCCAAGGCCAATGTCACAATACTGAGGTCACAAGACTAAAACAGCCGTGTAAAGCAGTTTTTTTTTTTTTTTACTGTTACAAAAGATGGAGTATGCGAACCATGCAGGGCCATAAGGGATTTAGTTCCGTATATACTGTACAAATATACTGTACAATTCTATTGATCTCATACTCTCTCTCTCTCTTTATATAGTGAGACTGTGAGGCAATGTCTCTTGTTGCATCAGAGCGTCTTCATAATGGTGCTTATCGGCTGAAACACAAACTGTCATTTGCCATCTTCTCAGTGTAAGTGATGGTCCTGTGCACAGTGGTGTGACCCCTAAGCAGGTCCTCAGACAAAAATGGGCCCCATGCCAATGCTACACTTGCCTGTCTCCCCCTTATCTGTTTCCTTATAAAAACAGTTTCATTGGATAAGTTGTGGCCTCATGGTGACACATAAGTTTCCCTGACCCAGATTCAACAGTATTTCATCTTAAAAGAACACACTTCCTAAGGAAAGTTCCAGGGTTAATATAGAAATAATACAATTTTAAGACTTTCAAGAACAGTTTATGTATATATACTGTATATACTTATATATATATATATATATATATATACTGTACATTAAAAACAGTAATATTGAGAAATATTGTTACATTGTTTTAAAATTACATTTTAAAATATATTAAAAATGAAAAGTTATTTTAAAACTCTTCATTTTTAATATATTTTAAAATGTAATTTATTCCTGTGATGACAAAGCTGATTTTTCAGCAGCCATTACTCCAGTCTCCAGTGTCACATGATCTGTCAGACTCTGTTCTGTGTTTTGTGTGTGTTTTGCTCCCCATGTGTTTCCATGCCCTTATTTGGTTTTCCTGTTCCTGCTCCCTGATTGTTTCCCATTTGTTTCCAGCTGTGTTTTCCCTCATGTTATTATGTTTCATTAGTTCCAGGTGTTTCTCGCCATGTCTTGTGTAAAGTGTTCCCGGTTCTTATGCTGCGTTCAAGTCCTCCTGGGACGTTCGTACTTA
Source organism: Sinocyclocheilus rhinocerous (assembly GCF_001515625.1). Taxonomy (NCBI): domain Eukaryota; kingdom Metazoa; phylum Chordata; class Actinopteri; order Cypriniformes; family Cyprinidae; genus Sinocyclocheilus; species Sinocyclocheilus rhinocerous. The sequence continues at coordinate 813,990 of NW_015627585.1, forward strand.
CGAGTTGACAAGTCGTAATTACGACGTCAGGTGCGTTTGGGAAATAATTTTTCATGTGCGGTGCCAGTGATCCTTACGTCCGTTTCAGAGAACCAGAGAACAAATATTTCAATCGATCGTTCAAGCATTGGTGGCACCGAAATCTGCGTTCTGATTCGGTTCTAGTTAGAGATGCACTGATTGCAATTTTCTTGGCCGATTCCGATTTCCGATTTTTTGTTAGTCGAGAATGCGCGGATGATGTTATTGCCTGTGCCGCTGGTAACGAAACGGATCGGCTTGGAATCGGAAAGAGGTGAGACTGACCGGCCGATCATAGATCCGGGCCGATCATGAGGAAAATCGGCCAATTCCGATCCCTGGCCGATCGATCGGTGCATCTCTAGTTCTAGTACATACCGGTTACATAGGTACCGGTGCCATATTGGTACCGGGTTTCGGTACCCAACCCTACTCACAGTAGCGCACCGTGACATGATCCTCCAGAAATCATTCTTTTATGCTGATTCAATGGTCAACAAATATTTCTTATTATTATAAACGTTGAAAACTGCTTAATATTTTTGAGGAAACATTGATACATTTTTTTCAAGATTCTTTGATGAAAACAAAGTTAAAAATAACAGCATTAATTTGAAATAGAAATTATTTATCACAGCATACATGTGTCTGCTTACATTAATCGTGACGTTAACCGCATGATTTGCATAATCTTAGAACTGTACATTTCTGCCATATAGACATTATTTTGACACAGTCACCTCTGACAACAGATCACTCTTAATTGTAGAAACATTCATTTTCTGCTTCTTTGAAATTTATTTTGAAAAGCACAATATAAATAGATAAAAGAAAGAAAGAGCATGTCTTCATGGTCACCTTTGATCAATTTAATGCATCCTCATTGAATAAAAGTAGCCTATTAATTTCTTTAAAAACAAAACAAAACAAATGACCCCAAAAAGAAATATATACATAAAATATTTTTAAATAAATATATTTAAATAAAATATTTGATTAACAATATGTTCTAAATTAATTAAAATAAATCTTCTAAATAATAATTTATATATATATATATATATATATAAATCGAACCCACACTGCTCTACCACTAAGCAAATGAACATGCTGCATTTACCAGCAGGCAGTTGTCAGTGTGTCCAGCAGCTGCCACCATGAGAATCATCAGCTTCTATTAAACCATGACTGATCATAGCAGAATCAAAGCTATCTCATCTGTGAAGAAAGCCAATTAGACTAAAATCTGACGTTTTATGCTAATTACAAGCCTAAACCAATGAATCCAAATCCTACGTGGTAGAAAGCACTCCGAAACCAGAGCGTAGAGTATCCAAGCATTGGGACAAAAGCAAGCATAATCTCTAGTGCACATTACAACATCAATAATGTAAACTGATCAACAGCTATGCATTATTGAGAAGTCACATTGCTGACCGAATGATTAGCTGAAGTGCATTGGGCCCATTGTCTACAGTTCTTCAATGGATTTGATGAAAATCATATTGGCAGAAAGGGCTGGACAGTAACATGTTTAGCTTCAAGGCTTCCCTGACACAGTTATAGACTCCTATACAAAGATGCCAGGAGGGCATATCCAGAAACATTCCCTTGAGTAGAGGTCTAACATGAAAGTGAAGACATTTCTAGAAACATCCATCTCTACATTCAGTGGATCTGTTCCAGAGCTTCCCTCACACCCTATTCTCCTGTATTCTCCTGAGCTCAACCAACTATCACTGTGTGTGTTGACAGTCCACACTCCACAGCTGGCTAAAAAGCAGCCGACTGTCTTTTGTGAATCTGCCAGACATGACAACCATGAGGGGTTCTACACAACAAACAAAGAGTGGGCAGTGTGCTGAAGGCTACTGTCAGGTCTGACATGCCATGGGAGAACATAATAATTCACATCTTCTTTTGTATTCATTATAGACACCTATAGAGTAGCTGTCTAAGACACTTTATGTTTTGCTTTAATATAATTACATGGTTTTTAATTTTACATGGCTTAAACATATGATAATTTGAAGACAAAAATGTTTGTCACCAGGCACCGAAAGTGAATAAACATTGGCTTTGAAGCGTAATTCGATACAGAAATTTACCATTTGAGATTTTTAGAATGAGTGACATAAAACATGATTTAAATCGTAATCGTTAAGTGATTCAATTGAAAGAAATAATATAGTACAAATAAAAAAAATTAAAAGGAATAAAATGAACAAAGCATATTTGTGACTGTCATGATTCTTTTAAACCGTATCAGACATAGACTACTACAAACACACTACTATTCAAATTTTTTGGGGGGACTCCAAAAAAATATTAAGCAGCACATATGTTTTCATCATTGATAATAATAAGAAATGGTTCATGAGCAGCACATCAGCATATTAGGATGATTTCTGAAGGATCATGTGACACTGAAGAATAGAGTAATGGCTGCTGAAAATCCAACTTTGCCACCACAGGAATAAATTACTATTTAAAATTAATTACAATAATAAATTACAATTTATTAAAATAAAAAACCTAAAAACAATAGAACTAAAATAATACACACACACATACATTTATTTAATTTTTTTTGGAAAATAAAATAAGCATTAAGAAAAAGTTATCAAGGCAACTTTGGGCCTTGTATGAAATGTATCAGTGTTTTCAATTATCAGTCTGCCTGTTAATTATTAATTAAAATAAATAAATAAATGAAAAACTCCACAGAACAGAAAAAAACTGTTTACTTCAGTAGGTACCTAAGTAGTTGCTGAATCTTTTCTTGGCTTCGGTCCGACTAACAGCAATACTTTTTGTGATCATCTTTGTGCTTTTTCACCCATCTAGTAACATTGATTCGTCCCACTCGACTCACCTCGCTATCATCAGCCTCACCTCTATCTCCTGTCATTCTACCATTAGATCAATACACCTGTTAGCTGCCTTCAAACAAACTCAGTGCATCTCTTTTGTCTTCTCATCATACAGTAGATCAGCTCTCACTCGATCCTTTATCCTCTATCTATTGCTCATACACTCTGGCATACTGCAGTCTTATATTTAAAACCCAGCAGCCTGCGAGGTCTTTGGCTCCAACTGCTACCTTGTATAATAGCCAAGAAATGTAAGCTTGTATAAGCGTTTTGCTGTTCGGAGAGCACTACATTTTTATTGCGTGTTGTGAGATCCCACCAAAGGCTCTGAGAGCTTCTTATTTTTCTCGGCGAATTTCTACAGAACTGCAGGGGTGAGTGAAACTGAGCCAGGCCCATCATACATCCCTCTACTCCCACTCACTTCCTCGTCCCTCTTCCCTCATTACTTCATTATCCCTCTCGTCTCTCATCCTTCTTTGTGTCACTGCACTTCTAGCGAAGCAGCCATGGCTCATCTGTATGCCTCTACTGCAGCATATTACACCAGCACGCCTCCAGCTGTATCGTGGGTGACTGCAATCCTTGTGGGGAACAGTCCGAGGATTAACCGAGGGGCAGGCTGAGGGGAAACAGAGAGGGATGTAGCAGAACAATCGACTGAAAGTCTTTGTTGACATTTGTATCATGGACTGGCAACGGCACTGCGTGGCTCAGAGTCTGGCTGACTGCTACTGATCACATTAAATGGCCCTACAGTCAAGCAGTGGTGCCAGCGCTCTCAGTATCACCACACACACACACACACACACACACACAGCTCTCTCGCAGAGGACGCTGAAGCTGATGCTGAGTGGATTAACCATGCAACAGACGAATCTGTAGACAGACATTCCTGTACTATTCTCTAAAAACAGGAAGCTGCTCCAAAATGAGGTGCTTGGCAAAGTCAAATGAATTATCATTCTACCATATTGTTAAGGAATACATTTAAATATGGGTGTTTCTTCAACTACAGGCACTTGTGGGCCTGTGGAATGTTTTTTTTTTAAAGAAATTAATACTTTTATTCAACATAGATGCATTCAAAAGTGAAGAAAATAATCATATGGTTTCCACAGAAATATTATAATAATAATAAGAAATGTTGTAAAGCCAATAATGAGTAATGGCTGCTGAAAATTCAGCTTTGTCATCAAAGGAATAAATGGCATTTTATATATATATAAAATGCCATATATTCCTATTAACCATTTAAAGAAATTAATACTTTTATTCAACATAGATGCATTCAAAAGTGAAGAAAATAATCATATGGTTTCCACAGAAATATTATAATATTAATAATAAGAAATGTTGTAAAGCCAATAATGAGTAATGGCTGCTGAAAATTCAGCTTTGTCATCAAAGGAATAAATGGCATTTTATATATATATAAAATGCCATATATTCCTATTAACCATTTTATAATATTATATAAAATATTCACATAGAAAATGGCTATTTTAAACTGTAATCAAATTTCTGTTTCTACTGTATTTTGATAAAAAATATGCAGTCTTGGTAAACATAAGACACTTTTTAAAAAAAGACCAACCCTAAATGTTTGAACGGTAAATGGCTACATTTATTTACATTTTCACAGTTTTGAAAATGTAATTCTAATGTTTATAATGCATTTTTTAAAATGGAACTTCTATTGAATAAAAATAAACACTTGGGGCATAGAAGTGCCTGTAGTGGAATAATACATAAAAATATATGAATCACCAGTTTCATGATGACATGTATTTGAATGTTTGCTAATGCTGAAAGTTATTAAAAGCCAGTCATCTACGTGGTAAAAGCCTTCAGAGTGAGCATTCCATGAGTCTCTGCATTATTTTAAAAGCCATTTTATCTTAAAAAAAACACTTTAGCATGGAGGAGACGTGAACTGATGAGTCAGGTGATATGAAACTCTCCAGCATAATTAGCCTTTTGCTCCGTGTCAAGACAACAGCTCCTTCAAAATGCACGTCATGTTCATCCTCTTGACTCTTTTTTTCAGTTTATCTGGCCTGGAATGTCATTTCGCCCTCTTTTTAATCCGGTGTTTGTGGAAATACCTCTGAGGGCCTCGCCACCCGCCAAGACGTAGCATGCTAGTGCAGTGAGCGGGAGCTACTAGCGTAAGGGGATAAACAAGACACAAACAATTGCTTACTTTATGCTTCATTCTCATGTGTTGGCTGAGTCTTCTCACATGATCAGTAACATGGTCTTATGAATACATAATTCATCAACTGACCACATGAGTGGGTGAGTGTTATATTTACAGGTAAGTGTTCGTGCAAGCTAGTTCCAGCTAACAGCCTAAACTGAACACGCATGCTTTATCTAGAATATATATATAATAAATAAATAAATAATAATGCTGTTTTATCTCTTGTAAATCATTTACAATATAAAGTGTAACATATATATACTGTATGCATATAGTATAAATATTTTTTTCTAAATTATTATATTATTATTATTATTAAATAATAGATATTCCTGAGTACAATGGACACTTATTGTGGGGGAAAAAAATGGCACTCTACACAACTGGGTGAACACACAGCGACCACATTTGTCCTGACTGTCTCACAACAATACAGGACACTGTGTCAGCATTGAACACCTCCTTGTTTCCAGCATGGAAAAAAGCAGAAACTACACTCTCTGATAGCTTCAGAGATGGCCTGTGACGGGGGGCGGAGGGAGAGCTGTGGAGAATTAGCGCCTGACACGGAGAGCTGGAACGGCGCAGCGTCAGAACCACAGGCCTGTCTTCTGTTTCCACAGTCGTTAAAAATTCATCTCCAGAAGGGGTCAGATGTCAGAGAAACAAGCAAACAAAAAATACCACAGCATTCATAATGCATTTCGAGACAGATCTTTGCCAGTGACTACAGCTTCAAAATTGCTGTCATGAGAACAAGGCAATTGCTTAATTGCCTATTTTTTTCTGAACACGAAGTGCACAAACTGTACATTGATATCTCATGACAGCAAGTTTGTTATGCGAAACAAATTCAACAAATGAGCAAAATCAGTTTCCCAATGATTACATAACTGATAACTCCTGTAAACAGACCAAAATGTAGACATGTCTACAAAAGTAATGGACAAAACTTTTTTTTTTAATGTACAGTTTTTCTCTTGGAAAAGGGACAAAAATAGTGATGACTCATCCTGCACTACACAAATTTTTGTCCAATCAGATGCTCTCTACAGTTAGATTCCCCCGCCTCCTAATACCCACTGCAACTAAACAGAAAGCAGCAAATCATAGCTGTTATGTAGCTAACTAAACCCTACTGGCCTTTTTATGATTTTTCTTTTCAATGGATTGGCGCTTCAAAATGTTAGGCCCAAACTTCCTGTTTAAATAGAAAATCAACCAAGGATAGAAAACTGTGCTTGTTGGATGATTAGCAACCACCTAAGTCCTCATGAAATCACCAACTGAGACATCTTTATCCACAGTATAAGGTTGAAATAGACTTTTTCCAATTACATAAAGCCTCCTTAATCTACTCAAGTCAGGGTCACTACTTCAAAAATACCTTGATCTACTGAAGATCCCTTAAAATAAAATAAAATGAAAATGAATAATACATCCTCTGCTCAGCTCACTCACCTAAAAGATTTTCTTATCTACCTTCCTGAAAGTATGTTTATATATATTTAATATAACCCTAAAATATGGCTAATAACTAGACTATAGCCATCCACCCTTTTAACTGAATTACAGGACTGAGCTGATACAGTAAAAGGCTGGATTGATTCTGTGTGGTCTATATACACAGTATGTGCATCTGAGTACAGAATGGAGTGTATAATCATTGAATCATTTCAGCAGTCATTCAACTGCTGCCCAGTCTTTCAAATCCATTTAAATCCATTAGAGAATCAAGAAGGAATAAATATGCCATAACAAGAGGCTGAGATTAGCAGAGCTAAAGTCATATATCATTCAGCCTGTAAGTGCAGTTTATGTAGGTGGATGATGACAGGATGGGTGTAACAACGGGTACAGCTAAACAAACACTAATATTGACTGTAAAACAGACAGTCGCTCCTTTATCAGGCAGTGTCATCTGATGGGATCTGGTTACTTTGCTCTCAATTAAACCTAATATTAGACAATTATCTTCTTAACAGAAATTACTCGACTGCACAACCACACTAGTATTCATGTTCAAAATCTACAGTTGCTGAATTTTGTGACAAAAAAAGTGAATATAAACATGCCTGAGACATTAGACATTAGTCTCACACTTTCACATGATAATGCAAAATTTTTTCCTCTCGTTTTGTTTCATTTCTTGTTTTGCAGTGGGTAAGGCACATGCTTTTGAAAAGCTGCAAAAGTAGTAAAACTGATTTGTGCAACTAACATCCATCTACAAAAAAGGACAGGCAGAGGACTTGGCTACTGGATGCAATGTCCTCATTATCAGAGCTAGACTAAAAGGATGTGCACATTGAGTCAGGTCAATGAAACTGACTTGAAGTGCCCTCCACTGCCTCCAGTGGTTAAAAAACTACCCCTGTGGAATAAATCCATTAAAGGGGTCATATGATGCTGCTAAAAGGAACATTATTTTGTGTATTTGGTGTAATGAAATGTGTTTATGCGGTTTAAAGTTAAAAAAACACATTATTTTCCACATACTGTACATTATTGTTTCTCCTCTATGCCCCGCCTTTGCTTTAAGATCCTGATTTTTATATTGGACCTCATGTGGTGACCCATCACAGTACTAAAAGCTTTTTAATCATAGAAAGAAAAGAAAAGTCCCAAAAGGCTTAGTTCACTCCAAAATGGAAATTCTGTCATCATTTACTCACCCTTATGTCATTTCAAACTTGTATGACATTCTTTTTTCAGTGGAAATTTCAAGTTACATTCTCAAATTTCACACCAAAAGCGATCATATGACTTCAGAAAAGCCCACAATATACTACTTTTATATGCTATTTTTATGGTGCTTTCACATCCTTTTTGAAGTTTGAAAGCTTCAAATCCACATTTTTTTTGCAATGACAAGACAGTTATCATATACATTCTTCATAAATTCTCCTTTAGTGTTTCACTGGAGAAAAAGTCATACAGGTTTGGAACAACATGAGGGTGAAAAAATGTCATATTTCAGTGAAATATCCCTTTCATCAACCAATAAAAATTACTAATTTTACAGTACCACAAACTGCACCCACCCACCAATAGACCTACAGTAATTCAGGTTAGACACCATATTGAATTTAGCGCAGATGAAAACAAGGCTGTGAGGGATAGACTTGCAGTCTTTATAATGGCACGCACTGTAAAGGTCCAAGATGATTTCACAACTCACAAAACTGTATTATGGAGCATTTGTCTTCTGAAAGTTTTTGTCAGAAAAATGTTTCGTCAGCCGAACAATCAGTATGTTGTTAAACATAGAAACATACTTTGAATGAGCTGTACTTCTCTCCCTTAAAAAGCCTAGTTTTCATTTCTGTCAAATTAAATATGGCGCTGAATAAGGTCTATAGGATGTAAGGATGATATGCAACTTGTCCACAGACGCGCAGACCTGAAAAGACCACATTTTTGACCGTCCTTTTAAAAGTTAAAAAAAGGCAAGCCTATTAATTTTGCTATGCTAAATAGGCATTATTTTTTTGCATTTTTATTACCTGAATTTAGGTAATAAACCCCATCTAAACAGACCTATGACTCTGTTTGGCAAGCACAACGCTAAGTCATTAATCAAATAATCAAACATGCAGATGGAAAAGGATAAATAATACAAGCCTAATTTATTGCATGAAATTGAAAAAGTTGAATCAGAGAATTATGATGTGATCATTTTGAAACTGATGAACCTGTAATCATCAGAGTAAATTGAGGGAAGGGCCTTTGAGAGTGCTGTTATTCCACACAGCCACTAGAGCTGCTCGCACAAGAGCCTCTTATAGCAACTCTACATTAATTACGCATTGAAACGCTTTGATATGGAAACGACCCACTTAATGAACGACTAAGAAACATGATGAGCAAGAGAGAAAATGTTCAGTATGATTAATGACTGACACTTCTATTCAACGACAAGCTAGTCTAGTCTTGTGAATGTACAACGTTTAACCACAAATCATTTGCTTACTCAAGTCTGAACATAGACCACAGACTGTTATTTCCTCTGTGGCTGCAGAAAAACCATGTGGCCTGGGTTCAAAATTCCCCGACTCATGAAAAAGTCTCTTTCTCAAACTAATGACCAGGGCAGTTCAGTCCAGTTGACAGTTAACCCAGCCGGCACAATGCCATTTTACAAAAGGCTGGCATTTTCTGGTTGCTCCATCTGTTACAGTACTATGCTTTATTTAATATTTAGCTCATGAATATTTATGAAAGAACACAGTTAAAGGACACTTCTGTATTACCAGACTGATCTAAATGCCAGTTTCGAACCATATGTTCGAATGCACTGTCACACTTTTGTCATTCGGCAGCTGTGAAGACCTATATTTCACGTTTATAATTAGCAGCCGGATCCAAGATTTCAAATGGAGAGTAGCATTGTGATCTGATTAAGGGACCCTAAGAATACAATACTTCAAGAGCAAAAAGGTGTACAAACAGACATTTTAATTCAGTTAATACCGGCACACCACGACCGCTCTATGAAATTCAGCTTGTGTGAGGGAGATTAGTGAGCAAACATCACGTTTACCCATTGAGAGAAGGAGGGGAATCGGTCCAGCACTGCTTAAGGGTATTAACGGGACTGATCCAACCAGGGGACGTTTGTTTTCAAGCATTTTCCCACATCTCCATCCAGCTTCCGATCGGAGTTAATAGCCAGAGATGTAAACACATTTCCAGCAGCTCAAACATTCAGCAGCGATTTTCATGATATCGCAAATAATCAATGACAACAGTTCTAGTCCACAGCTGTGCTATTATATGGCCAAATCAAAGATAATTTATTTAAATGCTGGCTAAGTGAATTTATCTGCTGAACTCTAATTGACTGTAAAATGCATTTCTGAGAAATTAACATCATAAAAATCCCCTCTTAAACAATGTGATTCTGTAGCCTCCTTCCAAACAAGACATCGATAGACAGACTGTAATTACCTTCATGCTTCACCTTGGAAAAAAGCTGCGAACACAGCGGTTATCCATGTTCTCATAGGAGCATGACTTGATATAGTCTAGAGGAGCATGGATTGACAAGCATGGGGACAGTGGTGGTGTGAAAAGCTACAGCAAGGAGAGCCAGCGAGGCATGTGAGGACAGAAGCTATATGTGTTCATCTCCCTGCAGGCAAGAGTGGGCCTCTGGATGTCAGTTTATGGTTCTGTCTGCTCATTATCTAAATAGCACTAACATAGGCTGGCAAAACAGAGAATTGCTCTCACTAGATTTGGAGAAAAACAATAAAAAAGGGCATCAATGGCCTCTACAGATTCAATTATGACTATGCTTTCAGACAAGATGAACAACAGGAACTCAATAACAAGATGCAGGTGATCTGTAAGCAAGTCTGTTTAAGAAAATTTAAAGCATACCTAGATTTGGAAAATATACTGTAAGTGTAAACTAGGGCCAATGACATTTAATAGTGTCCATGAGAAAGAAAAGAAAAATCTTTTAAAAGGAAGGAAAAATATAAAATACAAATGTACTCTTTGTATTCATGTGAGTTTTATATTGTTTTGAAAAATGATTATGCTATTGAGTGAGCATACCTTAATCACTAATTTCAAAAGTTTTTAATACATATTTCAAGGCAAAAAGAATGAAAAAAAAAAACTGCATTTATGAAATGTTAAGTCAGTACATTTATGAAATGTATTTCTGAATAATACTGTCGCAATGGAACAAAAGCTGCATTGTTATTGTTAACTAAAACTAAATTATTAAAAATAATTGAAATGTTTAATTTTTAAACGTAAGTACAAAAATTACAAGAACTAAAACTGCTAAATATAAATATTTTAAAAACAAAAACTAATGAAAATAACTACTGCACATAACACATTTCTAAAATTTAAACTACAATTTAAAAATAAAAGGCAATGAAAAAAATTAATAAATACTATAATAATATTTAAATAATAATAAAACAACACGGAATGGAAGCAGTGAAATATCTTTTCTTCTGTTTTGTGATTATCGGAAAAGAAAAAAAAATGTAAGGTGGAAATTGGTTCTATCCATTGACTGTTGATTGGATGGAAGCAGATCTGAATATGAGGCGGGGTTTAAACAGAAAAAAATAATTGGGGAAGTCCACCATACGTCACCAGAGAAAAGACATTTGTTTCTCTGTAAAACTGAGTTTTTCACATTTTAATAAAAAATTAGGAAAAAGTTTAAAAAAATGAAACATATGAGTGGATGAATTGTTCACAATAAGATTAATAAGATGCATTTAGAAAACTGAATTTCCATTCATGTCAACTTTAAAGGTCACATAACTGACCCATTAATATGGTTAAAGACCAGCAATAAACTTACTTTTATGGGAGCAGAGCTGAATCGAATTTTCCGTTTTTGTGGAATTTCCTCCTTGTCCTCCTCTGGAATACCAGGAATCTCTGTAATCTCTAATCCTGGGTCATAGGAAAGATCTTCATCATATAGGTCATCCTCTGGGTCTGTGCAGCTCTCCCCCCAGCCCTGGTAGCAAGCATCTCCATCGGCAGTGAAAATAACTCTCTCACTGCTACAGTATTCCTCATTGGGTTCTTCAATTTGATCCTCGGTAATCCGGCTAGACTCCTCTTTCACATGACCGTCTGTGTCCTCGTGGACCTTGGTAGCTGTAGACTCATGTGAATTTCCTGCAGCGTCATTGACTTGAGCCGCAGCTGAAGAACCATCTACGGCCTCGGTTGAGTTTACCTCATCTTTTGGTTTGGGTTCACTGGATCCATAAACCACCTCGGAGGTTTCCTGGGGCTTCTTCTCATCAGTTTTCACCTGGTCCACGGCCTCCGACAGAGGACTAGGACTGAGAAGATCTTCTGAAGATGAAGAAACCGGCAGATTGTGCTTGCTACCCACTCGCGTCCTGTAAAAACCATGTGACGGAGACTGTCGCGCACTGGTGTCGTCCTCGCTGGCCTCCCCGTGTCTCTGTAAGCCATCTGGGGAGTACAGTCCTCTTCCACCTCCATGGCCTCTTCGGAAAGTACCACCGGAGCCCTGTTGGTCTATATTTTCGAACACAGCACTGAGCTGACTCACAGTGGGAGATGAGGCCTCTGTCCTGGAGCAAAGACTATCCAAAGAGTCCGTACTGCCTCTGTTAGAAAGCGCCCCCCGCCAGTCATCCAAATGCTCGTGAGAACCCCTCTTGTCCCGGCCGTAAGAGTACACGGGCGACTGTGAAGCATCTCTGGAGCTCTGCTCAAAGAGTTTCCTTGTTTCGGAGAACTTTGAGTTATGCTGGCCACCGGTAGTCCGCTCTCCAGTGCCATGCTGGAATTTGACCACTGATCCATCCACCCTGTTGACGAAGTTTGTTGGCTTGTTGAGTTTTGGCGGGGAGGTCTCATCCCTCGATCGTCTGTTGGACCCAGCATTCTCAGTCCCCATCTGCATGAACATGTTCTTGATGCGACTGACATGGGCCCCGTATTGCCGCCCTCGAGGCTGCCTGACCCCCTCCGTGTCCTTAAGTTTGGGGTCTCCATCCTGTCTCGGTTGGTCAAAAGCCTTCTTTAGAGCCTGGAACTCTGCCCTGTAGGCATTCCGGTGTGGGGAAGCGCTCCTCAGGGTATTTCTCTCTGCCGAGGCCTCTGTCTTCAACATCTTAGCCTCGACAATGGAGGTCTTTTCAAATATTCAGTAACATTCCTTCCGGATGTTTGTTGGGTGCAATCACATTTTGTTGGGAATTCCTGAAAACATTTACAAAAATTTTATGAGTAGCTTGTTTGTTTACAAATTATGCAATTATGTGTGCACAGCAAACAATTATACACTGTAAAAAGTGGAAACTTGTCATTAATTTGTGACCCTATAGAGTAAGTGACCTTAAGCCCATATATGCAATAAGTGCCACATAGGCCTAGTTGTTGTTATATTATATACATACAGTATATAAACTAACATTCAAAAGTTTGGGGTTGGTATGTTTTTTAATGTTTTTGAAAGTAGTCTTGTGTTCATTCAAGTCTGCATTTATTTGATCAAAAATACGGTAAAAACAGTAATATTGTGAAATATTACTACAATTTAAAAACAAAGTTTACTATTTGAATATATTTTAAAATGTAATTTATTTCTGTGATGGCAAAGCTGAATTTTCAGTAGTCATTACTCCAGTCTTCAGTGTCACATGATGCTTCAGAATGAACATAAAATTATATATATAGAAGCTTTTTGAGGCAAAAAATATCTAATGATCTGTCTGTGAGTATAATCAAAGATATATAACTTTTTTTTTGTCAAGTCGGATTATTAGAAATGACTGCATTGACCCCTATTGTTCCTAATAAGCTCACTAAGATAAGAACCTACAGTACAGAACTTCTTATAAAAAGCATTAACTGAAATCACTGTGCTCAGAACACATCCTTTTAATTCAAGAACTTTACCCACTTACATTTTATTGTGAAGACACACTGAGAAACAAAAAAATTTGGGACTACAGAGCCTAAAAATAAGTCTCACAACAAGCTGCAGCATTGGCAAAAAAAAAAAAATGAAGTTGATACAATGACCTGAGGCAGAAAGCTTAATAGTCCAAATAGATGCTCAGCCAGAGAAAGGAGTGTACCAGAGAAACTGGCTGACTTTAAGATGACCATGGTAAGATTAAAGTAACATCCAGACTGAGAATGTTTGGATATTGTTGAATGGATGCTCAGATACTCCAGTTTGAACAGCAGCTCTTTAATTAGTCACGCTGACTAATCAAAAATGAATCTAAATCGAAGAAGTGTAATATGATGTGAAACATTTACATTGGAAATGTATATTCCAGTATATAATCACACTGACTAATCAAAAATGAATCTAAATCGAAGTGTCTAATATGATGTGAAACATTTACATTGGAAATGTATATTCCAGTATATAATGTATACACATTATAAGCCCACTCTGAATTTTGCAATTAAATAAAGCAGTTTAATTTTGTTAGTGTTTTGATGAGACATGAATCTCAAACTTAACTTTAAGTCTGCTCACATATCTACACAAAAACATGTGAAACTTAGATTTGGGTTGACTTAATAGAGTCACTTCCCCAAATTCGTTGTTACAATAGCCTACTAAACAGCAGCAGGGCAGATGAAAACAACAACATCTCTAAAGCAACTCTGCACATCAGTTTGTAAACAACACATCGAATAGGGGGCTCGGATGCTGGAAGATGCCTTTGCACTGGCTCTAGAATCCACCGCCCTGGTTCTTGAACATAATGCGTGATCATCACTTTGCCATAACGGCCGACGGAGCACTCAGTTTCAGCGCGATTATGTTGATGCACGATGTGTTTTCGACGCAGATCTCGATGTGACTCACAGATTAGATTTGCCTTCCATCACCCATCGTGTAAACCGCAGACAGCCGCTGCATTTGTCTGCCAGGATGGTTTTAAAATCCCACCCCACATCTCATGAATTAATATTTTATATCAATAATAAGAGCACGGAAAGGCAGATGCACATTTCAGACCAACACAAGGACAAAATATAACTGTGCACGCTACCTGCATGATGTAAAACAGTTGTTGTTGGTTAGATACCAGCGTGCATTTAACGCTCACAACATGCATAACGCAAATAAACGTGAAACACATTTGTGGCAAATGTAAATATGCATTTAGCAAAAGTGCGACCATTGCGCTATTCAAAGATGATGAACAACCAACCCTTACGCGCATCACATCACATCGCCTGCATCACTGACAGCTCCATCCTACAAAGCCAGATCCATAAACACTCCAAAATTACAGACCTAGCTCATTCCAGCGAGTGTATTTAGCCACAGCTAGCAAAACATCGCACACAAACACGAAACAGAAGTGGCACAAGTATTGCTTAACTCCCTTGTTGTTGCTCCAAAACAAAAGAGTGAGATGTAAAACAGTTGTTGTTGGTTAGATAACAGCGTGCATTTAACGCTCACAACATGCATAACGCAAATAAACGTGAAACACATTTGTGGCAAATGTAAATATGCATTTAGCAAAAGTGCGACCATTGCGCTATTCAAAGATGATGAACAACCAACCCTTACGCGCATCACATCACATCACATCACATCGCCTGCATCACTGACAGCTCCATCCTACAAAGCCAGATCCATGGATGGGGGAGGGAGGAGTCTCCTGTGCATTATCCTTAGAGAGGGGTTGCGTTTGTGTCTTACAGCACTGCATTTGCACTACATGCTGAAACCAAATAAATAAATAAATCACATTTCAGTGGTCATGCTACTGTGTACATAAGTCATCAATTTTAAAATTGAAAGTAAAATCAAAGTGGTGTCAGTCACAAACAGCAATGATAAACATATTGCACTTTTTTCAGCCACTTTAAATTATATATATAATACAATATGTGCTTTTTTAATAATAATAATTATTGCTAATATTATCACTATTGTTATTGTAATTATATTTAATTATAAAACATTAATTTTTTTCCCACTGATCATCTTTTTAATTACAAATAAGGAACAGTATTGCATTGAAATGAATGAATGAATGAATGGAAAAGGAGAAATACAAACAGCTAAACAAAGGACAAATCAGTACAAAAGATAAGATCATATATAGCTAATAATTTGGTAAGATTTAACACAGTATGGGAAATCTCAGCAAGAAAGACTTCAAATCTAAGCAAAGTTTTCAGAAATTTGTTCAGGTAGCCTAAATAAAAAAATTGCAAAAAATGACTGAAAGAAATTTTACAGAATACACATAAATTGAAAACATGAGCAAAAGTAGTCATGTGGGAGCTAGTTAGATAGATATTATGCAAATTATATAAACGTCTATTTAAATCTTATATCATAAACCAAATAATAATAATAAATGCTTCGGTTTGCATTCTACAAAATAATTATTGTATGGATTGTACTACATATGTTTTCCATTCCGTCCTAACTGGGTCCCCCTGTAAATATAGCTTGTGATTTTTTCCAGCTTCTGCGCCAGATGTTTCAGCCAACCAGCGCCCATCAGCTTCAGTGAGTGGGAGGAATCCGAGCAGCGGAGGATGATGCTTATGGCTGTCACATCCCGAGGACCACCAGCGACACTTCAAATGTGTGATGTTAAAAGCCACTGCGGCAAGTGAACGATGGCCTCGGTTGGCGTTTTCGCGGGGCTCATAGTGGGTACGTATATAGACCTGAGACGACGACACTGGGAGAAATACTCGTTCTTTTCCATTGGATGATAGCTAGCCTGCTGGCTAACGGAATAGCTCTCGTTCTCATTACATCATATGGATAAACTGACTGGCAGTTAATCGTTAATTCAAAGCGGCAGAGACGGTGTATCAACTGTATTACGTGTAGGTGACGTTAATATAGCAGATTCCACTAATAATATATTATTTTATACCTGCCGCTGGTCTTATACGGTAGCTAAATGCCAGCAACATAATTACACTTGGTTCTTTTGCCTAAACAACAGGAATTTCTTGTCATTTCTTGTCTGGTCAAGATCACAACGCCTTTTTTCTTAGTAAATGGTTTTATGACATTTTTCCTCTATTATTCCTCTTTGTCCGTTGTAAAAGCCGTAATTGTTCGTTCTCTCAGTGGCATAGACGGCCAAACCCGGGCTTTGATCGACTCCAAACAGAGATCAGTGTTTCAGAGTGGCGGTGAGTGACTGTAAAGACTGGCTGTGTCTCAAAAACTAGTACGTTGCCTGCCTAGTAACGGTGGGGATTGTGATTCATCCAAGTGAATCGAATCTTTTGAATCGGTTCAGTGGCCTTTTCTGCAGGTTATGCTAGATAATTAATGTTTTCATTTTTGTTTAACGTTACAATTAAAAATCGACTGGGAGACCACAGAAAACAACATAACAGATCTATTGTTGTTTTTCATAATTTTATGAACGGCTGTGAATTGCTTTTATCAAGAAATAACAATAATCGACTAACGCAGTCATATATCCTACTTTAAAAAAGGAGAGATGTACAGCAGATGAATGAAAAATATGAGTCAGGTGAACTGGAATGATTCATTCTCTTAAAATATTAATTCAGTACACTGATTAATTCATGAAATACTTATACAGAAGGCTTGGACATTATAGGCATGCATAGCCAGATACCCAAAGTGGTAAATGTGATATTCATAATGCTGACTAGGTAGGCAGCTCACTAGATTTTGAGACAAAGCCGACATGTTTGAAGCGATCATAACACATGCACGGCACTTTGCTGTGTAAAGCTTTTTGGGCTTAACACCTGCCAACCTGCTGAATCACCAACCTATATAATTCACCTTCCTCTTGACTCTTTTGAAGTAGAAGGGGAAGAACTACTCCTTTAACAAAACCACTGTTTGTATATTATAACATGCAGTTGCCCAGTTATTCAACCTCTAATATATAACATTTTTTTTTTTTTTTAAATGGTTTGCATACACCTTTTGATGTGCATAATACATTTTGCGTTTTATGTCCATTATAAATGAATGCATTGATATTAAAACCAGTGTCCACTATTCAAATGTATTAAAATTAAAATCGGTATTACCTGATAAATGGACGGCTTGAGAAAAGCATTCACTCGCTTCACTTTGAGTGTGTTCCCGGCTACAACTTAGTCATGACAAGCTGACCCAGTTTTGTGCATAACACTGACATCCAGGCGCAGTACTTTGAACAGTTTGATGTCTTCACAATCCTGCAATTAGTCTGACTCTACACTGTTTTTTCCCCCCCAATGAGTCGTGAAGTGCATGAATTCCCCTTTGACCGGAAAAGAGAAGTCAGCACAGCGCTGATTCGACAGTTCAGTAGGACATCCCTGGCTGTGTCACGGAAAGGGAGGGAGCGAAAGAGAAAGTGTCTTTTCTCAGTTGGCACATGATGAATATCTTCATTTGGCCCACCCAAGGTCGGCCCACAAAATCATAAACCAGGATTAGCCATTTCTACTGCAGGGCTTTGCGCATGTGTGTGTTCGCTCTTCCATTACTTAGCGTTGAAAAGTTTGGCATTAACCATTAATGGTTGATCCATTAGAATATAATATTGTGGATTACCTTCAGATTGCCTTGAGTTCACATAGTATTCAAATCAGTTTATTAGGGGTGTAATGGTTCAAATTACTCACGGTTAATTTTGTACCATGGTTTTGGTACGGTTCGGTATGTGCTATTTTAGGGGAAAAAGGACTAGGCCTATACTGTCAAATAAAAATAAGAACAAATAATCTAACTACAAGCAACATCACAAATAAATACAATAGAGCAAAGATAAATAAAATAAAAAGTGATTTTCAGGTGTTTTTAGGTAGTTCTAACTTTAGTTTTTAGGTACAGAAATGGAATAAAATAATCAAATGTAAAATAACATTGCATATTTTACTGTATAAATTGAAGATTAATCCTTATTAAAGTTACAAAAGCTATTCAATAAAGAGCAGTGAATGATATCCTTGTCTTTTGTTTTTTTGATTAACATTAAAAACACAGACAGCAGGTATATAGCCTGCTGTCACTTTAAGACAATGCACGGATCCAGTACACTGATGATACTGTACGTTCATCCGACTATGTCTGCTAGGATACTAACCAAGACGGGCATGTTGACATAATTTTTGTGTGAATTTGTCCATTCAAGCACAAGACTTGAAAGAGAACTCAATATGTGCGCGCTGTCTGAGACCTGAGACCTGAATGCGAGTTTTCATTCGTGTCTTTTGGCTCTTGAATGTTTAAACAGGCAAGGCATAAATGCATTTAGTTTAAACACAGATAGCAACGTGTGCTGTTCAGGTGATGACGGCATAAATGACTGGTTAAATTTGTACATACGGCACTGGCATTGAACAAAGTTTACAAAGAGGTTTGTCCACGTTTTTTTTGTTCATCGTTGTTGTAATGTATTGGGAAGCCAGAATGTGTATCCATCGACAGAAACATACATTAGCCGAATCTCTGTCTGTTTTATGTGTTGTTATTTTTAACAAACCATATTACAAATGCGTTGTCAGATTTAAGTTGAACCGCGGTGCAAGTATGTGCCGAACCGTGGGTGGAGAATGGTACGGTTCGATTTTTTTTTTTTTACCGAGAACTGTTACACCCCTACATTTTATAGAGTCTGGGATGTGGTTTTGTCGCTTTCGGGTTTATATCAGGCTCTGGGCTAAGGTCGCCCTCAGGGTGACAGAATAAACCATCTGGCACTCCAATTATTCAAAGCATGCATCTGTGACCCCATGTGCACAAAACCACAGCCATCAACACCCCAGAAACAGATCAATACCTCCACCATGGATAAAAACATTACTAATGACTCAGCTGTTCAGAAAGCTGTTGCTTATCAAAATAGTCTGTTTTTTAGCAGTTTTTTCACAATTCTGCACATGTGACCAGAAGTGCAAGTCTTATTGGAATAGAACACCTTTCCATAAAAAAAGTAATGTAACTCATTAAATTATGAATTATGCTTGCTTATAGTGTTTATTTGCATGCACTGTCCGCATTGCTTTAGCAATAAGTTCACTAAAGAATTTATGCAAATGAGGTAACACAAAAATGCAAAAAAATCTGTATAGTGCAGTTCACATGACATAGTTTCCCATCTTGGTTTCTCATTCTGAGTGCTATGTTGTGGAGGATGCAGTAACTACCGAAATCTGCATACTTTAGTGTGACTGTAGAGCATCACTCCAACAATGAGATCCAGAAAATTGTAAAAGTGTGCTAGTCTGCGCCGCTTGTTTGAATATAGCCTGTACTCTGTTGTAATCTCCCATTATAAATATCAATTGATCATTATTCGATAATTTGCTACATCAGTAATCACTAGAAAATGTACATAAACAGTGCGTTTACAGCCTGCCCTCTGCAACAATAATAGCATAACATTTTGAATAGGACATAGTTTACCAAGAAAATATATTAACAATAATTTTTATTAATTTAAATACAATTGTAAATAATTTGCATAAAATAACTACTAATAATATTTCAATATATTAAAAAATATCTTTTGATGCACAATATATAGGTGTGTTGGTGTGTGTGAATTTATTGTTGTGATTTAGATACCTGAATCAGCTCTATAAAATACTAAAAGTCTTCACCGCTTGTCTCAATATAGCCTAATTATAATGGTCTTCTTCATCATTTGATTATAATTGGACCAATAATCAGAAAATGTACATAATCATTCTGTTTACAGCCTGCTTTCTGCAGGAATAATAGCATAACATTAATTGCAAATAGTGTAAATTAAAGTGCAATTTAAAAATAGCATTTATTTTATTCATTTAAAATGTAAATAATTTACATATTATATACTCTTATAGACATTATGCTTGTGTGTGTGTGTGAAAGAGATAATTTTTGGGGTAGGCTGGTTCTAATCCACAGGACAGTTTTGTTTGTTTGTTGATGTATCGAAAGATTATTTTATCTTTATGTCTTCATATTTATGTCAACTTTCTTTGTGTAATCCCTTGGTTTGTGCTGTCCTGACCAGTTTAATGTGCCTCCATGTAAGCCAGGGCTCCAGACAAAAAAAATCACTTAAGGAGCCATTGCCTTCTATAAGAAACAAAAATAGGTGCCAAATTAATTTTTTTATAACACAGAATAAACGTGTTTTATTTATTTATTTTTAAACACCTTAACATTTCATTCATACTGTCATGTATTTATGTCTCCCCTCCTTATACTGCATCAGCATTTTAATCCATTTTGTAGATGTCCTGGGAGTTTTAAGGTTTACTTAAAGTGGGAACTAAACGTCTTTCACACGTCAGTCACAATTCATATTTTTAAGTCAGAACATGTAAATTTATATAGTTGCCAGTGGCGATCTCAGCAAAATTAATATTTTTGGTCACAAATGCGAGCCGTTTAGTCGCAGTCTGGAGCCGTGTAAGCACATGCTCTGCCTTGAGTGATGTACTAGGAGCTGTTTTGTATCTGAAAGCTTGAAGAGATCTGGCATTTCTGTAGTGCATCGCTGCAGTAGCTTTCTCCCACTGCAGCACACTCCCCTGTGGAGATTTAAAATCAGCTTCCTCCCAGCTGACTTCAAGTGAGAAAAGAAAGACTAAAAGCATGCTGGCAACCATCTCTCCAGTTTCTGTTATAAACTGCTGAAAAAAATTAGTGCTTTCCTCTGAAATAATGCTTGAATATACTCTTATAGAGAATATACTCTTATGTGCATGTGTTATGCCAGAGAAAGGGTTTTGATGTGCTGAGCGAGGTGTGGGGGAAGGCGTGTGAGAGGTGCAATGAGCATTTGAGATTGTGACTCACTGTACTACCGTCCTGGTAGGACTGATTGGCCTGATACCCAACACACACTTACCCACTTGCTCACATAACACATTCTCACACACTCCCACTCAGATGATTTTTAAAAGAAAGAAACACACCCCGTTACATAAATGCATTAAAAATAAATACAAGTTAAAATAGAGAGTTTACATTGGAGTACTGGAAAAGGACAACAAATTATGAATGCAAAAATAATCACTGTTAAGCTTCTCTAAATCATAAACCTAAATTATAACATTATTTGTTATGTCTGTCTCAAGCATCAAATTGTTTATTATGGTATAACAAAATCTTATTTATTTATTTTTTACATTTCTATGAAAATTTAATGTTTGGTTTTATATAAAGTATATACACTACCATTTAATAGTTTTTGATAGAAGTCTCCTATGCTCACCAAGGCTGCATTTATTCAATCAGAAATAGAGTAAAAACTGTAATATTGTGAGATATTATTACAATTCAAATAACTATTCTATTTTAATGTCATTTATATTATTCATGTGATGGATGGCAAAGCTGAATTTTCAGCAGCCATTACTCCAGTTTTCAATGTCACATGATCCTTTAGATATCATTCTAATATGATGATTTGGTGCTCAAGAAAAACTTATAAATATTTTAAAAAATTGTGCTGCTTAATGTTTTTGTCAAAAAATCTTTATAAAATTCTTTACTGTAATTTTGATCATAATTTGTCCTTGCTGAATAGAAGTATTAATTTATTTTCAAAAAAATTGTACTGACCCCAAACATTTGAATGGTAGTGTGAATATATATTTGATTGTTTTCTAATAGCTATTTCTTTATTGTCTGTGCAGATGTTTTACTGTTTACAGTAAGGGAATTTAGTCTGCCACATTACACTGCATTTAATTCTTTTGTCATTTCTGTCCGCACCAGTGGTCACCATCCTCTCTAAGTCGCATGCGGACCGCAACGTTTATCCTTCTGCCGGAGTGCTTTTCGTTCATGTGCTAGAGAGGGAATACTTTAAAGGGGAGTTCCCACCGTATCCAAAAGCAGGTATATTTACTCCACTACTTACACAGTAATGTGCCTATACAGAATAAATGTTTCGCTCTATTAATTTTATGAAACACCTGTTCACCTTGGTAGCTACTTTGCTTAAGTAGCAAATATCACTGCACACGAAACATATTAAAGTCAGTTTACATGTCAGAGCCTATATCTTCTAGTGAAATATGGCACATAATGAATGTAAAGAACATTTCTCTCCATAATATTTTTATTTTGCTGTAGCCATGCAAAAGCACAATTGGCACAGTCTGTCATACCTTATTGCTTAAATAAATACAACTGAAAATTATTCTTCATTTCAGGTGATTCGAGTAATGACCCCATCACATTTAACACCAACCTTAAAGGCTATCCCGACAGGCCTGGATGGCTGCGGTACATTCAGAGAACCTCTCATAGTGATGGAGTCCTCTATGGCTCACCAACCGCTGAACATGTGGGCAAGCCGACTATCATCGAGGTGTGTTATGTATAAACACATCTGACCTCATATACACTACCGTTTAAAAGTTTGGGGTCAGTAAAGTTCCTTTGAAAGAAATTAATACTTTTTATTCAGCAAGGATGCATTAAATTGATCAAAATTGACAATAAAGCCAATATTATAATGTTACGAAAAATGCTTCTTTTTAAAAATCTTACCGACCCAACTTTTGAACAGCCGTGTATAGTTTTTATTTTTTGTAGAAATAAATCGAATCATTTTTTGCTAGGAAAATAGAAGGTAACAGGGCAAAGTTGAAATTGTATGCATGAGAATGCTTATCTCCTCTTTGTGTATTGTTCAGGCTTTAGATTCATGTAAGGATTTGGCTTTGTTATTCTTCTTTACCCTTGAGAAACTTTATGTGTTTGCATCTGGTTCTGACTTCCTCTGCATGGTATGAATGTAAAGCTGTCCTGAGCCGGGCTTAAACTTTCCCTCTTGTGTGTTGCAGATTACCGCGTATAATAAACGCACTTTTGAAACTGCCAGACACAACTTGGTCATAAACATCATGTCTACAGAAGGTGAGAGCCAAGGACTTATAGTTTTGATTTAGCAAATCTCATTATAACATGCAGCCATATGCTCAAAGAAAGACTTTGTTGTTTGACTGAAAACCTTAATATGGAGAATAATCCTAAAGTATGGAAAACATGTATTTTTAAGGTCATTATAAGATTCATGAATATACCAGACAGACATTAACGTTGTTTTTGTAACACTATTATGTAACACTGTAAAAAAAAAACAGGTGATTTTTTTTAAACAGGTAACAGCATTGTTTATTTGTGTATTTTAACAGTATATTCACCACATTATATTTGGGAAAATGTTGCAAAATATTTGCTGTCTCTTTCACAGGCGGATCTGCTTTATGTTTATATTAAATGCTATGAGATTCCCATTACTGGTCTGTGTTTAGCTTTAAGCTGAGCAACAGTTTCAGTGCAGATGTGACCTTACTGTGATGCTCACCACCATCTGCCATAAAGAGACACTTCGACATGACAGCCATATTATCCAACTGTTATATAACCTAGTTTAGGTTACTTCTAATTGCATACAGGAAGATATGTTCATGTCTGTGCTCTTTTGCTCTCTGGCAGAATTTCCTCTGCCCTATCAGGCTGAGTTCTTCATCAAGAACATAAATGTTGAGGAGATGTTAGCCAGTGAGGTGCTGGGAGATTTTCTCGGTGCTGTCAAGAACGTGTGGCAACCAGAGAGGCTCAATGCCATCAACATCACTTCAGCGCTGGACCGGGGCGGACGAGTGCCATTACCCATCAACGACCTGAAAGAGGGGTGAGATCTAAAGATACACTGAAAATAATTTATTTAAACATTTTATTGGCACAGAACTTGTGATATAAATCAACAAATATGAAGTAGTAGCAGTAGTGTATCTTCTGGCTAATCTTAATTATGCTAACAAGTGGTTTAGTAACTGTATAAATTGCAATATTATTAAAAAATGTATTCACTCTTGGAAAAAAAAAAACTCACGAAAGCGAGAACATTTTGTTCCGGAAGGCAGAAGAGCAGTGTGTATTGAACTGTGAATTTACGTAAGAGGCTGCCCGTCTCGGTTCACATTTCTTTAGAGGGATTCCCTCATGCGTTGGCATAAGTTGCTCATCAAATATTCATGTCCTCTTTCAGAAGATAAAATGTTCCATATGAAGCATTTTAGAAGCTCTCAGTTAGAGCAGAAAACACTCATATTTGCAGACAGAAGATGTATATTGTCCATCTAGTGCTATTGTCGTCAGAGCCTTTATGCTTCCTGTACATCATGGTTACGCCGAGTGCTAATTCACTGTCAAACTCAGCTTAAATATTTATGAATATTGTGCATAAATCCTTGCCCTTCAGTAAGTCTCTGTGACGTTCACAGCGTGTATGTGATGGTGGGAGCAGACGTACAGTTCTCGTCGTGCCTTCGGGAGGTGGAGACCCCACAGAACCAGCTGCGCTGCAGTCAGGAGATGGAGCCCGTCATCAGCTGCGATAAGAAGTTCAGAGCTCAGTTTCACATCGACTGGTGCAAGATCTCTCTGGTGAGCACCAGATGATCTGGTTCATAATGTGGAATGAGATCCACCATGAGAGGCCACTGTTGTGTTCAAGTTAACATGACATTTACTTTTAGAGGCACTTTTGTATATGTACAGTATACATTTTTTTTTTTTAAATTATTTTATTCCATTTTTCCATCATCTCAAATCAGATATTATTCCAACTTTACTTACAACTAATCCAACAATAGCCATCTTTTGGTTTAAGAAACATTTAGCTATATGTGCCAAAAGTAACTTTACTATTGGGAGACGTAATGAGAAAAACATTTACATTTAAATCATAACATTGAAATTAACATTTAAGAAGACAGACTTTTACGATCCCCGCCATTATTGAATATGATTATTTTCACAATATTTAAAGTAGAAGTTTAATTATATTAATTATAATTATTCATAAAAGTTGAGATAAAGCTAGAGATAAATTAAATATAAGATTAATATCAGAGGCATCAAACCTTAGTCAGCAAAAGAAAAATATTGGGCATCAAAAACTTCTTTTTTTTTTCATCATTTGGTGTCAGTGAGATTTTTTTTATAAAGAAATTAGTACTTTTATTCAGCAAAGACACATTAAATGTATCAAAAGAGACAGTACAGACATTTGTCATTTGAAATTCTATTTCAAATAAACGGTCTGTGGAACTTCTACTCATCAAAGAAACCTAAAAAAAGCATCATGGTTTCCACAAAATTATTAGGTGGCACAACTGTTTACAACATTGATAATAATAAGACGTTTAAAAAAAAAAAAAAAAAAATCAGCATATTAGAATGATTTCTGAAGGGTCATGTTACACTGAAGACTGGAGTAATGGCTGCCGAAAATTCAGCTTTGCATCACATGAATAAAATAATTGTTAATTATTTATAATTACCGTTTAAAATGAATAATTTAAAATATATTAAAATCGAAAAGAGTTCTAATTGTAATAATATTTCACAAGTTTTTACTGTATTTTGCTGTATGCAGCCATAAGAGACCTCCGCTTCAGAACTGTTTAAAAAACGTTTAAACTGTAGTGTACCTCAAAATCTATTTTATTTATTTTGCTAAACAAATTTAGCAGATAATGAAGTGTAACATATTTATTCCCTAATAGTGTTAAGCATTTATTTATGCTGAGCCCAGTTTGTCTTTTGTTCTTGAAGGTGGACATCACTAAGGTTGTTCCTGTGCACAGTAACCGTCCAGATCTGGGCACAGGTGTGCTGCCGGACATCGGCGAGTACAACCCGCCTTCTGAGTCACTGAAAAGTAGAGACTATTTCGCGGACTTCCTGATCACCCTGGCGGTGCCCTCAGCTGTCGCCCTGGTCCTCTTCATCATCCTCGGCTATTCCTTGTGCTGCCGACGGGAAGGGGTGTAAGTTCCAGTGCTAAACTCTTGGTGAAAGTAAAGCAAGCACAAAACTGCTCTTATACTTAACTCTTGAACTTAGTGGCCATTGTTTAATGATCAACATTTAAACGCTAGATTACTTTTTGATCGTAGTAAACCATGTAGTGCCAGTCTGGCATCTTTTGAATCAGTTAAGTGAAGATCTTGAGGGCTTTTCTAGAATTTGTCAAATTCTGGAAGGCAAGACAGGGTCGCATCCCTGCCAAAAAGCAGCTTACCATCTTCATCAAGCATCAGGTTTTTTTTTCACCATTTAATCATTAACTGAAACACACTCAGTCCAAAGGTTCCATCTGTTGTATTCAGAGCCATTCCAGCAGATGTTTCCTCTTCATTATCAGCCAATCCCAGTGTGTTTCCTGGTGATGTCACCCGCCATCAGAGCTGCCGCAGCCTGAAGGAGACCCCTGCATCACCAGACCTCAGTTGATCCATTCACACCCCTCCATTCCCCTCCTGACTCACTCTCCATTGGCTTTTGTGTGGTTGTCTTTAACTATTAATATTAGAATTTAATTCAGTCATTTTGTTTTGTTTCTAGGGAAAAAAGAAACATGCAAACACCAGAGTAAGTGTTCCCTCTCCTGTGGTCTTTTTCTTTCTCTCTTTCGGATCTTTTTTCCTGTTTTTACATAGGTCCCCCTGTTTTTTTTTGCTTCCCTATGTTTTGTTATCTCAAATCCTCCATCATGGTGACATGTTCATTTCCATCTCATTCATACAATCGCCTCCGTGTCTCCATGGTGTCATCAATGGGCAGCTGCTTCAGTGACAGAGATATATGTCAGCTTATTATAATTGTAAATAACTCATAATGAGGTAGTGTGACAAAAGACTCAAATATTCATCAAATACCCCTTTGCAAAATAGATTAATAACCCAGTGTTACAATTCAGTGTTTATATAAATGTTTAGCGGTTGCATAGCAGCGTCAAACATTCTGTATTATACCTTTGTGCATGCATTTGCTTTGAATAGTCATTTAGTTGCTCCTTCTATTCCCAGTATTCAGCTGGTTCACCACAGCTCCATTCAGAAGTCTACTAAGGAGCTTCGCAGCATGTCTAAGAACCGGGAGATTTCGTGGCCTCTCTCGACACTGCCCGTCTTCCATCCTGTGAGCGGAGAGGTGGTGCCACCCATCCACCCCGACAACTACGAGACCACCAGCATGCCGCTCATGCAGACGCAGACGTGAGTCTGTTGCTTTAGCTTTAATCAGGGTTTCTGGGTGGAAAGTAAGGCACAATTCTTGTTTGGAAATGGTGGATCTGCTTTAAGAAGAGATGAGAAAGTAGGTTACTATAATCCAGTGTTCTTTAAAAACAAAGTTGATATTGTTTGTTTTGTTCTCTTATATGATTAAATGTGTTTTGATAAATTAATACACTTGCCACTAAATAACTATGCTGGCATATGTTTGTTTCTGAGGATGTAAGGCATTTAAACAGGTTCTTTAAAAACAGGCTTGAAGCTCTCAGTGACCTAGTATTAACTTGCTGATGACTTGGAGAGATTAGAACAGATCTAACATATGTGTATTATCATCAGTACGACTGACCTAGAATTATGTGATAAGAAGATGTAGAAAAAATGTAGAGGAGTTGGAATAGGAATTAACGATTACGATTACTTTGATGGTTGCATTAATGATCTTATTAGTACTTTTAAAGAATATGTGTTTTGAAAAGGAAATTCAGTTCCATTGCCAAGTGTGTTATAGTTTTAATAATACAAAAATTTGAAACAATTCTTACAAAAGATGCATTTCTCCATCAGTAACTACACTAATTTATAGACGATTCACCAAAAAATTTACGTTTTGTCATCATTTCCTCACCGTCATGTTGTTCCAAACCTGTATGAACCATACTATGGTAATACTATGGTATTTACTTACTATGGAAGTAAATGTCTACCAGTAACTGTTTGGTTATTCTTCAAAATATCTTCTTTTTTGTTCAACAGAAGAAAGAAACTCATACAGGTTTGGAACAACTTGAGGGTGAGAAAATAAGCTTATGTTTGAATAATTAAAAAGAACCGACTCTCACAGATACTCATTCATTCGTTTGGAAATTGTACTGCACTGGTTGAGTATTGAGTATTTTTTTTCTATTCACTGAAAAGAACCGACTCGTTAGAGCCATTAGTTCATGAGCCGGACACTGATCACAATGTCTCTTTTGCACTGTTGCAGAATAAGTGCGCGAAACTGTTTTTTTTTTTTTTTAGTTTAGTTTATGCAAGAACTCTTAATACAACCGACCCTCATTATGCTATTTTTTCTTAATGGAATTGGTTCTCATTTCCTAACCCTAAAAGAGTGTTAGTAATGAGCATTTTGACCACAGCTTTGTGTTTATTCACAGAAATCTTCAAAGTCAGATCCAAATACCACAGCAGCAGTCCTCTGGTAAGTGAAGCATTTAAAACAGATGCCTAAGCTTTTCATCCCATTGATACAAACAGCACCTGATACCAGATGGCACAGAAATAGATTTAAACATTTTCTTAAATTATCCATAAAAACTAAGGGCTGTGGCCATTCTCCTAGCAGTGGAGATGGTAATTGCAGTCTTGGTGCTTTAGTCTCTTTCATTGCTCTCTGGTGAACCCCAGTGTACACATAATGAACTGCCATCAGACGGCTGTGAAATCTCTTCCTGTCTAACATGCTGTTCATTCATTCATGCTAACAAAGGAGATAATTATTGTATGTCGACTTTTCGGAGGCTAGAGGCAAGTATACTCTTTGCATCTGTGATAATGTGTTTTAACAAAAAAGAACAAGATGAGCTATTTCAGGTTTCTAAAATGTTCCTCTCATTGTAGGTAAATGGTATTCCTGAGGAGAGAAAGGTGGCCGAAGCTCTAAACCTGTGATCTCATGTGGCTTCAATTCTGTGCCTGTTTAATCTTGCCAAATGTGCATGTGTAGCTGTAGCTTCAAGCTCATGTCTAAAAGTGCATTATCCAAACATTATTCAGTGTCAGAACTAATGTTGAGATGGGCACACTAAAAGAATACTTTAAAATAGAATCCACATTAAATATGTTGTCAAATGTTCTAATTTTATTGTATGAGCAACTAATGAAGGCACATTTACTGGGATCTGAACAAGTTGATATTGTTTGTTTTGTTCTCTTATATGATTAAATGGGTTTTGATAAATTAATACACTTGCCAGTAAATAACTATGCTGGCATATGTCTGTTTCTGAGGATGTAAGGCATTTAAACAAATGAAGATGAATAAAAAAAAAAAATTTTTTTTTTTAGAAGGGATTTATCGTCAACATTGACTGTACAATAAGATGAAGGCATTTCCAAATTAAATGAATAATTTCACATTTTAGGACAAAACATACTATATACACAATTCATTTGAGGCCTTTGGGGTTTCTTTAAATAAAACTTATACCAAACTGTACAGATAATTTATTTTATGAACATAGACAAGGTGAAGTATTCAAAAAAAAAAACTTTAGTTAGTAGCATGAATGTGCCAAATAATGGCACACTACAGATTTTATTTTGCTTAGAGAAAAAAAAAAGCATTTTCACTGATGAAAAAAAATATGAATATACCTTGCAGTTGCTTTTAAATTCACATATTGAACTGCAATGAAAAGTAGATTTAAAATTGGGATAGTTTCATAGTAAATGCAACTTCTCAACCAAAATGTCAGTATATTTTATCTAGAATGAAGTACCACTATTGAAACAATACGCCTTTGTCTCTCAATGGCACAAGATGAAGGATCTATTTACAGCATTATCAGAAAACCGATAATTAAATTTAACTTTTTTTACATGTAATATATTTTTAAAAAATACATTAAACTGAACATGAACATCGGGCATCAGTTGCCGCATTTCAAGCAGTTTGAGAGGATATGAAGACATATATTAAACAATAAATAATGAGGTCTCTGATCGTAGACAAAGCTGGCTCTAACATTAAGCTGTATTCTTATGAACTGAGTGAACCCATGTGGTAAGAAAACCAAACGATAACTGGCTCAGACGACTCAAAGTCTGCAGGGAAGACGCTCAGTGCAATCGAAAGGGGGCATCGTGTTCTGATTGCGTCTGATCAATGCGCATGACTTCTTTTGTCTTAATAATTCAAGTTTACTTTTTATATCAAAAGCTGTTCCTCCAGCATCCACCCAAAATTAACGGAGCAAAACAATCGACTTCTGGAAAACATTCTGATGGAAGCAGTACATGCTTATGGATTCCATTTGTAGTGGGAACCAAATTCACTCCCATTAAGATTTTATGATGGCATGGAAATGGATGTTCGCCTTTCAATAATCTTCACGAGAGGTTGTTCACCTAAAGGATAAAGCTGCTGGTGTGATATGAATGCAAATAATTGTTTGTATGGAAACATTTGGCGCACGAGCCGATGTAGTTTTTTCAGTTTTACAAGGTGAGAAGCAGCAATGTATTACTTCTTCACATTTTGCAGTCATGGGTGTCGTGTACGAAAACTGAGAACTGGGAGACAATGAGGACACACAAACACATAACCCCATATAAAAGAGAAACATAAATTATTAAATACTGTCCATAAAACAGATCTCAGAGCTATGAGAGGGCAGAGCACAGGTGTACAGACCCATGCCGTAAGAATTCCCTGGATCAATTCCTAGAAATTTTGTTTTTTTCTAAGCTGGTTGAGTTTCTTGATTTTATACAGACAGATCCATTAGGATCCTCACCGGACGAGGTGTGCTACTGTCTCTGGTTGCCCTGGATTACTCGTTTCGAGACAGTATCAGTACCAAACCTAGAAAGACCCCTGCCCCCAGCAGTCTCTTCAGTAGAGGCCCGCTCTCTTTAGGAATGGCCACCTGGGCCAAGTCATTGGTGATCTGGGAGATCTCATGAGCTATACAGACAAAGATGAATGTGCTGACGATAATGTTTAAAGTGGGGTTTCCAGGAATGAGGACCAGGATGCCCTTGGTGTCCGCTGCCAGCCAAATATGATACTGGCATATGAAGAGCTGGTGGAGAAAACAGGAAGCATGTTAGAATGGTTGCAATACTTTCAAAATGATGGAATAGTTTGTTTGCAGCATTTTTAAACATTTATTTACAGTGGTGCCTGCTGGCCTACTGGACTTCCATTGTAAGTATATTGCTGTAAATGTAGTTCTGTCAGGACAATTAGCATACAGTTTGGATTGGCGGTGTGGTTCTGTTCTGGGCAACAACTCCCTGCACCAGCCTAGCATGGATGAGAGCAGGGAGAGCAGCAATAACCCCCCAGAGTAAACAGAACAGAACCAACATAAATGTATTGCAGATATTGTTAAAGTTCAATAATTTTATGTACACATTTTAGAATTAGTCTGATTCAAAGGAGAATCAGAAGTCTGAAACCCCGACTGACAGAGGAGGAGTTGGGGATGGAGAAGGGTAATTAGCTATTGAGCAATGCAAAAACTGCTGATAACACTGAGGGACCTTATATATGAATGCTTAAGATGGGTGTCGTATTCCCAAGGTAGATGGGGATCAGCTGAGAGTCAGCTGATGCGAGCTTGACTAACGTGACCTGCCAGAACTAACGCTA